>NC_056751.1:617789053-618011553 GCF_019279795.1 Protopterus annectens | reverse complement strand
GTCTGGATGTCTACGGGGCTGGACATCATATCATGCCAACAAGTCTAATCTTTAGAACAGACACTTATCCCATGAGGGCTGGCCAAAAATTTGGAGACTGATGACTCCCATTCTTTTGGCATTACAAAAATGAGGGAGGGTTATACATGCAAGGGATACATAGTCTGCAAGCCTGAGACTGCCTAGGGTGAGACTGCCTACTAGATATGCTTAGGGGGCACTATGTGCAGATATGGCTGCACCAAGCCAAAAGTCCGAGTATGGGTGATTTTGGTGGATGTTCAGGAAAGGGGGGGTGATGTGCTGTGGAGGGGATGATGGGTATTCAATTATGTATCCAGGTGTTTTGGTGTTGGATGGCTCAGTTCAGGCCAGACCATTATGTGGGCATGAGCCGGTAACATTTCTGTACATGTGTATTGCACATTTTAATGTTCATATGTTTATGGGATTGTGTTCTGCAGTATGGCCTGTCAGGGTGTATTGCAGATGTGAATGTATGTTCTTTGGTTTCCTTTCTGATTCACCCACTGCTCCCTCGTACACCTCCAGTTCACCTACTGTACATCTGACCCAGTCTCCCCTTGGTGAATTATTACATTACCTGTCACCCCCATATTCCACACACACCAACCATCCCTTCTCTGGTTGATGGCTCATGGCACAGGCAACAGAACACATTGCGTACACTACATATCTCTGGTACCAATATGGTTGTGAGGACAACCCTAGCATATCTGATCTTCCACATGCTGTACTTCACGCACATAGGTACACACAAATACTTATCTTTCATGACATGGTAGGTAGACCTGAGTAATACCCATTCATCTTTGGGCCATCCAGACAAAGACGACTTGGACCACGAATGGGCAGATATTGAGTGAATGCTCTGACCATTGGTAGGGTTGCTACCTTTTCAAATGGCCAAAGTGGGACATTTTCGGGACACACATCAGACTTTACAGGCTGACACATACCCATGGTCAGTACAATGGATAGTACTTTACTTTTATGCCTAAATGAAAGTTTTTTCTTGTAGCAGTTTAGTTACTTATTCTGTTTCTTGTAACATTTTGGTATTTTAGATACTGAAATAACTATTTTATGGAAGTATTACATAAAATATGGGGCATAATTATTTCCTACAATTGCAGGACATTTGACATTTTTAATATTTTTGGTAAGAACACAACTGCCCAGAGAGGGACCGTCCCTCACAAAGTGGGACAGGTGGTAACCCTAACCATTGGGCTAGGCTTAGCAAAGGGCAGCGGCATGCAAACATGCTGCGTTTCACTTCCACTTGGTATAACAATCAACACTACAATGGAATATGGGCACGGGGTTTTAAATGTCATTTGCTCGTGGGACGGGGACTCAATATTCAGCTATGTGCCTTTGTGTTTACTTTTTATTTTGATGTTCATGAAACTGTCTTGTATACTTTGCATACATTTCAGTATCCACGGACACTAACAGGAGTGCAGGCTGTACTAGTCAGCATTTTAGGTTGCGCGTCTGCAGCCGACATGCTCATGCCTCCATACAGTGCTTAGGCACGCCCCCTGCACTCACGCATATTTCCTATGCATGCGGATGTTGCGGCAGCACACCTTCATTAATATGCATATGGTGCTGCTGCACCATCTCTATGCCGCACAGTTGGCTCAAGGCTAACGCCGTCCTTGCGCCGAGCTTCATGAATCCCGGGGAATGAGTTAAAAGGAAATACAGCAGCTATTACCTGACAGTTTGAAAATTTAAAATATCTATTATATTAGATATCAGAAGATTTGGGAGCCTGGAAGAGTAAAATACTTTTCCTGCATTGGCTATCATCATTTCCTTCTAAAATTACAACATAAGGCTTTGCATTTCCAAACATTATAAACATCTTCTTAGCAGCAGACAGATATCATCATCAAGCAGAATGCATTGCATCATATTGTGGTTCAAAGCCCTAAGAGGTAATGCTATTCTATCCTCTAAAAGAAGCCATGTGCCCTCTAATCACATAGAAAATAGTGTTTACTTAAAGGATCTTCCAGAAGGAATCGGATATACCATGTGGAATATGGATCAGATCTTAGAAGGTAGGCATCTGCTGTGAGTCTGATATACACAGCAGAATTTCTTTTCTGTAGAGAAGAACGTGGCCATTAGCAGCCATGCTGGATTCTGAAATTTGGTCATGACTCTTCCAAATGTAAGCCTTCACCTGACAGAATAACCTGCTGATAACACAGAAATAAAGATCTAAAAATTGGAATCTGGACTATTACCACATTCTGTTTCCCTGAAATAGGGTACCCCACATTGTAGTAACCTTCCTAGGTGTAAGCATCCAGTTACTACTGAAGCCACTTTTCAATAGCATGACCATCCTTATATTACTGGAAAAAACTACCATAAATTCTCTTCCCTGTCTTGCTTGGCTCTAAGATAACTAATGCCACTGATTTCTTGTTTTCAGTAATGATGGGTGTTAAATGATTAATGGAGACATAATGGCAGTTTAACAGATGATTTGTTGTACACCCAACATAGCTGCTTCTGCCTGCACATTCTACATATTACTTGTAACACATGCTCAGTACTGTTAGCTTAATACCATCCCCCAACCTGGAAACTTACTTCAGCTACAGTGGCTGATAAGGTACAGACAACAGAGCATAGCACAGTGTTCTACATCTTCCCTCTTCACTTTGTGCCTATTGCAAATGCATGCACAAATCTGCATTGATATTTCTTGAAACACATTCAAGAATTAGTCTTTGTGTTAACAATTCATCATTGGCTATCTGACTACAAATGCAATTTACTGTACATATCAAGAATTAGGCTTGCAGACTCTTCCAACCCTTGTCACATACAAATTTTGAGTAGAATTAGAAACAGGATTTGTGTCAAAAGATTAATTTGACATTGAAACATCATTTGATATGTCAGAATTATACAAACAAGACTGTCCATTTTCTGGAAGTTGTTCAGTTAGTGACTTAGTCAAGGAATTGGAATCACTAGTACAATCGGTCTTTTGGGGCTTCAGCTCTGAGATAGGCAAAATGTGTCTGTGATTTCTTCTATAGCCTACACTTTCTGATTGAATTATGCAAGACCCTTGTTCAACATAACTGTCTTTTATGATTCCCACATGATCACATCCTTTTGAAGTTTGCATTCAGACAACTTCACCTTACAACAATGGTCGAAGAGGTTTACTGGTTTTGTCATGACATTTATTCGACAGCTGAGCCACATGACTACCTTGTTGCTCTTTTTGATTGGCACTAACAACCATTTATTGATTGGAAGAGTTGTTCATGTATGTCTTGGCATCAGTCTTTGAGCAGGCGAACCAAGCAGCTGGTGATGAGGAATGTTTAAAAGATTCAGTAAATTAAGGTATGCATCGGTTCCTTCCCTTTTGGACTTTTCCATCAAATGCTTTGCATTTCCATCTGTACACTCAGCTAAACCATTAGCTTGTGGATATTCTGGACTACTGGTTACATGAATGAAATCCCAAGATCTAGCAAATTGTTTAAAAAGGTTAACTAGTAAATTGTGCACCGTTATCTGATATGACTTTATGCAGACTTCCATGAACTGAAAAACGTCTCTAGTTTTGCAATCACTGTGGTAGATGACAAGTTACAAAATAAGTCAATTTTGAACCAACCAGACTATGAGTCAACTAGCACCAGATAGTGTTGACCATTCCATTCGAAAATGTCTACAGCATCTGTGGACAATGGTATATCAGGGATTGTGTACAGCTGAAGAAGTTCCCTCTGCTGATGTAGTATATTACTGCTGCAAACAGAACAGGAAAGTGTCTCTTTTTCAATATCTTTGGACATTGAGGGCCAAAATACAATAGCTCTTGACCTACTTTTAGTTGATTCAGTGCCTGTGTGGTCTCTGTGCAAGATTGATATGTATTCCCTTTGCAATGATTTAGGAAATACAACTTTCAGACCTTTCATAATGATACCATCTTCCACAATGAGTTCATCTCTGTATATGAAATAGTGCTGAAGTTCAAGTAGCAAACTTGTCTGATGTGTTTGCCATCTTGGTTGATAATGTTACTCAGTCTTTCAAAAATTGGGTCTTTAGCAGTATAGTTTCTTAACTCATCAAGCCATGACAATGAAATGTATTTGACTTCCATAACTTCGAAATCTGCTGTCTCATTTTCATGTTGCTCTGACATCTTTCTGGGTGGTTGAGACAAAGCATCTGTGAGATACATGTGCTTACCTTTGCTGTGAACAATACTTGAGTTGTATTTTTGCAATTTTAGCATCATAAGTTTCAATCTTGCTCGAGCAGTATGCATTGGTTTATTCAAAATTCTTACCCATGGCGGTCTTATATATATCTATATGGTTTACAGTCAAAATGTCAACATTTGCATGCACAACAGCCTCCTCCTCGAACATGGTAGGAGCAACAGTCGGAATGTCGATGTTCTTGTGTACGTCCGTTTAGAAGGATGCACACAAGGCAGGAACACAAAGCATGGTTGTCAATGGGAGATTTACACATTAAGATTGCCAGACATTGTCAACTTTGTTGCGTCGCCCATAAAACCTAATTAATATTTATGAGTCAACGTTATTTGTTGGAGAAATCACTGTTCGCGTAAGTAATTTTCATGTTTTTGATAGTAAACTCTATATATATATATATATATATATATATATATATATATATATATATATATATATGTGTATATGTATATATATATATATATATATATATATATATATATATATATATATATATATATATATATATATATATATATATATATATATATATATATATATATATATATATATATTTTTTTTTTTTTTTTTTTCAGGATTGTGATGTTTGCAGGTGGAATAATTGAAACACAGACATTCGAATGTTCACCTGGCCGACCATCTCAATGTCCGAAAGTTTATATTAACAAATGCACAGTGCATTCACTAATATAAATTCGAAAAAATGTACGGAGATTATGGTACAGTGTGGTTTGGGAAATTCATCCTTTTCCTTACTGTCGTGTAATCTCTGAGTTGGAATATATAGTTAGCAAGGGGTGTGGGGGTGCAGGGGGGTTTGCCCACCTGCAAAAACATGATGTTAGGTATAGGAGGTCACATGAAGTGAACTCCTATACCTAGCATCACGTGATGTTTCCA
This sequence comes from Protopterus annectens, assembly GCF_019279795.1. Classification (NCBI taxonomy): domain Eukaryota; kingdom Metazoa; phylum Chordata; order Ceratodontiformes; family Protopteridae; genus Protopterus; species Protopterus annectens. Next base: position 618,006,352 of record NC_056751.1, on the reverse strand, counting down.
GAAATAATGTAGTTCAGCTGATTCAACATTATAAATTGTTCTATATTTTGAATTTTGAGGTTTACGTTCGATATGTGGGTCAGAAAATTATTCTGACCTCCGACATATTGATAGTAAACCGTAGATATATATATATATATATATATATATATATATATATATATATATATATATATATATATATTCATTCATTGAATTTGGACCATGCAAACACAACTGCAAGAAGCTCTTCTTCTATTTTTGCATAGTCCATTTCTATTGGAGTGAAAGTACAAGATGCATATGCAACTGGAATGCCTTCCTGAAGATGCCCATTCCACCTGTCTAGACTTCTTCAAATCTATCAAGATTCATCCCTTTCCCCTGATCCTGGGTGACCTTAACTACCAAATCATAGACTGAAAAAACTACACATGCCAGAACACAAATGCTCAGAGATTCCTCAATTTTGTCAATGCAAATGCCTTGGAACAGCTAGTTGATGCCCCCACAAGAAGTGATAATATCTTGGACTTGGTAGTAACCAACATGAGTAACCACTGCAGTACCCCTACAGTATCATCCTCCCTCATAATATCCCACTATAAAGTGGTCACATTTGAAGCCAGCATCTCCCCAACCCCCCTCTAGCTAGGGTCAAACAAAAAAACTTCTCCAAAGCTGATTACAACCTCCTGAGGGATGGTATAAAAAGCTTCACACACCCCCCCCTGCAGAAACTGGCACCAATGTCCATATCTACACCAAAGTACTATAAAAGCAATTATATAGATGCATGGAATTAGGAATACCTAACAGGGCAAAATCATCCTCTGCAAGGAAGAGTAAACCTGTCTGGTGGACATCTGCAATAAATAAACTATACAACAAAAGTAAGAAAATTGTTGTCCAGGATCAAGAAGGAAGAAGTGCACATTTGGAAGCAATCTCTCTTTAGCCTGAACAAGCAAATAAGAGCACTAGTGAAATCCTCTACAGCCAACTTCGAGTACAAATTGGCCACATCTAGAGACAATCACAAGACCTTCTTCACATATGTCCACAGTCTCCAAGGAAGAACCTAGATCTGTTCAGAACTGGTGGTCAAGGCTACCACATACACAAATGCTGTAGATATAGCCAAGCCTCTGGCTGACAGATTCAGTGAAAACCTCACACCTTTGTCCCCCCATCAGTAAATCAGGACTTCACCAGTACCTGCCCCCCTCCACTTATCTCTAGGGAACAGGTGATCACTGCCCCCTCAAAGAGAAAAAAATGCAGCCTCCATGTTACCCAATAACACCCCAGGCTGCATCCTACATGAACTCAGGCATGATCTTGTAGGACCATTAGGCATCCTATTCAACCAATGCCTGAGAAAGCGGCTTTGTCCCAGCCAAATGAAGGACAGCTACTGTCATCCCTTTATATAAAGGTGGAGTGGCCACTGATCCAGAAAATTATAGACCCATCAGCCTAACTAACTTGATTTACAAGGCCATGGAATGGATTATCATGGACCTCATTAACAGGGGCATTGGCAACCTCCAAAAACTCAATCCCACACAGTTTGGTTTTATCAAGGGTAGGTCATGTCTGTTAAATCTGGTCAACTTCTTTGAGACAGTCACCCAAGTCATTAATGAGGGGAAGATGGTGCACACCACCTAAATTGACATGGCCAAAGCCTTTGACACTATTCACCACTCGTGCATAATAGAGAAACTCTCTCAGCTAGGCATCAATCCATATGTTACAAGATGGGTAGCAACCTGGCTCTCTGATAGAACCCATCTAAGCAAAATAGGGGAAGCCACATTGAGCAGTAGACCTGTAACAAGTGGCATACCCCAGGGATCGGTCTTGGGCCCTCTGTTAATTGGGATATACTTCTCTGAGGTGCAGGCCAAAACCAGTGGGCTATGGCTGACCAAGTTTGCAGATGGCTGCAAGTTCGGATGGTCATAAATTCCCCAAATGATGTGGACATCCTCCAAGATTGTCTCATCCAAACAAATGACTGGTGCCAAAAACATGGCCTCAAGCTGAATGCCAAAAAAATGGATCATCATCTCCTTTGGGGAGAGTGATGTCTCCACATATTATCGCATTAATAACAACGTCCTAAGCACACAATCCATCATGAGGGATTGGGCACCCAGGTTGATAGCAACCTGACTATTGAGCACCATGTTACTTCCATTGCACGGAAAGCTTTCTACACAGCCCACCTCATAAGTAAGGGTATGTCATCCAGGGACAAGGCAGTCAAAGTATCCCTGTATTCTTCCCATATATGGCCAATTATTGAGCACAATGCCCCCTTTGCCATGTACCTCACAAAGCATATGCAGCAGCTGGAGTGACCAAAAAGGTTCCTCACCAGGAGAATCCAGGACCTCAAACATCTATCCTACACGGATAGGCTAAAAACCCTGCCCCTCTACTCATTTGCATACAGACTCCTCAGAAGTGACCCCTGTCTGGCAATCAAAGCCATCTCAGACCACGCCTTGATGGGACTGCTGCATATCCTCAAGTCAAGGTCCACTCGAGTAACCCACACGTGCAAACTCAGCCCAGCCTGTGACATTAATAGGACTTGTTGGAGGGACAGATTTGTGTTCCAGAGACTCCCTCATCTGTGGAATAGACTCCTTCTCCATGCCAAGTAGAGTACCTCATTATCCCTTTTTAAGTGCAACCTGGATAACTGCATGTGAAACAGAAAATACACCCCTGGGATTCCACCTGTGTCCCTGCTGAACTTTGGGTGCTGACATGTCCAAACATTGGCTAAACTCTTGGCTAGGCTTATAAGGGCCTCAGGGCCAATAGCCTAGTAACTTCCTATAATCCTATGATCCTATGATAAGACATGTTGTGCCAAGACCATATTGAAAAGCATCACAAGTGAGTGTCACAGGTTTATAAACCTCATAGTATCTGAGTGTAGGCAGACTGGAAATCTTATTTTTCAAAGGCTGAAATGCTTTTTTATGCTGCTCATGCCAAGACCATTTTATATCTTTGTGTGTTAGCTCACATAATGGTGCAGAAAGCTCACTCACAAAGGTTAGGAATGAACTTTCCTAAATAATTATTCATACCCACAAAACATTTTAGAGATGTAACATTCTCTGGAACTGTAATTTCATTGATTGCTATTTGTCTGTTACCTTTGATGGATCGGGTTGAAGGCCTGAATTTGTGAACATGTGGACAATGTAGGCAACTTCTTTCAATCTGAATTTAGATTTGAAAGGCTTCAGCTTGAGGTTGACCTCACATGCATGATCTAGAACTTTCCTGAAATTTCTGTTGTGTTCTTTTTCTCTATTGCTTCCTATGATAATGTCATCAACTATAATGGCACAAGGATATCTAGCAATATCTGTTCCATGCTACGCTGGAATACTTAGCTGGCAGAACCTATCCCAAATGGCATCCTCAGAAATTTATATCTCCCAAATGGTGTGCTAAAAGTTGTTAATAAAGATGATTTGCTTGGGAGGTTGGCATAATGGTTAAAATGTTTACCTTACAAATACAAACTGCAGGGTTTGATTCTCACATGGGGTAATTGGCTAGTCTTAAAATGGCAACAGTGGTAGTTAGCCTAGTACTAGTCTATGAACCTATTTGTAATCCAACGAAATTAGCCAAAAAAAGTTCTTAGCACCTAGAACTGAGAAAACAGTATAATTCAGCATTAAAGTTACGACCTCCTCTACTGCACACATTGGGTTATAACAATGTTTAAGAGCTTTATTTAAGTCAACTAATAATAACAAAGTGTAATGCTGTAATGTGTACCAATGCTCAAGATCACATAAAAAGTCATGGGCTAATTGAAATACACTTTTATTATAAAATAAAAAAATAGTTAAGCGCTTTCATCTACGCCAATGTAGACTTCATCAGAACAATAATAACATAATTAAAAGGATTTAAATAACAACAGCACACCAGTGGGAATTCGTCTTCAATCAACTTCATGAATATTAAATAAGTAATAATGAAAATTAATGTATCCATCTTAAACCCACAGTCTAAACATTAAAAAAAACTCCTGTAATCACAATAATATAACTGTAGTGTCTGTAAAAACTGTGTTTTAAAAAACTCATACATAACTGAAAAATGCAAAAAATACTAGATGTAAAAATTGCGAAATGTAAAAATTACTGAGTGTAAAAGCATATCTTCTTTAAATCAATATATAGTGTACAAATTTCTCTCATAAAAAAACAAACACATAAAATCAATGCATTATAAACAAATCTTGAACCTAATGTCCAATCACTACTGAACTGGCAGGATATGCCTAATGTTTGCTGTGTATCTTAAATTATCATTTCTAATACTGGTTTAATAGAAATGTTATCATAGTCCTGCGGGAGTAACAGCATTTTGTAATAATTGCATTTGACTTCTTTTTCCCCCAGAATTGCCTTTGTATTTCCACCCCCTCAGGTTGGTTTTATATGCTCCAGTATCCCAAACTTGAATGTTTGACACTCTATGCTCCCTTCCAGATGTCTATATAATGCATTGTTTCTGTCCTTTTTTCTAATGCTATACAGATGATCATAGATCCTATTCCTAAGGCACCTGTCCATTTTACCTACATAAAAACTTGGGCAGTTGGTGCACTTTGCCAAATATATGACATGCTGGGTGTTACAGTTCCCTTTCCTGAATCTGATCACTGTATGATTTATATTTCCCATAATTAAAGTTTCTTCTTCCAAAATTGCATGGCACTGTTCACAATTCCCACATTTTTTCGTGGACCCTTCCTTTTTATGTCCTATATTTTGAGTACCTATTTCAGACTTGTTTTTCAAATTGTATCCTGTCTTGTAGACAAACACAGGAGTGTCACCTAATTTATTGTACACTTCATCGTCACATCTAAGGATGTTCCACTTCCTAGCTATAATGTCTTTTACTTCTTTTAAAATAGGGATTATATTCTAGTATACAGGCTCTCTTGTTATGTATATTGCATTTATTGTGTGAGGCGAGGGTACCCTTATCTAAACCTACAACCACTAGGGGTTTATACTTGTTGTCCCATTCTTTCTTGACATATCTAGTAACGTCATCAATAAGGGTTTTAGGGTAGCCCCTATCACTAAATAAAGTACCAATATAATCTATCTCATGAAACATCTCATCGTGTTTAGATGTCATCCTGGCAGCCCTACTGCATTGCCCCTTCAATATGCTTCTTTTTTAACTTGCTGGATGACAACTAGAATACTCCAAATAGGAGTTACTAAACATATCCTTTCTATAAATCTTGGACTTAAATCCTTTTGTAGCATGAGAAATATAAGTATCCAAATAAGGGATTCTATCTTTGCTACAATTATAAGATTCAGTTGTGGAACAGGAGATAATTCAACACAATGAAGTTAAATACAGTTTAGGATACTTTAATATCTATAACTATACACAGGTCAAGTTAGAAAAATAAAATTTTCAGCTATTTTCTAAGGGAATGAAATATGTCCCTTATGCGAATTTCAACATCGTAGATAACTTGATGGAATTTAAGTTATAATTAAGAAAATTAAATTTGGCACTTCATTTTCAGGATGAAAAGAACAATTTACAGAGTTGTGAATTTAAGAAAAGAAGCAAATTCACACCCCCATTACATCCCATTTTATCATCATATGAAAAGGCAGTTACTAATGAGTTATACAAATTCCAGGAAGTTTTTAAGAAATCTAGGGTGAAGAATAATTTAGGCAGTTGGGAAAACAAAATCCTAAGGGAATTGTGCACTGGTAGAAATATACGTATAATGAAACCTGATAAAGGTTTGGGTGTGGTGCTGTTTGACACCCTGGATTATATTAACAAAATGTATGATATCTTGCACAATTCTGATAAGTACGAAGTTTCATCCATCAATGAAGTTAACATCGCCTACCGATGTATAGATCGATTTTTGGCAGAATTCTTGTTGGATAACAGGATAGATGCTGATCTATACAAATTTTTACATGCTGAATTTCCTATTATGGCCACCATAGTGGATATTCCTAAAATCGACAAAAATCTACTTGAGCCTCCCCTTTGACCAATTATTTCTGTTAGTAAGTCCAAAACTTTTCCTTTTGGTACAGTAATAGACAGATGGCTTAAACCAGTATATGACAAGGTCCCACATATTATCAAAGACTCTTAGGACTTTTTAAGTAATTTGAAACATGAAGTTTGGAAGGAGAGATTTATATTTTTAACTACAGATGTTGTGGACCTTTCCTGTATCCCCAAAGAGGATGGAATGGAAAGGTTCAGCAACAGTATGCAAAAGTACACTAATTTTGAATGGGACAAAGTTAGTTTGTTAGGTGAATTCATGTCTATAGTTCTTGACAATAATTATTTTTTTTTCAAAAGTGAATATTACAGCCAAAACAGGGGAGGTAGCTATGGGAGCGGCATGTCCCCCTGTTTATGCCAACTTAGTGCTTTTAGATTGGGAGGAAGAATACATTTTTTAAGAATGTATATTTCAACTACATTAAATGATACAAAATGATAGTGGTCATGGATTCTGTGTTTTATAATGACTCCATAACATCCATGTTATTGGATCAGAGATTTTATTGTTCTGCAGAGTGTAGCAAGTGTAGCATAGTAGATGTACATGTACAGAGGATATGGGGGATGTTGGAGGACTTAGTTAAGAGCAATGTCTTCACGAGTGAATTGTATGAATATCTTTTAGTCAGTGACCCCCTCTTGCCTGTGGTACAAGCCCTACCTAAAATTCATAAGAACAGTGGGTGTCCACCCATGAGGCCCATTGTTGCAGGTAGAGGGTGGATCACGGATTCCTTTTCATTATATGTAGAGAGGTTTTTATATCCGGTAGTTGATGCTAATGTTTACATCTTAAGGAATACGAAACAGTTCCTATTGGATTTGTATGAATATATGAAACTTGTTCCCATTGATCTTCTTTATTTTCTGGTTACGATGGATGTTCATTCCCTTTTTATGGTGATTCCGAATAGGGAGGGGATACAAATGGTGTCTGACTATTTGAAGACCACTTCCAAATTGAGTAGTGATGCTGTGGACCTTTTGGTTTTATTTTTGGAAGTTGTGTTAGAAAATAATGTTTTTTGTTTTGGCTCACAGTGTTACTTGCAGAAGGATGGCATGGCTATGGGCACTTTGTGTGCCAATAGCTTTGCCAACCTTTTTATGGCCACTTGGGAGGCTAAGTATTTGTTTTAATATAAAGGGTTCTCCAGGCAGGTGATGTTTTATAGGCGTTTTGTTGAGGATGTGTTTTTCATCTGGAGAGGTACTAAGGACGATTTGTTTTTGTTCCTTGAAAGGATTAATAGTTTGTCACACTTTTTGAAGTTTAGTTATGAGGTTTCTGAGACCAGCATTTCCTTCTTAGATGTTTATGTCCAGAGGTTGGAATGTAGCCTCTTGAATACAGGAGTATATAGAAAGACTTGTCAGTGTAATGCCTTTCTTCATAGGCATAGCATGCATCCTAGGTACATGTTTGGTAATATAGTGAGAGGTCAGGTCTTCAGGACCTCTTGGTATAACCCTAGTCAGGAGGGCTTTGAGGCTGGTGTTTTGGATTTGTATGAGAGGTTTAAGACTAGAGAGTATCAAGTAACTGATATAGAGAAGGGACTGAATTAACTCTCTGTTTTGAGAGATTGTGGTGCTGCATCCTATTTTTCTGACAGTGCAGTGATTAATGTGGATGATGGACAGAGTGGTCAGGTGGCCACTAAAAGAAGAGAATGTGGTTTTAGGGTACCGCTATACCACACAAAGGATGTGGGTAGGTTAAAAGATGTGATCAGATCACATTGGGGTGTTCTAACAATAGATCCGGATGTGAGAGATGTAGGTACCTCCCCACACTTTGTATATAAGAATAGATCGAACTTGAAGAAGCTGCTATGTTATCCGAGTGTGGGTGATAGGGCTAGTGATAGAGTTGGTATTGTGCCTTGTGGCCATTGTAATCATTGTTGCCATATTGATACAGATGTTTGTTTTTATCACCCTGTTTATGGCAGCAGTCATGAGGTCAGAGTGTTTGCTGACTGTAACTCTTCACATGTAGTCTATATAGCCTCCTGTTTGGCCTGCAGTGCATTTTATGTGGGTAAGATGGACAGGAGGCTGAAAGATAGGATAAGGGAAAATCTTTATCAGATCAGGATATGTTCCACTGTGAATGACCTCTCCAACCATGTTTAGTCCACTGATAATACACATACATTTTGCTTTAAAGTGTTAGATGTTATATCCATTAGTTTCTGGGGGGTGATGTGAGGGGTAAGATGGAAAGTGCTGAGTCTAGATGGATTGTCAGGCTTAGAGCAGATGTATCCCATGGGCTAAATGAGAAGGTGCCTTTGAAACCATTCTTGAAGTCCAGGAGATTGAAGTGAGCACACTTGGTTGTGCTCAACTGTATTTTAACCATTTGATGATGTATATAATGCATTTTTTAGATTTTTATCCCACTTATCATGTTTTGATATCTTGTTATTGAAGCATTAGGTTTTATGTCATGTACCCTTAAGAATTTTGTAATGTTTTTGGCGCCTTTTTCTGTTTATCAAGAGAATCTATGATGTAATTGTATGGTCTGAAGAAGCCTATCCAAGTGAAAACGCTTAACACGTTCTCTTTGTTGCAATAAACCAGCATTTTTTATTATCTGCCTTGTGGACACTTGTTTCATTAGATTATCTTTTGGTTCACATCTTCCTGCCCCGCATTGCTACTGTACCTTTTATGTTGTATATTACATCAAATGTTATGTTAGGTTTTTGGATGACATATATATTTTATGGGACGGTATGATTGAGGAGGTAGATTGTTTTGTGAAATACGTGAATGAGTCTAGTATCTACCTCAAATTTCCTTATAATTGTAGCAAAGATGGAATCCCTTATTTGGATACTTATATTTCTCATGCTACAAAAGGATTTAAGTCCAAGCTTTATAGAAAGGATACATTTAGTACCTCCTATTTGGAGTATACTAGTTGTCATCCAGCAAGTCAAAAAAGAAGCATATTGAAGATGCAATGCATTAGGGCTGCCAGGATGACATCTGAACATGATGAGATGTTGCATGAGATTGGTTATATTGGTACTTTATTCAGTGATAGGGGCTACTCTAAAAACCTTATTGATGATGTTACTAGACATGTCAAGAAAGAATGGGGCAACAAGTATAAACCCCTAGTGGTTGTAGGTTTAGATAAGAGTACCCTCGCCTCACAAAATGAATACAATATACAGTACTAGAGAGCCTGTATACTAGAGTATAACCCCTTTGTAAAAGAAGTAAAAGACATTATAGCCAGGAACTGGAACATCCTTAGATGTGACGACGGAGTATACAATAAATTAGGTGACACTCTAGTGTTTGTCTACAAAACATGATACAATCTGAAAAACAAGTATGAAAGGAAAGGGGGAATTCAGATATCCAGTTTCTTGTTATAGTTTTCCTGGCTACTGCCATTATTGCCCAAAGTAAGGAATGTTTAACTTTTTTTACACAACCAGGTTTGGGTGTAATGAAGAGTACTAATGATTTGGTCAAACTAAAATTATCTGTGAATATTGCTTGTAGGAGTTCTTTAATGTTTTCCCAAAAAACACTTTAAAGCAGGGCAGTCATAAAACATATGGTTCCAGTCAATGTTTGTGTTAGACTTACATCTGTTGCAAATATTTAGTTTACTTTTAATTTTGTTCATTAGTTGAAGTGTGTAGAAGGATCTATATAAAATTTCCAGGAATATATTTTCAAGTTAAGTAAAAGTGTTGTTTTCCCTGCAGATTCTAATATATTTGTTTTATCTAGATCCCTCAGAAGTGTGTTATTAACTGTATAAAAATGTTTCCAGAAATTAGCAGGACAACAATATGTTTCTTCTCTGATAGGTATGTATATAAATGCCATGGTGTCTGAAAAAGTTTGTTTATGTTGAATAACTGAATTAAAGAAATTTAGCAGTATACTAGTGACCTGTTTATTACCAAAAGTGATCGGGTTCATCTTATTTTGTAAGAATAGTCTGAGGGATTGTATGTTAAGCCATAGGGAGTTGTCTAAGTGATATTCACTTATTATCTAATCTGCATCCTTCACCCTATCATCTGTAATAAGTTGAAACCAATACAAAATACCTTTTTGTTTAAGCAAGGTAATTTTATCTATATCTGAGGATTGTAAGGATACTTGAGTAAAGGCTATCAGGAAAACTGTAAAAAAAAGTTCCTTGTACTTAGTGTGTTTAAATATAAAGTTTCTAAAATTTATTAGTATGTTGTGTAAGTAGCTAAATAAATGTTTGGGTATGCTGTGTAACATGAAGTAATCTTTAAGTATCCATAATACTGGGTTATTTATTAATTCTAATTTGTATGGTTGTGGTTTCGATATTAATAGCACAGCTGAGGATTCTCAGAATAGTTTCCATTTGGCCTGATATGGTGTATCTAAAAGTTGTGCTATGGACCTAATAATAACTGCATTAGAATAAAGGTTCAAATCTGGAAAGGCTATGCCCCCTTTGTTTCAACTATGAAGGTGATGTTTGAGTGCTATTCTAGGTTTCCTGGGAAACCAAATTGATCTTATTAATGAAAACTTTACTGGGAAGTATTAAAATAGATTGTATAATATAGAGAATTTTAGGAAGGATTATCATTTTAATGATAGTTAACCTTTCCTCAGTTGTAAATATAATTGTATTCCATTTTGTTAATAAAGTTTGAATATTTACATAACATCTATTATAATTTAGTTTTGTGATTAATTTAATATTTTTAGCAGGAATGATGCCTAAATATGTAATTTGATCTGTGATGTATTTGTTAGTGTCTTTTCTAATGTTTCTCTTATTATTGTTTAAATAGATAGGTAGGATCTTTGTTTTATTATCACTGAATGTCAGTCCAGATATAAATTGAAATGTGTTAACAGCTTCAAATAAGGCTGTTATGGAGGAATTATCTCTTTTAGTAGTGATGAGCACATCATCAGCAAATAACTGAATTTTAGAAGTTATTTCATCACTAATTTCCAAACCTTCTATGTTTTTATTTCCTAGTATATCGTTAGCCCATGGTTCCATTATGAGAGTAAACAATAAGTGAGATAAGGGACAGCCTTGTTTTGTTCCTTTAGTGATGGGTATTTGAGTTAATGTGTATGATCCAATTAATTTTGATATAAGCCAGAGTGCCTTTATAAAGATGTAATAGTAAATTAATAAAATTATCTGAAAAGTTTAAACATTGTAATAATGTGAATAGATAATCCCAATGTATTGAATCGAATGCTGAGTTAATGTGAAGACTAACCAGACACAAGTTTTTTTTTTTTCTTTCTGTGTCAATAATCAATCAAAATAAGAGACCGTTTGATGTTATCATATGTACTTCTATTAGTTACAAAACCTGTTTGGTCATCATTCATTAACTGGGGTAAGAATTTTTTTAGTCTATCAGCATAGATGTTCATAAACATTTTGTAATCAATATTTAAAAGAGTTATGGACCTATATGATGTACATAATTTAGGGTCCTTACTAGATTTAAGAATGGGCGAAATAAAAGTATATTTCCAGGATGGGGAAAAATAATGTCATTCTGGGCTTTATGGAATACACTATGTAGTAAAGAAATAGCTGTTTTAGGCATGATTTTATGCAATTCAGGTATGATGCCATCATTGCCTGTTGCTTTGTTCTGTTTAAGTTTGTTAATTTGAGTTTGCATGTCCGGTAAAGATATCTGTTTATATATGATTTCTGACTGTTGTTTGTTGAGTGTAACATACAGTTTTTTTAATGTATTGTTTTATCTTATCTAATGGTTGAATGATCTGAGATGTTTGATTTATCGTGTGAAAATGATGTCTAAATTCATCAATTATGTCATGTATATTATAAACATTTTCTTTTATCTAGACGAATATATTTCTTTAATATGATCATGTTTGTTGATTCTTTTTGTTTTATTTGCAAGATTAGTTAAATGTTTCAGGTTTATTGAATAGGCTATGAATTTAAATTTCCCTAAGGAAATCATAGTCTTATGATGTAAGATTGCACTATATTCTTCCTTAGTTTTATTTATTTCATCTCTAATATTCTTAGATACGGACTTGTCATTAATTTTAAGATGTAATTTGTCTAATTTGTCTTGTATTTTTTTAAGTCTTCGTCCCAGGGCTTCCTTTTGTTATAATACCATTTTTTTTATTTGTCCGTATAAGTAAGCTTTTAATGCAGCTCATACATAAATGTCATGAGAGTTGGATGTTTGATTGAATTTTATAAAATTTTGTGTTTCTTCTTCAAAAAATGTTTGAAATTCTTTTAATTGAGTTATATATGCAGGTATTCTTCTTATATGAGTCATTGGGGTGTCATTTAAATAAAGCTCAAATATAATTGTATTATGATCTGAAATAGGGCAAGACAAAATCTTGGTGTTTTTTAAATAATTTATTATTTGTGTGGATATGATTACCCTATCTATTAAAGAGTATGATTTGAATCTATTAAAATAGAATGTAAATTGAGGTGAGCTCAGGTCTGTGTAGTCATGAATGTCTTTTAGATGATATGTATCCATACATTGTATTAGTTGTTTAGCTTGTGAGGATATTTTCCTTTTTCCTGAAGTGCTAGAGTCCTTTTCATTTAAAACACAGTTAAAATCCCCTGCCATAATAATATTACCCTCAGATTGAGATATAATTTGGTTCAGTTGTTGTTTAATAGTGCTGATTCCAATACCCGGTAACCAATAATTGTTTACTAAAGTGAACAATTTTGTATTTATTTTAATTGTCACCAAGCACAACATCCCTTGATCATCTTGATAAGATATAATAATTCTAGGTAAAGGGAGAGTTTTATTCCAGAGAATTGCTGCTCCTCTTTTCTTTTAAAAATGTTCAGAACTGGCAATGACTATATATTTATTAATATTTAAAAAGTTGATATTTTCTTTTAAAATATTTGTTTCTTGTAGAAATATTATGTTTGGTTTGTGTATATTTAAGTATTTAAGTAAACTTCCTATTTTAATAGGGTTATTCAAACCATTTATGTTGATTGATAAACCTTTTAGTGAAGTCATAATATCTCTATAAATGAGTAAGAAATTCTTGTGATTTGTGTGTTATATTGATTATGTTTTATACAATCATCTCCAAAATATTTGTTATGTAAATTATAGTATTTGTCTGTTACCATACGATATACTGTATGTGTTATACAATTATTGCAACTTATAATTATATGCATTTTAATTAAGATGGATGTCAGGAAGAACTTATTAAGAAAATTGAATGAAGTGTAAATGTGATAAATGAATGGGGTAGCTACCCACCTGGCGTTATATTTCTGTGAAATAAGTGTATTTGAATTAACATCTGTATATACATGATGTTTTTCTACATAAGTATAGGGATTTTCAGCTTGCAGCACACACTGAGGATGCCAGAGGGAAAAACTGGCCTGTTTCTCCTGTTTCTAGCCATTAATTACTGAGGAGTTGACCTGCTAAGATGGATCATTGCTTTCTGGTGTCTGTTTTCCCTGTTCATTTTATTGTTGGATATACCATTGGGTTTGATCGTTTTATTATTTGTGAATGATGATGGAATATTGTGGATAGATGTACAATAAAGCTGCCATTGTTGGAGCCTGTTTGTAGTGCTGGATTATTTGTTGAGAGTATATATAGTTCATAGTTCATAGATTCATAGATTAGTACTAAGCTAACTGCCCTTGCGAGCCATTTTAAGCCTAGCCAATTATCCCTTGTGAGACTCAAACCCTGCACCTTGTGTTTGTAAGGCAAACACCTTAACCATTAGGCCACCCTCCCAACCCTATATATATATACACATATATATATATATATATATATATATATATATATATATATATATATATATATATATATATATATATATATATATATACATATATATATATGGGTCTACTACTAAAGACCGAAATGACGATTCCCCGACACAAAACTCACCAACGCCAGATGACCGACAGGTAAGTGTACCGACAGGGTGATTTGCCGACATCGGAAAGACCGACAAGGGAATGTGTGATCGCGACCCGGTAAGTGTGCGATAGTGACGGAGTTAGGAGTGGTCAGGTAAGTGCGCGAGATTGTGGGATGTTGGGTTAGGCTGTGGGAAAGGTGAGTGTGTGTTCGTGTCGGAGGTAGGGTTCGGGTAAGGTAAGTGTGTGCTAGTGAGGGACTGTAGTTTAGGGACGGGTTAAGTGAGTTGGGGTTAGGGTGCAGGTAGGTGATGTGTGCGTTAGTGTCGGAGCTTGGGCTAGCGGTGGGTTAAGTGAGTTAGGGTTAGGGTGCAGGTAGGTGATGTGTGCGTTAGTGTCGGAGCTTGGGCTAGGGGTGGGTTAAGTGAGTTAGGGTTAGGGTGCAGGTAGGTGATGTGTGCGTTAGTGTCGGAGCTTGGGCTAGGGGTGGGTTAAGTGAGTTAGGGTTAGGGTGCAGGTAGGTGAAGTGTGCGATAGTGTCGGACCTTAGGGTTAGGGTTTGGGTCAGGGCTAGTGTGTATGCTATGTAGTGTCGTGTGTTGTTTACGTTCCGTGTGTCGGTGTTCTGGTGTTCAGTGTTTTGCATTGTCGGGTTTGTGTGTTGTCGGTTATTTGGCGTCGGTGAGTTTTGTGTCGGGGAATCATCGTGTCGATGTTTAGAAGTAGACCCATATATATATATATATATATATATATATATATATATATATATATATATATATATATAGTGCTTCTGGACATAGACAATGGTCTCTGCCTAGCACAGTATTATCCCCTCCCCACTGCTCTGCAACACCATAGATCTCAACAGCCCAGTGACTTCATGAGAACCTACTCCACCTGTCCCCTAAACCATCTACAAAGGTGTATCCCCCCCACTGCTCTCCTCTGCAACACCACAGATCTCAACAGCCCAATTACTTCACAGAAAGCTACTCCATCTGTCCCCTAAACAATCTTCAAAGGTTATTATTAAACTTTAACTTGCATAATTGTAGCAGGCACTGTACTTTCTCTGGGTCCATAGCACCAGGAAGCAGCCCCTTGCACTACCTGAACTCATTTTGCTTAACTTCTCAGACTGGATTCAGCAGTCGCTAGCTAAAACTAAGAAAATCCCTTTTACCTGACTCCAAAAGTCACTCATTTAACTGCTGCATACTTTGGTATAAGCAACAGAAGTGACTGCAGTTGAACTTTTACCTCGCAGGCATACATGTAAGGTACTTCATGGTCTGGATTAGCCCAATCAGCTACTAATCCCCTCCTCCTAACTAAAGAACCGAGGCTACAAATAACCCGTACTCTAGGTGCCATATTTAAATTCTCTGGTGCTCCTGGAACTAGACACCAGTTTCTGCCAAGTGTGGTAACTGCAGAAACCTCTGAATGACCTAACTTGTTAAACTTATAGTGGATCACTAAAGAAATATATTTTACAACTGATAAAATTGTCATAAAATGATAACTACAGCTGGCTGATACCAAGTGTAGCTACAAGTACTTGCAAGCGTGACTGACTTCAGAACACACAAAGCTTGCCTCTCTGTTTGTTTACTGACTATTGGATGACTCCTTCATACAAAAACAAGATGCTAATAACTGAAATAGTGGAACTCTACCTAATTAGTTATATTAGATAGAGTTGCATTTGTACTACTATTGCCTAACTGATTAACTGCATGTAGCTAGAGTACTGCATTGAAGTGTAAACAGGACAGAGAATATTGTTGTCTTCATCTGTTTAACTGCACTGCTAAAAATCTCAGTAGAAGATTCATGTGATTGCTTACATGGTTTATTGCATGTTGCTAGAGAACTGCATTGAATCGTGATATAGTATTTTCAACAATTAGTCCTAGTCTGTTCAACTGTTTGTTTAAAATAATCACTGTTTTCAGAGACTGTATAGAGATTGTATTAAGCATCATATGTTGTGATTACACCCTGAACACGCTTTTTCTCTGTCCCTCTGCCAGGTGTATCCCCCCCACTGCTCTGCTCTGCTCTGCAACACCACAGATCTCAACAGCCCAGCGACTTCACGGGAAGCTACTCCATCTGTCCGCTAAACAATCTACGAAGGTTATTATTAAACATTAGTGCACATTACTGTAGCAGGCACTGTACTTTCTCTGGGTTCACAGCAGATGCAGCCCCTTACACTACCTAAACTCATTTTGCTTAGTTTCTCAGAGTGGATTCAACAGTAGCTAGCTGAAACTAAGAAAATCACTTTTACCTGACTCCAAAAGTCACTCATTTAACTGCTGCATACATTGGTATAAGCAACAGAAGTGACTGCAGCTTAACTTAAAAATTATTTGTCAAATAAAAAGTATTCAGAAAAAGGAAAGCCTTTAATTCTTACCTCACAGGCATACACATAAGTTGCCTCATCGTCTGGATTAGCCCTGCTCCGCTCACCCTCGCTATGCTCCGGCTCGCTCTGTGCTCCTCCCTGCCCCCAAATTCCACCCACTCCCAGTGGTGCTAAATTTAAAGCTCTGTAAACCAAACACCCCTTCTACAACCTATCATAGACAGCCCATACTTCCAAACACCAGCCCTTCCTGCCACTAATCCTTCTGTATTCCTAATCCTCTTCTCCTCCAAAGTCCTATTCAACATACCTCAGCCAAGTGCTATGTTAGCTATCAAAATTAGACTAATAATGTTACTAATTCCAATAATGCTCATTCCATATCTCCTCACCACCTATAAAAATCAGCCCTACCTTGGCTTTCATCACCCCATATCCCAAACTAATACTACTCCTACTTTAAATAAAACAGATCAACTCATAGCTCTCTACAAACCTGACTTCTCCTCTCTTAACAACCACCAACTAACCGGACTATGGTCTATCTCCACCAAAACCAGACATTATCATAAAATAATTAGCAAAGCCCTGAAACTAATAATTACTGTACAATACAGACTGATAAGGGATGGAGACATCCACCCAAACCCTGGTCGTACCCCTCCCACAAGCTCTAGCTCCCAGCCCATTACCACTTCTAACATTTGGCAGACTACAAGGACCCCCTAACTCTCTCCTGACATGTCGCCTGTGCATCAGGAGTATAAACAACAAGCTCTATAATCTCCATTCCCTCTTAGCAGCCTTCTTGCCTGATGTGCTATGTCTCACAGAAACCTAGCTAAAACCGGGAACTAAAGACAATGAAATTATCCCACAAGGGTACAACATACTCAGGCTACACCATAAGTCTAGGAAAAGTGGGGAAGTAGCAGTACACTAGATGTCATATTAGCCCCACAACAACCTCACCTGTTCAATAATACTGAAACTCTCGTTATCAAACTACAGCTTAACAAAATTAAATCTATATTTATTGCCTGCATTTGTATCCCCCAGGTAATAATACAAATACCCTAGAGGATTTCCTACAATGGCTAGCCAACACGTACCCGCATGAAACTATGGTATTAGGGGATTTTAATATTGATTGGAACAACTGTTTCTCTGAATCTCCCACAACCCATGTAAACCTTCATGGCTATATATTCTCACCCACCAGAATAAATAAAGCCTACAACAAAGGTAGTATCCTGGACTGGATTATTATCAACATTCACCCAGACCTGTACAATGCCAGTACCCTCCCAGATGATATAAATGACCACTTACTCACTTACATCATCAAGCATAAAGTAGATAACCTCCACCAAATTTCCTATAAATCTATTAGAAATACCAGGAACTTCAACACCACTGATTTTCAGAACAAACTCAAAGCATGCAATTGAGCCATCCTAAAACATCTTCCACTGGATGATGCTGTAGCCTACTTTAATTCTAAATTCCTTGCCATTCTAGATTCCCACGCTCCTGCCTGCACCCTTAGAGCCAAAATTAAAACTGCCCCCAGCTCTCTAAAGTATCCAAAACCAAAATCATAGCAAGAAATAAAGCATGGGACAAATGGCGTATCTCAAAAGACCCACTTGACCATATTAAATTCTGATAGCTAAGGAATGATACTAAGAAAGCCATATTGCTAGACAAAAAAACTTCTATCAACACCTTCAACAAAAACATCAAAACAAACCTCAAAAGTTTTGGGCAGGAATAAACAAACTGCTCCACAATGGACAATCCACCACTCCCACCCCATCAGCTTGTAACCTAAAATCTCCAGCAGAAACTGCAAATGTCTTTAACAGTTTCCTTACTAAGACCATCCAATCACTAGCTAGCCAACTGGCTCCCAGTTGCTCCAATTCTGATTCCTCCCTGACCACTACCCGACTCACCTTTAACTTCCAGCCTGTATCTACCTCAACCATCAGATCGCTAATTAACAAACTAAATCCCACTACCCTAGCAGCTGATCTCCTCCCACCAGAATATCTACAGAAAGCAGCAAATGCCATTTCATACCTTATTTGTATTATTATAGATTGAACCTTGTCCGAAGCCAGCATCCACTCTATCAGGAAGGTTTCCCACGTTATTCCTCGCCATAAAGGAGGGAACTCATTAGACCTCTCAAACTACAGGCCAATAGCCATACTATCACCACTGGCCAAAATAATGGAAAAATGCATCCATAACCAATTAATGCACTATCTCACCCAGAATAAACTACTGGCCAACTCTCAGCACATCTTTAGGCCAAACCACAGCACTACCTCAGCCCTTAAATCCTTCTCTAACTCCATTAACCTCAGCCAAAACAATAACAAACTTACCTCAGCTCTCTTCCTAGATCTCTCTAAGGCCTTTAATATGGTTAACCATCAACTACTTATCCATACAGTGAAGAAACTGTCACTAAATAACTGTGTGATTAAATGGTTCCAATCTTATCTGGCCAGAAGACAACAAGCAGTATTATGGCAGAGTACACTATCCACCCATCTACCCATCACACTAGGAGTCCCCCAAGGCTCTTTATTAGGGCCACTTCTCTTGTCAGTCTGTATCAATGATCTACCCACAATCACTCCCAAGGCCATCTGCATCCAATATGCAGACGACTCCACTTTAATCTGCACAGCCTCCTCCCCAACTGAGCATATGACTCTAATCCAGAATACTTTCAATGATGATGAAAAATGGTTCGCAAACCATCAGCTTATTTTAAACCCCCAACTAAACTAAGCTGCTCATTTTCCCCCAGTTGTAAGTCCTCTTCACCATTCTTTGCTATAAGATCCAATAATGGCACACTTATATCCCCAGATGTTCACACCCAACTCCTAGGGGTCACAATCAACAATACCCTAAAATATAACACCCATGTCAATCAATCTATCAAAACCATCAACAAAAAACTGTGCTTCCTCTATAGGATCAAACCTTTCATCACTCCATCTGCAAGAACTTCTATCGCTCACTCCCACTTACTGTCTGCCCTTCTCTATGCCTCCCGCCTTTTCACTAACTTGAATTAAACCACTCTTAGCAAACTTGCTAGCTGTTACAACCATATTGCTACAGGTACAACCTTTAGGACCTACCAGTGTCTCAACTTAACTCAACTAGGTTGGCTTGAATAGACTAGTCTTCTCCAATACAACCAACTTATAATAGCCCATAAAGTTCTAAACCACCCCGATAAGATACTGGCACTAAACAAGATCATTAATTCCTACAGCAAACTGAGGTCACTGCACTCTGCTTACAAATTGTTGGTTCAAACATCCAAAAGCATAAATGTGACTGGTGACTCTCCATTTGCCAACTCTGTAGGCAAAACTTGGAACTCTCTTCCTACTGAACTTACTCTCCAGCACTCTCTAACCCAGTTCAAAAAAAGCCTCAAACTACACTTTCAAATGCACTGGCAATGTCCCTGTTCAAAACCCAACTAACACCCACTCGCTGGTATTGGATACCTTGTCTAGTTAAAATCTGTCATTTGACTCTAAAATGTATATGACTTTGCTTTGTGGCATATCTAGAGCTTGTTAAGGGATAAATTCCTTATCTGTGGGAAACCCTTTGTGAAATTCTTAGTTGCCTATACTAATTGTGTCAACCATGTTCTATAAATGTTTGTAACCTTACTGAAGCCTATAAACTATGTTAATTTGCAAATGTTACTAATGTAAGCTACTAACTTGGAAATTTTCTCCCCAGGCCTCCACTGAAAATGAACATATATCCAGTAGGACTATATATATATATGTATATATATATATATATATATATATATATGTATATATAAAAGCATCTACCAATTTGTTTCAATGACAGTTTTAAGGACTGAAAACTCAGTATGATAACTGTTTGAAGGACCATTTACTTGAATGACATTTTACTGAATGCCCATTTCACTGAATCTGGCATAATTAACACTAGTTCTGCAAAACAGAACTAGAATATGTAAAATTATTTTTTTTTCATTCCTTTGTCTGATTTATTTATAGAGCAGGAAAAAAGGCAGTATATGTTTTCAAAAATCAACTGATCCCATATACTGGCTTTTTTGTGTGCAAGATTGCAATGCAGTATGGACCAAGGAATTTGCCCTTTCTCTACTGTAGTACAATCTATATCTATATATCTAGATCTAGATCTAGATCTAGATCTAGATCTATATATATGGATGTGTGTAAATCGCTTGAATAGACATTTCCCTGACACACAATTGTCTGAAATATATTGACCTAAAATGGAAGAAGTCAACAAAATTTGATTTAACCACATTTGATTGACAGATGATAAGTAATGGCAGATACAATCAGAAATTATGCTGTATGGAACATATTGTACACAAATGGAATGCTTTAAGTCGTGCAACCCAGAGGCATGTCTGGTCAGTATGAAGGTCTGATAGTATTTATCTTCAGGAGTTTGTTGAATACTTGTATGATAATAAATGGGGGGATTGAGTTTACAGTTACTTTTGATACGAACAGAATCACCTTCCTGGATGTGTTAGTAACCAGAAATGTTGACCACACATTGACAACTGAGGTTTACCGTAAACACCCCCAGTTCGACTCCTTACTCCATGCTACCAGCTTTCATCCTCCTCATATATGCAGAAACATCCCAAAGTCACAGTTTTTACGTATCAAAATGATATGTTCAGATGCAGCTATTCACCATTCATATCAGGAAGATCTAGCTATGAGATTCGGGCAGAGGGGCTACAAGAGAGAGGACATCTACCAGGCTAAACACTGGGCATCTAATCAAAACAGGACTGATTTACTTCAGTATAGGGACAAAACAATGGACAATAATTCACCAATAAGATTAATCACTACATATGGTAGGAATACGGATGTCCTACTCAACAGTGTATGTAGGCACTGGAATATCCTTTTAGCAGATAGCAGGCTAAGTGAAATTGTAGACAATACATGTCATTTATCTTTAAGAAGGGGAAAAAATTTTGGCTCATATATGAGTCATTACAAACATGTACATACATCTGATATGCACTCACTACAGATAACACTAGAAGACAGGGTTTTGCAAGGTTGTTTTCCATGTGGTCACTGAACTCATTGCAAAAGTATGTTGAAGACCAGGGAATTTACTAGCAAGAACACTGGACAAGTGTTTAATATTTAATTTTTTGCAAACTGCCAGTCAGATTAGCTTATTTATATGGCCACTTGCAGTTGCTCTGTCTTTTATGTTGGACAGACCTCAAGACCAGTCAAATTCAGAATCTCGAAACACATAAGTGATATCAGAGTTAGAAAACCAACAAATGTGCTTTATATAAACATACTGAGAAACATTCCAATGCAGTTTTTAATTTCACTATTATTGACAAAATACAAGGTAACCAAAATAATAAATCAGGCTGGCATCAATTGCTAAACAATAAGGAGAAAATATAGATTATCAAAATGAGTGGCTTATTTTCACAAGGACTTAATGAATATGCAATTCTTTCAATTAGCCTCTAGTGGTAGTATAATACAAAATGAGAATGGTTGTAACTAGAATTCACTTCACTGATGAATGCTTGATAAACTCATAGCCAAAACCAATCTGTTGTCTTGTCCTCCTATTTTTATACTATTAAACTTATATGTCATGGTTTGCTAGCTCTGCATTTTTGTGTCTGTCCAGCACATACTACATGTCAGTGATTTTTCATTGTAAATCACTGCTTGGATAATGTCTAACTGTACACTTACAGTGATTCCTTGATTTTGAAAGATTTCTCCCATCTTAGAACTGGTGCAGCCATGGAGTTGGTATATATAATTATGGGGGACGTGCCCCATTCATTTGGGGATGCAGGGAGGCAATTTTACTTTTTTACAAGTTCACATACTCAGCGGTTTTTCTTTTTTTTCCCAACCCCACCCCCACACAAGGAAACCATCGTAAAAGATGTTTCCAAAGCGAACTTCACGCTACTCAAAACTGAGGTGACTAACTTCAAAAAGCCCCTGCAGATGGATAACATAGTCAATACAGTCATGACTGCTGAATCCTACACAAATGCACTCTAAAAGCACATGCATTAGTGCATAGATCGTGCTATCCCCAACAAAACCAAGATGCTATCCTCCAAAGAAAGGAAGCCGATCTGGTGGTCCCCTGCCATTAACAAACTTTACAACAGAAGGAAGAAACTATTGCAAAACAGAGTAAAAACCCAGATATGGAGGAACTCACTGACTGGCCTCAGTAAGAAACTAAGATCTCTCATAAAATCCTCGAAAGCTAATTTTGAAAGAAAAATTGCCACAGATTCCAAAGACAACCACAAGGCATTCTTTAGCTATGTCAGAATCTCTATGGCAGCACCCAGATCTGCACCAAGCTACAACAGAACGGCACAAAATATACAGAGCCAACTGATATTGCCAACATATTGGCAGATAGGTTTAGTGCAAACCTTACTCCCCCCTCACCCCCCAAAGGGCCTATAACTATACCAGATGGTTGTAGAGCCCCGGCAATCACAAACACACAAGTAAAAATGGCACTCTCTAAAGCCAAAAACACAGCATCCATGGGACCAGACAACATCTTACACAAACTCCAAAATTAACTAGTCCCCCCACCTAAAATCCATGTTCAATCACAGCCTCACCACAGGCTATGTGTCCACAGAATGGTGAACAGTAACGGTTATCCCACTCTACAAAAGAAGAACCACCACAGACTCCGTGAACTATCAACCTATTAGCCTGACAAGCCTGGTCTGCAAGGCCATGGAGTGTATCATCATGGAACTCATAAACAAAGACATTGGTAACCTCCAAACTCTGGATGCTACCAAATTCGGATTAGTAAAAGGTAGGTCATGTTTCTTAAACCTAGTAGACTTCTTTGAAACAGTTACTAAGGCCATAGACAAGGGCAAGGTGGTCCACACAGCCTACCTGGACTTTGCTAAAGCTTTTGACACTATCCCTCATTCAGGAATCATAGATAAACTCATCAACGTTAACATGAACCCCTATGTCACGAGGTGGGTGGCCAACTGGCTCACGGACAGAACCCACATGGTAAGAGTTGCAGACTCAAGATCCGACTCCATAGCCGTGACAAGTGGAGTGCCACAGGGTTCAGTCTTGGGACCCCTCCTGTTCGGTATATACTTCTCTGAAGTGCAAGTGAGCACCAAGGGCCTATGACTAACCAAGTTCACAGATGACTGCAAATTGGGTGCCATTATTGATTCCCCTGCCAACGTAGACATCCTGCAAAAGGACCTCACTGAAACAGACACCTGGTGTCAAAATCATGGCCTCAAGCTGAATGCCAAAAAGTGCATTGTAATCCCCTTTGGTAAAAACATGGTACCCATGAATTACCATATAGAGGGAAGTTCACTTAACACAGAAAGTGTGATAAGAGACCTTGGGACCCAAGTGGATAGTAACCTCTCATTTGATAACCACATTGCAACAGTTGTCAAAAAATCTTTCTACATGGCCTAATTAATCACAAAAGGGTTCACATCTAGAAATAAGGAAGTCATCGTTCCCTTCTACTCATCACCTATCAGACCCCTCATTGAATACAATGCCCATTTGGGATGTATCTCATAAGACACCTACAACAACTTGAGAGGCCCCAAAGGTACCTCACCAAGAGGATTGCTGGCCTCAAATTCTTGCCCTATGCTGACCGGCTCAAGGAACTTAAACTCTACTCGGTTGCATACCGCTTACTCCATGGAGACCTCTGTCTGACATACAAAGTTATGTCAAACCCAGAATTGTTGGACATGCTCCACTTGAAGAAATCCCAATCTCCCCGAGCTACATGCTCTATGGACCTAAACCTCACCACAACAATAAACAGGACATGCTAGAGGCATAGACTCTTGTCCCCGAGACTTCCTATGCTTTGGAACAAAATTCCCATCCACATGAAGCAGAGCTCATCATTAGCACTCTTCAAGAAAAACCTTGATAAGTGGATGGGTGATAGGAAATTCACCCCTGGGATTATGTCTGGGGCCCTGCTCAATAGAGGGGCAGGAATTTAACAATACATGAGTGGTGAAAGTCAATACACTGTTGGCTAGGCTTGCTGTAGCCCTTGGGCCGATAGCCCTATATATTATGTCATGAAATATTGAAAACTCATAAAAGATAATCACAAATGGTAGGAAAAAAAGAAAGAATGATAAAAACTCTGCAAGACTCATAAGACTGTCTCACAAAAATTACTAGATACATCTGTCCCACTAAAAATATCTATTTCAGTAAGTCCCAACTATAAAGCAAGTTGAAGTGTCATCCCACTAATGATACTGTTAGGGAAAGGGGTTTTAGTAACATAATGTGCAGGGTTAGTATTAGGGGCAGGGGCAGGGTTAGGGTAAAGGCTAGGGTTAGCGTACATGAGTAAATTAAGCACTGCTATCATATGCACAGGTGGGGAGGAGCACAGTGACAAGAATCAGCAATGGGCATAGTGCTGAGTGGGGTTAACTAAGGATGTGGAAGGGGATAGTGCCTCCTGAGACAAGTAGGAGTCCTGCAGTAATGGGTACATGCTCAGAATTGTTTCCAGGAGGCTCATTTCCTGAAGATCTAGCTGCAGTCACTGTATATGTGTGTGATAGGTGTTGTGGGAACTTCAGGCTGGAAGGATACAGGCCATGAACATCATGGCTATAGGTTTATCTCCTTTAAGGGAATGGCATTGACACCATCAGGTCCATGACAACGGATCGAATACACAAAACATCGAATGGCCAGAAAATCAAAAACACAGGTAATAGAAACACATTTTGTGGGGGGCTTTGCACCCCACACCTCCCACTAAATATATATACTAACTCTGAGATTGCACTACAGTGAGGAAAGGGAAAATTTCCCGATTTTCACTGTACCATGAGCTTATAAAATGAATTTCTGTTACCTGCGTTTTTTGTTTTCTGGCCATTCGATATTTTGTGTATTCGATCCATTGTCATAGACCCAACAACAACATCATCAGCAAGGACAGTTGTGAACCATGAGATCATGACTGCCTGGCCATGCTGTGTTCCTGATTACCACATACTCCACATCCATGTGGGCAGCTACTCCATGCTTCACCAGACATACCAGTGGGTGATGTGGAGGAAGCAGCATTATGTTAATATGACCTGCAGACACTGGGGGTGTACCCACAAGTGAGGCACATGAACAATGACCATGAGAACATCACCAGTCCTGGTATGTTGAGACAGATGGACCCAGGAAGGCAGCGATGGCACCAAGGTGCTTGTCTACCCTATTATTAATGTAATCCAGGTGTTGAAAACACCCATTCATATTGTTACAAAGGCAGAGCCAGATGCAGCACTAGGTGACCTATGCAGCTGCCTAGTTGGGCGGGGGGGATCATTGGCTGGCTTGGCTGGCTTCACTTTAACAATAAAAAAAAAAATATATATATATATATCAGTTCATCGAAACCCTAGAAACCTCATAGCATGATATATCTCTAAATGAGATCAGTGTTAGGGTGCTGACACAGCTAATTCTGGAAATGTGAGTAGCAGCACAGATTGAATAATAGCATTACTAAGATGCAAATGCAACTACTTCTGGACATGTGAAGATGCAGTGGTGGGGGATTCAAAAGCAGCAGCATTATTAGCTAGCCATATGATAGTCCCAGAAATAACTACATCTGGAAAACTAGTGGCTATATGGCACTACAGAGAGGATTTGCAGAGAAGGGTTGTCACCAAAAGTGAGTGACTTCAGATGTGTGTTTGCATGAGAGTGAAATGCCCCAGTTGGAGACACTGTCTAGTTAAGTAACTTTGCTCAGAATGAAACTCTGAACCTTAATTTCTTGAGGGTAAGGGCTGTAACTTTCACACCGGCTGCCAGGCATCTTTTAACTGTTTTTGTTTTGTAACTTACTGAGGGTTACAGTCTGTTAGTGTCTGTCATATAGTTTTGTAGGTTTATGATTTGCAATCTGTGTCAGTAGTGCAACAGATAGTACACTTGCATTTGGTGTGGAAAGCTTTGTGCTCTATTCCCCCACCAGGATGACAGAATGCCGACACAACAATGTAAAAGGGGTGCTGTACTACTGAGTGTGTCTCCCTTTAGTTGAAATGCTAAAGCAACGTGCTCTTTGCTTGAGTTGGTGGTAGCTTAGGTGGATATAAAAGATCCCACTGCACCTGTTGAAAAAATAGGAGAGGTTCTCTAATGCCCTAATCAAATTTCCCTTAGTAGTATAAATGCCATATTGGGTCTCCCCAGAAAACAGACTACAAGCCTAGGTGGACTAACCTGGTTAACAAAGGATAAATTAGTAAAATGTGTTAACTTTTCAAGTGGTTTATAGCATTCTACTCTTATATGTCTCCAGTTTTGCAGAACAACTTTGATTTTGCCTCTTATTTATGTCTTGTTTTTGAGCAAGTCACTTAACAGACAGTACTTTCAGACACCTGGGAACTGAACTGGGTTCCTCAGGGATTCCCTGGACTCTAAGCCTAGTGACTATCTATGAACTAGAATACTTATGGCATAAAGGAAGTAAATGATTTGGATATGATCCTTGGCTTCTTTGTTTTGTTGAAAGTGTTCACTGTGTTTATCATTTAGCTGTGAATAAGTTGGGCAGCATGAAGTCTGAGTTAAATGGTAGTAGTTCAACTGCAAATACATGTTTCATTTAGCTTGATTTTTATCAGGTCATACAAACTGCATTATTTGGAGTGATGAGCAGAGCCATCCACTGTGTAGTCATTGTCACATATTACAGTTATACAGTCTTCTCTACAATATTGGATTGTAAAAGGATTTCATTCTTCAGTTAGAAACTGTTACTCTAACAGGTGGCACCGTGAACTAAAGCTCCACCTTGTTAATGCATTGCTGCATGTGGCAAGACTGCAGGGTTTGAACCTTTCTACATTTGTTTACCTACTGTGTGAAATTGAGCAAGATACTTAACAAGATAGTGCTTTGGAGGAATTAGGAATTTGAGCTAGGCTCATTAATGGTCCCAAGGACTACATGTTTATTAATTATGAACATGTTGTTATTTGACAGCCATTCTCTATTATATGGCTAGTCTAGTTCAGGTAATATTATGGCAATATCACCAGTATACCATTTTTTTAACATAGGGAATTTATCATTCAAGGGCAGGAGGGACTGCATTTATAGATGAAACACTGAAATCATGTGAAGTTATTGAGATGTCTTTTACTTCTACAGAAACTGTGCATATTGACTGATATTATTATTATTATTATTATTATTATTATTATTATTATTATTATAATGACAGCAGTTTGCATGGCCATTTATGGTTGAAATGTTCTGAAATGGGTAGTTTTGTCATTATTGGTTCATATGTTTTGTTTCACTGTTTATTGGAAAAATGTTCAAAACTACAAGTTTTATAACACACCCTAACAAATGTTACTGTATTAAACCAGGAATATAATTTAATTTAATCAGGAGGATAAATCAAAGAACATATGCATTTATGCATGGTCCTAAAAATGTGTGCAGGGGTTCCATGGTCTGAAAACAGCCCGGGTCCCAAGATACCCTTAATCCACCACTGACCAGATGCATTTTCAATGAACGTGAGTTTCAAGGGCAGAGGATTTTGCTGCTGCTAAGTTTGTTTTCATTGTGAGACTGTTTGGTTTAGCAAATGACCATCATTGTTTGTGCTACAAAATTTGAAATAAAAGTTTTAAATTAAATGCAAATATCTGTGATCATTGTAAAAGTAAAGAACATAGTATGCACATTGGCAGGTTTGAACAGTGTTTAAGGTAATTTGGGAGATCCAGTCATGTAATGGAAAGCTTGAATGGCTTTGTAGAGGGGGGGGGGGCTGGTCTATTATCCTCCCTAGGGCCCCGTTTGACCAGTATCCAGTTCTGTACATAGGCCATATATTACACCGATCATCTCTGCAATGGCTGTGGTGACATGTACCTTTATCTGGGTGACTGCCCAGCACATTAATTATTTAATGCTATTTATGAAACCCATGTGAGACAATGACCTGGAGACATGAAGTGATGGCCACTGGTCCACCACCCCTGCCTCCACAGCCTGTGGAAGTAATATTCCCCACTGCAGGAGAATAGGCAGGGGACAAGAGTACTTCCTCTGTTAGGGAGGAAAACATGAATAGTCCTTCCACTAGCTCTGGAGTAGTAGGGGAGGGTTGCATATGCAACAGATTTGTGTGACTGGACCTGAAAAGCATCACCCTCCACAGTCACCATTGCTAGCACTGGTGTTGTGCCTTCATATTGTTCTACCATAAGGCTGTCATCAATGTCCATGTCTGATGCAACACCAACTTCAGACATGCCATGATCCATAGCAGAGGATCTCATAATCCTAGTCCTAGAAATACAGACAGAATCATACACATGTGAATATTACCCATTACCCTGTGATATACCAGTTGTGCTACCTTTTTGTCTGGCATCTTTATTGTTTTTTTTTTGGTCTGGTACTGCAAAGGTAACATAATTTTATGCCTCTAGGCACTGTACTGCCACCCAGTGTAGCACATATCACTGAAAACTGCTTTGTTTTTGTGTTTCTCCCTTTTTATCATTATCTTTTTTTTTTCATTTGTCCTTTGCTATCTTCTTTCTTCATTTTGTTCATATTTTATGCACTGTCTCATGTGTTAGTAGATGTGGTACAGCAGTGACCGTGCACCTGCCTTGCCACTGTCTGATGGGTTCCCAGCTGTCTCCAGACCAGCCTTTATGCAGGGTGAGGTAGATTATCCATTAGGGGGTGACCTGGCAGGTTCCTTACTGATGTCTATTGGTCTGTCTATGGTTAGGGGGTGTAGGGTCTTCCAATTAAGGGCTCCATTGGTCAGCTGCAGTATGTCACCTGGCAGGAGGTGGAAGGCACTGTTAGACCGGCAGTTGCATACCCATACTGCTAGCCTGTAGTGAGTCCTTGTGGTTCTGACAGAGCCACACAGCTGCCTTTCCCTGAGCAGTGGGCCAAATATGTTGGCGCTCAGTCATGTGGATGGTCATGGAGATGACCGACGTCCAGTTAGGTGGTGCACTGTGCAATGTATCAGTGAGCCAGCATTACATTCTATACCCCATCATGGTTTTTCTTTTTCTTTTATGTCACTTTGTACTCCAGTCCTCCACTTTACCAAATGTACCCACTCTGTCTTATGTGTCTTTCCTTTGTGTTCCCCATCCTACTTGTGTAAGCTCCATCTCCTGCCAGGCTTTGTCTGTCTTATATGCTGGTCTGTATGGCCACTGCTGTCTCTATACCCCCTTCCTTGCCCACAGCTTCCTATTCCTACCTTCTATCTCTACCATTCCTAGAAATATGAAAAAAATAAACATCTGTTCCCCCAAAATATACCTTTGCTTCACCAGCCCTATATCACTCTTCCTTTCTGCTTCCCCCTCTGTGTGTTCCTCTGCTTGCTCTTGTCTTTTCTGCCTATCTAGTACATCCATTTCCTTCCAATTTGTCATAAAACCAAAAGGAAGTTTGTTGTACAGCTATGGGCTATCAGTTGCACTTACTGTGGTTTGTCGTTGTGCATGTGAGCACATGTCATCACAAGCTACCTACATGCACACTACTGGTATCATGGGACTGTGTGTCAGTTGTTACTCTGTCCCAGAAATCACATTACCTATTGCGTTTTGACAGGCAAATTCCGTACCTATTCTGACCCTGTCACACAGCATCACTCCTACTTCATAATTAATCATCTTTGGGTGGCAATGTGCTACTTCATCTGCACCATTTAGAGCTTATGCAGCCATATAAGTGATTTTATTTAATTCATACATAGTTTATTCATACTGAATATTAGTAGTTTCATAAAGAGAATAAGAAATAACCTTTTAATAACAGATAATACTTATTTTAATCATGACATATCATTATTTCCAAAAGGTGATTTTGGTAAATTAAACAAATTCCAGTCATTAATCCATTTTAAAATATTACAGGGTCATACAAGCTAATTAATGCAATACTTTAATTTCTTTAAATATAATATCCCTATGTCTTCCAATATTTATTAATTATACCAAAATGTATCTTGGTAATCTTTCTAAAATTTATATAAAATGTGTAAGACAGTTCTACAATAGAAAAAAAACACAATAACAAATACAAGATATTCTTTTTAAATTTGCTTTAGAATATCCATCCTCTGGAAAAAAGCAACTGTATAATTAAATGTTTTTGGTAAGATATACAGTTTTATTTATTTATTTATTCACTTTATTGACCAAAACAAAAACATAACAGAGTATTTCCACAAGTTCCTTCTGAGGAATAATAAAAATCTTCTTTATTAACCAGGGCAGACCAGATGAATATAATTTATTTTAAAAGAGGCCCTGGCAGAATAGCTCAATGAGAGCCCAATGAGATTGTGTATGCATATATGTACACATGAATGCATGCATGTATTAATTTCTTTTTATTTTTTGAACAAAATAGGACACCAAGCCTAATCAAAGGCCCTTTATCAGCAGAGAACCAGGGAGAAAAGTCCCAACATATAAGAACAAAATATCAGGAAAGCAGTACAGCTAGAAATATTAATCAGTACATATTTTACATTAATTCCAAACAAAGGTATTTACAGTTCTTTTGCAGAGTTTTACATCTTAAACACAGCAATAATGGCTACATTATTTGATCATCAAGAAAGTACAATCTTACACATAGCAGGTATTGAGCAAGCAATAGCCAAATATTATTTACACATTTCCATAGTTTTCCTCTAAATTTTTATATCGATTACCTCAACATTTATAAGCATCTGTTAGAAAACATTACTGAAATGTTGAATGGTGCTGTCAAACCCAAGCAACCACAGTGGATTCTAGTTTAATAATCTTAACATGTCCGTGAATGTTTCAGGGTTAAAATGTTTACTGTTGCATGTAAACTGACATTTGTCTGTCGACTTGTGTGAGAGTTTTGTTTCTGCAAGTAAATATGGGTCTGTAATAAAGTTTTCAGGATTTCATACTGATATCCAGTCTGGAGTGCTGTCATTACTGTGGACTTATCACTTCTTGTGTTTCAAGTAATTATCTGAGGCCAGGCTTGAATGGGCGCACCTTCGTTGAAGGTTGTGTGTCACAGCTGGTAACTCGACACATAAAATTCTACTGCCAATCATTAGCGGACTGGAGTTCCACTGTGGCGACCCCTAACTGGGTTAAAGCCGAAAGACACAACATCAGAATGAGCTCAGATAGTTGTGTTGCTGGCAGTGAGTGTTTATCAGCGGCTTCCTTCCAGCCAAGTCAAAGTCATCTAGTAATAAATTTTCATTTTGGAAATTTCTTGTAACCCAAGAGACTGTATAATCGGCTATATCTTTGGGTGATGCTTGGGGTGTATATATATATATATATATATATATATATATACATACCAGGGTAACTTATTTTACTTCGTTTATTTTAACTGAGACAAACAGGGAGTCACTATACAGCTGGGAAGTAGGTCAAATGCAAAGTATTGTATCTTTATTACTGAAGGCTACAGCAACTGGTTGTTTGTGTGTTGTTTCCTTATAAAGATGTGATAACCAGGGCACAATTTTTGTATTATTAAACAGGTGACATTTTAACTGTGTCTCTTTCAGTTATGAAACCTAGATTGTACCATGTTAATCAGGCAGGAAAACTGGGGTAACTTATTACAAATACTTTGCTAATCAACATGGCAAAGCATTATGAAGTGCAGGCAGGACCACCATGGTAGTTAGGAGTGCACTGTTAGAAGAATGGCACAGGTTTGGATGGATTCTGCTAGTCTTAAGTAAAGAATGAAGAAAAACAAACTTGTAGAATGTTATTTATTTATTTGACATTTGTTGACCAGGAGTGTCCAACTAAGTTAAACGCCCTTTTTCAGGGGAGACCCGGGGAGAAAATCTCCGCAAAAACATAACAGATAAAGATTACACTAACAAAGAGTACATATGTGTCAATATAGTATAGTATGTCAAACGTCATATTTCCTTGAAACATATAATACACTAAGTACACTTTATCATCAAAAGTATGACATTAGCTAAGTCTTTGTGTAGAAAGGCAGCACTACTATGGGCTAGGCTTGTAAAGGATCCAGGGCCATTAGCCTAGTACACACCTAAGAACCTATGAAAGTGTGGGAGTGATTGAAGAAAGCAAGAACTTTAACCAGCTTCACTGTTAGTTATGGTGATTTGTATATTTGTTTTGTTATGGAGTGGAAGTAAGGTTATCTACTGCATCTAATATGCTGATAAATATATCAAAAACTAAGCACAACAGATTTGGGAGACAAATTGAAAGGTGACTATTTAATACAGTGCAGAGTGATTGAAAATGTAGACTCATTTAATGACCTGGATATATGGGTAGATTCAGCTATGAGTTTTTCTGATCATATCAACCAATTGGTTAATGACAGTTATAGAGCTATAGGTTGTATAAACATTTTATAAAGGCTAGGAAATCAAACATATTGAAGTCATTGTTTGTTAGATACAATAGACCCAAACTTGAGTATGGAATAACAATATGTAAACACTATAAGAGAACAAACATGCGTAAACTGGAAAATGTACAGCGTAAATATACCAAGGGCATCCATGGATATGAAAATTTAAAATATCTGAACTTGTACAATGTTTCTTATTGATATCTAAGAGGAAATCTTATTCAGGTATATAGAGCATATAGAGACAACTACCTCTGGGGATATTTGGGATTATCAAAATGTACTAGAGAATCACCAGACAACCTGTGTAGAAAATTCTATAGGAATGAGAAGTGTGCTAATTGGTTCTCTGACAGAGTAGCTGATGCATGGAACAGACTACCAAATTACATTATAGCAAGTACTAGTTTAGATATTTTTAAGAACAGCCTGGATTCTTATTATGGGAACAAGTGTTTTGGTATATTGGCAAGCTAGAAGAGTATTAACGCCCATGCTTGAAATATTTTTATATATGTATTTGTATATATGTATCTCTAGCAGTGAAGAAAGTTTTAGACTGGCCACTGGAATTGGAGGCCACTGGGGACAATATATTTTTGATGGAGTATAATATGTTTGTGGAAGTAAATGACAGATTGTTCTGTTAATTAATGTAATTAATTAAAGGCTTTATAACCTTTAATTAATTACATTAATTAACAGAACAATCTGTAATTTATAAAGAAGCCATGGTGGTGCAGCGGTAGCGTTGTCACCTCACAGCAAGAGGTTCTCCCATTCGATTCTTGGCTGGAGTGCCTTCTGTGTGGAGTCTGCATGTCCTCCCCATGATCGAGTGGCCTTTGAAAGGCATGCGTGAATGGTCATGCCTTCGTTGAAGGTTGGGTGTCGAGCTGGCACTTCGGCACCGTGAAAATCTACTGCCAATCATTAGTGGACAGGAGTTAAGCTGTGGCGACCCCTAACCAGGAAAAGCCGAAAGAAGAACAACAAACAATTAAAGGCTTTATAACACTATTAAAGATAGGGAAGGAAAAGTGTCAATGACTTATCAATGTGGTAAAACTGACAACTAGTTGTTATAAAGGACTATCCTTACTGAATATGTGGGGATTTTATATATTTTTGATAAATTAATTCTGAATAGCATAAGATGCAACAAGAATAAGGAAAACATGCAACAGTGAGAAGTGAAGAGCTCTGACCATATAGTGTGATCATATTATCTAATTCATCTAAGTAATTAATGATGGACAATGTGGGAACGTGGGCACTGTCAGAATTAAAGACATCTCTTAGATGCTCTTTCATATATAAATCTGCATAAGTAAGAATATTTCCAGTCATGTCACATCATGCAAATTCATTATTGTTTGTCTTTTTCCGGTTAGGGGTCGCCGCAGCAGAACTCTGGTCCGCTAATGATTGGCAGTAGATTTTTATAGTGCCAAGTTGCCAGCCCGACACCTAACCTTCAGTGAAGACACACCCATTCACACATGTTTTCAGAGGGACCGCGGGGAGAGTATGCAGACTCCACACAGAACACACTCCAGCCAAAAATTGAACAGGAGAACCTCTTGCTATGAGACAACAATGCTACCGCTGTACCATCATGCGAGCAAATTCATTACTATATACTTAATACTACAGTGGTTCAGTGCAGAAACTGATTTCCTGTGCTGAGTATTGCACAAGAAATCAATTTGTTTTTATATTCCTTATTGATTTTAATTATTGCATACATAAGTGCAGCCTGGCTTCCATACACCTCACGGAGATTAAACTTGTTAAAGGTGCCATCTGGATTAGTTCAGCTTTATGGAGTTGAACTCCTTGGTTGCCGTTTTACATAGGAAATCACTGCAGGTTCAGTTTCTTAGTGTTCACCAGCAATTGTGCCTTTAATTTGGAACATTTCTCCTTTTTTTTGTCTTTCTTTCAGACAAGCTTACAACCAGTTGCTTTCATCACACTATAACCTCATTCTCTCTATAAGTCATACATAAAGCTTGCAGCCCATTACAGGGAACCAGCCCCAATAAAAAGCACACCAAAAGTACCACAAGGATGTTCTAGTACTGTAAATGACCACTTGTACTTAAGAAGGTGACTATAAAGAAAAGGATGAGAAAATGCACAAATATGGATTTGTAGCAAACACTGTTTCAAAAATGCTACTAATGTTTCTGAGAAAAGTGTTTAACATATGCCTTTTTATAATCACTTAATTTTTCAACTATTGAAATATTTTAAATGAGTATGCAAACACATGAGGGAAACATTATATGGTGTTCAGGTTTTATTTCTCTTCATTGACAGAAATGATTTGTGTAGTTATATTCACTTTATGAAATGGTAAAGGGGGAACCATAACAAGAGTTTAAAAAGTGTCAGTTTACTTTATTTTATTTTACAATTTGATAACCAGGTAGGTGGGCTGGTCAATTGACCCTTTTCAGCCTTGACTTAAGTCAAAAGTACAATAAAGTTGACTCATTGTCATTATGAGAAAACAAAGATTAAAACAAATTTAATAAAGAAATAAAAAAAATGTATAAAATACATGGTTAACATTGCAAGAACACTAAATACACATCAGCAAATACATAAAGACAGTTTCATATTAGTAAGAGTTTACCAGCTTTCCAGCACCCTTTCAGCACCATTTAATTGTCATGGAAGTAGTTGCACTTACATTCCTTTTGAAAGTACAGCTTATTTTTTATGAATAAATGCAGATTTTCACTATTGTTTTATTTAAGTAGAGAACTTGTTTCATATAATTGATCCTACTCTGGAATGTGCTTTTACTGCTATGGCCTGTTTGAATATAGGTCTGGCTTATTTGACCATACTTTCATGGCTATTCCTAATGAAGTAGTTTTATTCTCTGTTTTGTAGTAACTGTTTAAGTGGAGAGCAGTAACCTAGACTTAGAATTTTGTAAATCAGAGCACTAGGAAAAAAAGACGCTCTGTTGTAATGGCTAGCTACTCTACCTTGTCCTAGAAGATGCAATGGTTAAATTTTCTATCTGTTAGAAGTGGATATCTAAGTATTCTGTTTCCCTCTGCTTGTATGTTTGTGTGCTGAGTGAAGGGCAATAAGAGGAGGGGTATATTCAACCATTGATATTAGGATATTTTGGGGCTAAAGCCAATCTGGCAATAAGGAAGAGTGTTTGAGAAATGATAACAAGGTTTTAGTCGAGGTAAAACCATGTTGGTTGCATTATCTTTGTAAATGTTAAAATGTAATAGTGGGTCAAGCATTAATCCTGGATATTTTTGTTGCTTAACATTTGATGTAAAGTTCCCTTTCAGTCTATTAAGATTACTGGAGGTAGCAATGCCAATGTTCATGCTGTGGATAAGAACATGATATTTGTTTTGGAACTGATTACTTGCAATTTACTATTGTGGAGCAAGTTACAGAGATTGGTGAATTGAGACTGTGTTGCTTTTTGCAATGTTTGTTTTGTTTTGGGGGCTATAATTAGTAGAGTGTCATCTCCATGCATGGTAATATCATACTTGGGTTAGTCCTGTGTAATATCATTAAGAAACAGGGAGAACAGTAGCGGTAGGACTGAGCTTTGTGGGACTCCTGTGTTTAGAGTTCCAATTTCAGATGGCATGTCCATTTCAGATGTAATGTGCAATGGATGTAGTGTTCACAGATTAGCCTGTCTAAACCACTATATATGGAGAAGGTGTTGGAAACTGTCTATTTCTGCAATGCTAAACTACTACAAAGCAAGTGATGATGAACACACAACACAATACATGAATTATACTGCAGCTAAGTACATCATCTGAAGGAACACACCTTTAAGGGTTGCTCATCACCATCAAATAGGCCCGGACTAAAAAATGGATATATTTTTTCCTTGAAAGTTTTAACAAAAGAACCCATCTTATTGTGGTCACCAACATTATAAAATGAAACTAAACCTTTTTCATAGTCTAAGTAAATTCCAATTGTCTCACAATTTGTATTAAGGCTAACTTCAGCATCTGGTGAATGAATTGCAGAGAGCTTTCCATGTTTCATTCCAATCCCAACCAAATGTTCATCTTGAGATGGTTGAAGATAATCTTTTGTTACTCCAGACTCACTGATAACACCTAATAACCACTGTTTTCTTTTTCCTACTTGTACTTGCCAGTAGTGCTTCCCTTTTTCGAATCCTTCATCACCTACTGCAATGGGAGGTCCTTCAGAGGATGCCTTCTTTTCTGTTGTTGACGGATTGTATCCAATAGTGTTATCTGTAACTATCAACTCTTTGTGAGCTTTTGACTTCTCTAAATGTATTTCAACTAAAAAATTAAAAATAAATAACTTAGTTAAAAGTGTAAACAAGTATAATGTTTTCAGTGAGTTTTAACCAAATATACCTTCTGCATTCCTTCACCAAATAATTAAAATGCGATATTTCATTTCATCAGTTGTGACAAACATGCTATTATTTTGCATGACATGCAAGATTGGAAATTTAACACATATGAAGAAAAATAAAATTAGAAGCATTTTATAAATATTCATAGAGCATTTGCGTTATACAGCATATAGGATCAAGCAGTTAAACCCAGGTAAAGGCAGTTTCTTTTTTGGGGGAAAGGAGGTCTAATGCAGTTTACTAAAGATGGCTGAAGATGAACTGGCAAAATACATTTTGGTGATCCATTGCATCACTCTGTATCATTTTTCTGAAGAGTGGAGCTCTGATCCTGAACTACTCATACTTACTTACCTTAGTACCTGCTGGAAGGTGACTCTGGGTTGTTTTATTGTAAGTAAAACTTGTTAGTATATGGTGAAAAAGAGTTTTGACCAACCACATTCTGAATAAAATAACTTGGTAAACCACTAGCCTTAACAAACATTGGAGAGCCTTTTTTGAGCTGATAATCATAATTTTAACTTCTGTTCAACAAACCAAAATACATCAAGAAATAGACATGTCTTCAAAAAGATATATTGATTAAGGAAGTAATGTTATTTTAGCAACTCATTTAAAATGATGTAGATAGCTGGCTGTGAGTAGCATTTCAATACAAAGAGAAATGTAAAACATGTTCAGAAACACTGCATCTAAATTAAAGGCCAGACTAGCACTACTTACCACAGTGGTTATTACCTCTGTATGAAACTAGGGCATTGCATGCCATCTGCAGCTCCTTGTCATGGCCACGGTACAGATCCATGAGCAGATTGTGTTAGATCACCTCATTGCCAGATTCATTTGCAAGCAGCTGAGGTAAACATCAAATGTGCACAAGCATCGCTGGTAGTTGTTCTAATTCCAGGCACACAGATGGGACTTGTGGTCGACAATGCATTGATGTAATGTATAAATATATGCCATAAAACTCAGCCGAATATTAAAGGATTGAATTATATATCACAAAACTTCAAAATAACAACTAGAATAAAATATAATAAAAAATAATAATAAATAAAATAAAATAAAAGTCCGAGAGCCAATAATTAGCACTTTCATCCAGATTTAATGTGCTGGACTTCTTCAGAAATGAGTAACAATACAAATAGCATGTCAATAAATAAGCATAACTATAATGAGATAATGACATCAAAGTACTAAGACCAATAGAAGGTCAACTATTCAGAAATATGTAAATTCTACAGTACAGTAAGATATGAATATTCAATAAAAGTAAAAGGAAAATAGAACTCCAGAAAATATAAAGAAAGTGAGATAAATATCTATA
Source organism: Protopterus annectens (assembly GCF_019279795.1). Taxonomy (NCBI): domain Eukaryota; kingdom Metazoa; phylum Chordata; order Ceratodontiformes; family Protopteridae; genus Protopterus; species Protopterus annectens. The sequence goes on along the minus strand of NC_056751.1, from coordinate 617,967,583 downwards.
GTTATTGGTTCCATTTTAAAGCACATCTAATATTTATATGCTCATTCAAACCAGGTGGGGCTTCAGCATTTAACAGAAGCTGCCAGCGCAACTCCTTAACCTCTAGTAAGGTGTTTTTGTCTCCGAAAAACAAAGGTACATGATATAAAACAAAGAAATTAAATCCTGTAAACAAGGTGCAAGTGTTACTATGTTTAGCTAATGCATTGTTTGGATCACCATTTCTAATAGCTGACAGGTGTTCCTTAATTCTGGTGGAAAGTTTACGTATAGTTTTACCAATATAGAATGAAAAGCAAGTGGTACAAGTAGCAGCATAGACCACAAAATTGGAATTACAATCAAAATGACCATTAAATTTAACCATACAATTATTGTGTTTAAAAGTGTAACTGTTTCCAGTAAAAATCCATTTACAAACAATATATTTGCCACAAGTAAACATACCTTGTACTTGATGTATAACACTGGGAGACAATAAAAAAGGTAGGTCTCTATTCTCAAACATTAATTGCAGAGATTTATTTTTCTTGTAAGCAAAAATAGGACAGGAACCCAATTTCATATTGATTTCCTGACTAGAGGTCAAAATGCCCCAATTATTATAAAATACTTTTTTGATTGCGTTAGAGTCTCTACAGATGGGAATGGGGAAGGAGGAACATCTATCAGTTCCAGTGTTGATAGAAAGGAAAGTTTCAATGGTTTTAGCCTATGCCTTTGTTAGTGTTATTCTCAATGCCAGTGCTTTAACAAGGGAAGACAGTGAAGCAGTTAGACTAAAAGGGTCATAAAACATATATTACTAAAATGCAGACTACAAAACAAACATTGTAAAACAACATATAACCCCAGGGATTTCAAACCCCCACCTAGTACATTGACACAGTACAAATTATTGCATGAGTACACTAAGCCATTGAAGCAGTTAGAATAAAGGCATTAGCTTTACTTAATTTCAGATTTGCAAGATGATGTGTAGCAACAGCTTCCTCATTTGCATGACAAGGATTAGACTTAATTTTTCCACTGTATGAGAAGTGTTATGTCTCAGTGGTTATACATATACAATGACATTGCTCTCTGTGACCTGATGTACAACACATGAACACAGAAAGATGATTTCTCTTTTATAAGCCCTTCATGTCCATATGTGCATATATGTGTGTTGTGTTTATTTACTATTTGACCATACCAATGGTTGAAAGTTTGAGTACAGGACAGAGATGAAAGTGGGAAACAAGCTGAGAGTAGAATATAAGGTAAACAAATAAAGAATGAGCAGGATGGAGGTGGAATAGGAGCATGCCTCTCAGCTTCTTAGCTTAATAATCCTAGAGAATTCCAAGAACAGTTATAAGTATTTAATGGCATCAATCCTCCATTATTTGTTAAAAAGTACACTTTTTATGATGAATGCATCAAACAATAGGTGCCAGTCATGTGTGCATTAGTCAAATATCCTTGAAATTGAGTAGCAAGTAGTGTGGGTGGGAGTCATTTTTGTGGGACATGTGCCCTGCATTTTTTTTTATAAAAGGGAAGTTGGGGAAAGAAGTCAGGGAAGTAAATGAATGGTAAGAGGAAGAGGTTAGTTATCAGGAAGGACAGACATGACTGACAGCATATTGGGTTAACACAATCAGGTAGGGAGAACACAAAAATAAAGGAGATATCAGATAACCAGGGAAAAGACAAGTGAGGGAAAACTGCACAAAATACAAGGGTAGACATAGACACAAAAAGCACGAGGAACTCTGGGTTGGGGGATAGGAAAGGGTGTTTCACAAATTCATTCTGTGTCTGTTTAGACTCAGTGGGAGAATAACTGTCACCATGGTAACTCTCACCGCTGAGTCCTGCCTCAGAAGGTGGCATCCCACTTGACTCAACAATTCACCAGATCATGGTCTTTATGTCACCAATGCAGGCATCCAACTTCCTGTCCATTATCTTTCTCCCATAAGCTCTATCAGCTCCCATGGGTAATAAAATTGTCACCTCCATTTGGACTGATACTGTTGGGTACCATTACAACCGCTCTGGAGCAGGGTTACCTGATATAGATAGTTCAAGTAGGGCAGGAGGTATAGAGACAACTGTGGCAGACTGGCATCCATATGTGCTGGCTGCTTCTGGTCTGGTGCTGGTGGTGTTAGCACTACTGCTGCCACCTGTGGGGAGACAGGCTTTACCAGTGGGTTAGGTGTAGGCTGCTGTGTTATTGCATATAATTGCAGCAAAATATAGAGGAAAAACAAAACAAAATAAATATCTGAAGTAAGGATAGTGACAAAGAGGATGGGGATGAGAAATACAAAAACAATGAATATTGCATTCTTAACTATTGTTGACACTAATAAAGGAAAGCATAATAACCTTTTAATAGTAGGAATTTCAAAGGTATGAAATCAACATGTTTTTATCATTATAACATATGGGGGGGTGGTGAGCAAAATGCCATCTTCACATGGAATCTGACATAAGAAAATAACTCTAGAAGCTATTTATCAAGGAAGCACATATGTGCTTGCGGCCTGTGATGCTATTTGACTTTTGATAATAACAAAACTCTCTCTCTCTCTCTCTCTCTATATATATATATATATACATATCTATATATATATATATATATATATATATATATATATATATATATATATAAAAGCAACAGAATAATTACCAGAGTCACCGCGGCCAGGGTGACAAAATGTATGACACCAGTAAAATGGAAGACTTTATTTACTGGGATAAGCGCATTCAGATCTCCTAGATCCTTCATCAGATTCATATATAACAAGTCAGTTAAAAAACATTTAAATACTGAAACATATCCGATCAATTCAGTGACACACCCTCTATATCAAAATTTCAGACATGTCTGCTAAGCCTTCTCCCTTTCATACCAGGTTTAATTGGTAAGCAGGCATTGAGACCTGGAGATTTGTATGCCTGCAGCCTGCCTATCAAGCAAATTTCTGCTTTCTCTGCTAGATTATTAACATCTCCCCCTCTCTTGTTATCACCCATACTCTGTATTACCCTAAAATAAAAAGAATGTCCTTCATTCTCTTTGATATGCTTAAAAAGGGTTTTTTTTTTTTTTTACATCCTGCTGCCTAATGTCACTCAAGTGTTTGGACAGCCTCTCCTTTAGCTGTCTCATGGTTTTACCCACATAAAAGGAGTCACAGAGGCCACTAGTAGCCATATCCACTATATTCCTACTGGTACAATTTGTATAACCATCAAAATAATATTCTTTCTTTTGCTTTGTATGTAAAAATACATTTCCTTTATAAATAAATTTATAACAAGTACATCTGTGACATGGCTGGGTGCCTTTTCTTTGTGAAACTACAGAGTGACAGTTCCCATTTTTATTACAAAGAAGCTGCTTAAGGTTACAGTTGTTTCTAAAGGCAAAGTGAGGTACCTTCCCTACACTCCCTTTCATCTCCTCATCTAACATCAGAATCTCCAAGTTGTTCCTAATCACATTGCAGATCCCCTTGATGTCACTTGAGTATGTAAGGACCATTCTACGATCCTTACCATACTCTCTGTGTGAAAACTCTTCTATATGATTCCCCCTGTATAAATATGGTTTCCCCTATGCCCTCTGTTAAATCCTGTACTTGTCTCTGTGCAGCAATACTTACAGATATTACATTTATGAACGTTGTAGTAGTGCACTGATATTAGTGAGGTGACAAAATATTATCTGCCACTGTAACATAACTTTTTTAGAGGGGAGTTGAACCTGCAAACATCCTAACAATCTCAGTGCATAACAATAATCCACTTCTGCAGCTATATGGAAGGAGGCTTGCAGAAGTGCATTTCTTAAATTGCACATTCATACTACTATCCATAAGCGTGGCAGTACTGACATATATGGTATTGTGGTATAACAGTTATACAGAATTATTTTTTATGACTACAACTGTTACTCTGCAGAGACATTTTTCATGGCAGCATATATATTCACCTTGGTGAACTCTTTGGTGAAATAGTCTGCTCTTGTGCATCTGCCTATTCCTTTCAATTTCTGCTGTGACAGACACAGGACATGATGAGAAATTGGATGGAGGCAAGTTATTTGCTAAGCTCAAAGATGATATTCTTAACAGTACTGAGATAGTGAATGCTCCCTAACTTCAACCCCCTAAATACCAAGTAGGTCAGTCTTAAATCAGCTCATGACATTGTAGTGGTGACAGCAATGTTCCCCCCATGTGTGTGAAGCCAGCAACATGGGAGATGACCTTAGCCAAACTCTTCCAGGCATCAGCCCTATAGCGTGTCCCAGTATAGTCCTCCTGCAGGAACCTATGGTACTTTAAATTGTGAAGCATGGCAGTCCTCTTTCCTTTTGACTGCTGAACAGCAGCACCTTCAGATAGTTAATCATGGAATACCAATTTTCCTTATTTTAAAATAATTGGCTTCCCACACATGTGCAGAGCTGTCTTCAGGTGCTCAGGCATGTAAATGGCAACATGCAGTAATCTTCATAATGTTTATTAGATGGCCTAATTGAGCAAACTGAGTGATTCAGAAACAATAGGTTCATAGGTTCATACTAGGCTATCTGCCCTAGGGCATTTATAAGCCTAGCCAGAGTGTGTTTGGCTTTCGCCACCCATTTTAAATTAATTTTGCTATGCCCTTTTTCAAGGTTAGTATACTGTGCCTCTGTCTAACAGTGACACAGAAGTGATACCCGGGGTAAACCTACGATCTCCCATCCACTCATCAAGATTCCTCTTGAGGAGAGTCAATGAGGGACTCTGCCTAACCTGGACTGGGATTTTATTCCAGAGTGAAGGGAGCCTCTGGGTTATGAATCTGTCCCTCTAGCATGTCCTATTTATTTCAGTGCTAAGATTCAAGTCTCTTGAGCTCATGGTTCGATGGGATTTGGATTTTCTGAGGTGCAGCATGTCCATTAATTCCAGGTTGGACATGGCTTTATACGTCAGGCACAGATCGCCTCTGAGCAGGCGGTATGCCACTGAGTAGAGCTGGAGTTTCTTTAACCGGGCAGCATATGGCATCTGTTTGAGCCCTTTGATCCTCTTGTTGAGGTACTTTTGGGGTCTTTCCAGTTGCTGCAGGTGTCTGGTAAGGTACATCCCAAAAGGGGCATTGTACTCAATTATGGGCCTGATGAGGGATGAGTAAAGAGGCACGATGACCTCCCCTGATCTAGATGTGAATCCCTTCATGTTAGGTGGGCTATATAAAATGTTTTTCTAACCACTTTGGCCATGTGGTTGTCAAATGAGAGATTGCTATCAACTTGGGTTCCCCAGGTCCCTAATTACTTCTTCTGTACTTAATGGATTACCACCTATGTGGTAATTTGTGGGCACTTTGTTTTTGCCATAGGGAATGACTATACACTTTTTGGCGTTTAGCTTGAGGCCATGGCTCTGGCACCAGTTGTTTGTTTCTATGAGGCCCTTTTGGAGGATGCTTGTGTCAGCTGGAGAGTCAATTATGGTGCACAGTTTGCAGTCATCTGCAAACTTGGTCAGCCACAGTCCTTTTGTGTTGGCCTGTACCTCCGAGAAGTATATACTGAACAAGAGAGGTCCCAGGACTGAGCCTTGTGGGACGCCACTTGTAACTGGGTTGGAGTCTGACATGGCTCCAGCAATTCTAACCATGTGGGTTCTGTCCTTGAGCCAGTTTGCAACACATCTAGTGACATAGGGGTTTATATTTAAGCTGGTGAGCTTATCTATAATGCCCGAGTGGGGTATTGTATCGAAGGCTTTTGCGAGGTCCAGGTAGGCTGTGTGGACCACCTTCCCCTCGTCAATGGCCTTGGTGACTGTTTCAAAGAAATCGACCAGGTTTAAGAGGCAGGATCTGCCCTTAACAAAGCCGAACTGGGTAGGATCCGGTGTCTGTAGGTCCCCAATATCTTTATTTATGAGGTCCATGATGATCCTTTCCATAGTTTTGCAGACCAAGCTAGTCAGGCTTATGGGGCGATAGTTTCCAGGATCCATTGAGGCACCACCTTTGTGGAGAGGGACCACTGTTGCTGTACGCCACTCTTTGGGTACATATCCTGTAGTAAGGCTGAGACTGAACAGTAGTTTTATGTTTGGGTTTAGCTCTTCTTGGAGTTCATGTAGGATGCAGCCCGGGACACTGTCTAGTCCCATTGATGCTTTGTTTTTTGCTTTGGAGAGGGCGGCTCTTACCTGAACATCTGAGATGTCAGGGGGCAGCACTCTGCTGGGATAGATATTTGCCCTTTTGGTGGGGAGGAGGGGAGAAGTTTGCACTGAACCTGTCAGCTAGCATGTTGGCAATGTCTGTGGGTTCAGTGTATTTTTTGTCATTTTGGACTAATTCTAAGCATATCTGGGAATTCCCACCCAGGTTACTAACATAACTAAAGAAAGTCTTGTGATTATCCTTAGTGTCCTGAGCAATTTTTCTCTTGAAGCTGGCCTTAGACGATTTTATGTGTGCCCGTAGTTTTTTGCTAATACTGATCAGAGATGCCTTACCTTTTTGGGATTTTGCTCTATTATGTAGTAGCTTCCTTCTTCTATTCATAGGTTCATAGGTTCATACTAGGCTATCTGCCCTAGGGCATTTATAAGCCTAGCCAGAGTTGTGTGGCTTTCACCACCCCTTAGGTTGAAGAATACTATACCCATTAGTTTGCCGTGCCTCTGTCCAGCAGTGATACAGAGATGATCCCCAGGGTAAACCTATGATCTCCCATCCACTGGTCAAGATTCCTCTTGAACAGAGCCAGCGAGGTGCTCTGTGTCACATGGACCGGGATTCTGTTCCACAGCATAGGGAGTCTCTGGGTGATGAATCTGTCCCTCCAGCACATCCTATTTATATCCGTGTTGAGGTTTAAGTCTCTTGCTCTTGTGGCTCTGGTGGAATTGGATTTTTTGAGGTGGAGCATGTCCATTAATTCCGGGTTGGACATGGCCTTGTATGTCAGGCACAGGTCACCTCTGAGCAGACGGTATGCGACTGAATAGAGCTGGAGTTTCTTCAGTCGGGCAGCATATGGCATATTTTTGAGCCCCTTTATCCTTTTGGTGAAGAACTTTTGGGGTCTTTCCAATTGCTGCAGGTGTCGGGTAAGATACATACTGAATGGGGCATTGTACTCAATCATTGGTCTGATAAGTGAAGAGTACAGGGGAACAATGACCTCCCTTGATCTGGATGTGAATCCCTTCATAATCAGGTGGGCAATGTAGAAGGTCCTCCTAACCACTTTGGCAATGTGAGTGTCAAAAGAAAGGTTGCTGTCAACTTGGGTCCCCAGGTCCCTGATAACCTCTTCTGTGCTTAATGGATTGCCACCTATGTGGTAACTTGGGGTTACCTTGTTTTTACCAAAGGGTATGACTATACATTTTTTGGCGTTTAGCTTAAGGCCATGGCTCTGGCACCAGTTATCCGTTTCTATGAGACCTCTCTGAAGGATATCTGTGTCTGATGGATTTTCAACTATGGTGCCCAGTTTGCAGTCATCTGCAAACTTTGTCAGCCACAATCCTCCTATGTTTGCCTGCACTTCTGAAAAGTAGATGCTGAACAAGAGGGGGCCCAGGACTGAGCCCTGTGGGACACCGCTTGTGACCGGCTTGGAGTCTGACATGGCACCAGCAACTCTAACCCTGTGGGTTCTGTCCTTGAGCCAGTTTGCAACCCATCTTGTGACATATGGGTTTACATTTAAGCTGGTGAGCTTTTCTATAATACCCGAGTGGGGTATTGTGTCGAAAGCTTTTGCAAGGTCAAGGTAGGCTGAATGAACTGCCTTACCCTCATCAATGGCCTTGGTGACTGTTTCAAAAAAGTCGACCAAGTTTAAGAGGCATGATCTGCCCTTGACAAAGCCGAATTGGGTAGGATCCAATGTCTGTAGGTCCCCTATGTCTTTATTTATGAGTTCCATTATGATCCTCTCCATAGCTTTGCAGACCAGGCTTGTTAAGCTTATGGGGCGGTAATTACCAGGGTCCATAGAAGCACCGCCTTTGTGGAGTGGGACCACAGTTGCCATACGCCACTCTTTGGGTGTATCCTGTGGTAAGGCTAAGATTAAACAGCAGCCTTATGTGTGGGTTTAGTTCCTCATTGAGTTCGTGTAGCACACAGCCGGGGACACCATCCGGTCCCATTGATGCTGTGTTTTTAGCTTTAGAGAGAGCAGCTCTCACCTGGGCATTTGAGATGATTGGGAGGCTACACTCTGCTGGGATAGATATTTCTCCTTTTGGGGGGGAGGGAGGGGAGAAATTTTCACTGAAACTGTCTGCCAGTATGTTTGCAATGTCTGTGGGTACAGTGATTTTTGTATCATTTTGGACTAATTCTGAGCATATCTGGGAGTTTCCACCCAGATTTCTAACATAGTTAAAAAAGGCCTTATGATTGTCTTTTGAGTCCTTGGCGATTTTTCTCTCAAAGTTGGCCTTGGATGATTTTATGAGTGATCGTAGTTTTTTACTAGTATTGATCAGAGATGTCTTCTCTTTTAGGGATTTTGCTCTATCTTGTAGTAGCTTTCTCCTCTTGTTGTAAAGTTTGTTTATGGCTGGGGTCCACCAGATCGGGCGCTTGCCTTTGGTGGAAAGGGTCTTGATTTTATTTGGGATTGCTTGATCCATGCAATCCTGGAGGTGCTCAGAAAGCATTTGTAAGGGATTCAGCAGCGTGGGTTGTGGTTTCCAATGGCTCAGGGGCCTTGAAGGATACCACACCAGTCTTAAGAAGTGTGAAGTTGGCTTTTGAGAAGTTCTTCACTGTGGTCTTTTTGTTGGGGTGGGGCGGATGTGGATCTCCAGTGAGATTAGTTTATGGTCTGATCTCACCAATGAGGGATATACTTCGGTGTGGAGCATTTTGTCCCCATGTTTGTGATGATCAGGTCTAGTATATTTTCACCTCTTGTGGGAATGGTGACAAGTTGTTCCATAGCATTTGAGTTTATGAACTCCAGGAACCTTTGGACTAGGGTATTGGGGCTTGAGTAATGTTCCCAGTCTATGTTTGGGTAGTTGAAGTCACCCAATATGATGGTGTTTGGAGAGACATTTATACTCTCCAGTGTCTTCAGGAAGGCTGTGTGGGGTTCCTGAGTTTGAGAGGGTGGCCTGTAACATGCTACAAACTGTAGAGCAGTTTTGCCTATGGTTAATTGCACCTGAATGGTCTCTGATGCTTCGTGAGTTGCCACCAGCCTGGAGGTGTGGGTATCCTTGATGAATATGGATACACCCCCTCTTTTGTGGTACGGTCCAGGTTTTGGGGCCGGAACGCATGATATGAGGTAAAACCTGATAGTGCCTGGGTGCTCTCAGGAGCCTTGAACCAGGTTTCGGTAACAGCACAGACATCAATGTTCTCCATACTGAGGAGGGCTTCGAGGCCGTGCATCTTGAGATTTAGACTTCTGGCATTGAGCAGCATTACCCTTAGTTTTTTTCCATTATTGTTTTATAGGGCAGTGGGTTTAGAATTTGAGCCTTGTCTAAAAAAGGCACTATGGGGGTGGCAAGAGCCTTTGCCAATATCCGGAAACCCAGGGGTGACAGGTGCAAGCCGTCCCTTGCGAAGCAGCGTGGCTTGTCAAGCATGTCATTCCAGGCAGACAGACATTGTGTCCCCTTAGAATGACACCAGAAATTAAGCCAATTATTAAAACTGATCATTTTGTCTCTGTATTGTGGCATCATTCTTGGTGAAGGTATAGTTTGTTTATGGCTGGGGTCCACCAGACAGGACGTCTGCCTTTGGAGGATTGGGTCTTGGTTTTATTTGGGATTGCATGATCCATGCATTCGTGAAGGTGTTCATAGAATGCATTTATAAAGGATTCTGCGGTCTGAGCCGTATTTTCCACAGGCCCAGGGGCTTTGAAGGATTCCACCTCGGTTTTGAGGAGTGTGAAATTTGCTTTAGAGAAGTTTTTCACTGTGATTTTCTGGGCAGGGGGTGGGGTCGGGATGTGAATATCCAGTGAGATTAGTTTATAGTCTGATCTTACCAGTGAGGGATACACTTCTGGTCTGGAGCATAACGTCCCCATGTTGGTGATGATCAGGTCCAGTATGTTTTCCCCTCTTGTGGGAGTGGTAACAAGTTGTTCCATAGAATGAACCTTTGGGCTAGGGTGTTGGAGCTAGAGTAATGCTCCCAGTCTATGTTTGGGTAGTTGAAGTCACCCGATATAATGGTGTTTGGAGAGACCTTCATATTTTCCAGTGTTCTCAGGAAGGCCAAGTGGGGTTCCTGGGTTTGGGAGGGTGGTCTGTAGCAGGCTATAAACTGGAAGGCAGTTTTACCCACTGTTAGTTGCACATGGATAGTCTCTGATGCTTCGTGCTGCGCCACCAACCTGGAGGTGTGGCTATCTTTGACAAATATTGATACTCCCCCTCCTTTTGTGGTTCGGTCCAAGTTTTGGGGCCAAAAAGCATGGTATGAGGTATAACCTGGTAGTGCTGGGGTGCTCTCGGGACCCTTGAACCAGGTTTCTGTTACTGCACAGATATCGATGTTCTCCATGCTAAGGAGAGTTTCGAGTACATGCATCTTGAGGTTTAGACTTCTGGCGTTGAGTAGCATTACTCTTAGTTTCTTATCCCTTGTGATGCCTATGGAGGTGGGTTTGTCTTTTGAGCCTTGCCTAAAAAAGGCACTATGCGGGTAGCAAGAGCCTTTGCCAATATCAAGAAGCCCAGGGGTGACAGGTGCAAGCCGTCCATAGCAAAGCATCGTGGCTTATTGAGCATGTCATCCCAGGCTGACAGGCATTGGATCCCCTTTGAATGACACCAATACTTAAGCCAATTGTTGAAATTGATCATCTTGTCTTCATATTGTGGCATCATTCTTGGTGAGGGTAAGATGCTACTCAAGGTCAGGGTCATACCGGCCTGGACTACATGCTCAGAGAGCTCCTCTATGTCTCTTTTCATGTAGTCCAGGGAGGTACATCTCAGCTCATTCACACCAGCATGGACAATGACTGAGTCATATTTGTACTTGCCTTGGAGTGACCTGAGTGCTTGTGTTATGTGGTGGATCCTAGCGCCCGACAGGCAGCTCACCATGACCTTCTCCTTGTTCAGCCTGGTGAGCAGGACGTCAGTGTGCCTGACGATAGAGTCACCTATTACAAGTGTATCAGGTGTGTTGTTTAGCCTTAAGGGCTGTGACTGTTCGGCACACTGGCTTTGTGAGCTATGTATTGCACATGTTTTGTTTTGGGGTAGCGGTTGCTTGGGTGTCTGCTTTGGAGTTCTCTGCTGCTTAGACATATTTTTATTTAGAGCCTCTGAGTATGTTTTTGTGTGTTTATGTGTTTGGTTTGCTGTCGTGGTAGGTCTATGTGAGACTGGAATTGTAGTGAGTGTGGTTTCCTTCTTGTCCTGACTGGTTACGCCAGTACTAAGTTGAGAGAGCTTAGCCTCCAGTTTGTCTATATGGTTGCATCTCTCACATGTGTTGGAATTTGTTGGGAGGAGTAGAGGGTTGTCTGTGTACATGAGGCAGTTGTAACATTGCCTCAAGATTCCCAGATTCACCAGCTGGACCGAAGAGGAGATTGACAACTGACGTTTGGACATGCTAGAATAGTATTGGGAATGCCTTTATAATTGAAAAAAAGGGTCAATGGGGAACAAGGTTCTCAAGGGGAGTTTGTGAGGGTGTAGTGCTTTTAATTTTTTTAGTGCTGATTTATATAATTCCTTTTGTGAGCAAGTGCCAGGTAACTTAAATGCAATGTGTTACAGGTAACTTAAATGCAAAAATGACAAACAGTAACTTTCTTTCAAGTAAAACAAGGAAATAAGTACAGTAAGCAATGCAGATATCACAAGGGATCCACAGAAGCGCTGAAAAGCCATGTTTTAGGTGGAATTAGCTTTTCTGGGAAATAACAAGCAAACAAACAGCAAGCATACAAACAAAGCTAGATTCAGCAGGCCTGGATTTAGTCTATGCTACAGCAAACAAGGTGTACCAATTACAGTAAGAAGCAGTTCAAATATGCAGGCACTATAAGCCTTTAACCAGAAATTCCCAGCTGAGAAGGGCAGAGTCCAGCCTCTCCTCCTACAAGAGTGCAGACCACGAACCCTCTTAATGTAAACCAGAACCAATACACTTTTAGAATAACAGACACTGAGCCCTCAATCAGCAGTTCCCAACTTAGAAGGATGTAAGCTACCTGTCCTGCCACCACAGTGCAGGCCACAAACCTTCCTAATGTAAAACAACTGGTCTGAAGCCCAAGTGCTTAATCCAAAAGACTTAGAATGATAGCTACACTTTAATCAAGTTACTACCAAGCAGTAATAAATACAATTGAATACTTTAAAAAATGCCTGGATTACTGCTCAAGTTATACAAACAAAGCTAGATTCAGCAGGCCTGGGTCTAGTCTATGCTACAGCAAACAAGGTGTACCAATTTCAGTAAGAAGCAGTTCAAATATGCAGGCACTATAAGCCTTTAACCAGAAATTCCCAGCTCAGAAGGGCAGAGTCCAGCCTCTCCTCCCACAAGAGTGTAGACCACAAACCCTCTTAATGTAAAATAACTGGACTGAAGCCCAAGTGCTTAAACCAGAATTAATACACTTTTAGAATAACAGACACTGAGCCCTCAATCAGCAGTTCCCAACTTAGAAGGATGTAAGCTACCTGTTCTGCCACTACAGTGCAGACCACAAACTTCCTAATGTAAAACAACTGGTCTGAAGCCCAAGTACTTAAACTAAATAATGTGGTGAATCCTGATTAGCATTCTCTTCATGCCCAGAGGGGTGAATCTTCACAACAACAGGCAGAGATCCTCATTGCACTAAGTACAAAGGTTTAAAGCACAGACTTCTATCTACATTAGTGGTTTATCCAATGTACTTCCCGATTAGCTTCCTGCCTTGCCTGTGCAACTGACTGTAACTGTGCCCTACCCATTTTTACTTTCTTAGTCAGATTGTCTATGGGTATGTGTAGCCTGGTGAGGCAATGAAGTATTTTTTCATATATTTTTATATCAGTCTGTTGATATAAAGGGTGCATAGCTGAGTACTAGGCTAATTATCCAGAAAGACTATTTTAGGCCGAGGCAATAATCTGAGATCAAGGTCAAATCTCATGTCTTGCATCTATGAGGTGAAGACCTTAACCGTTATGGCAAACCCACCCCCATATAGTATACATATGCATAGATAGATAGATAGCTAGATATAGATTTTACATATATATATATATATATATATATATATATATACAGATATAGATATAGATATAGATCCTATTTTTGTCTACATATCGTATGGGGGGGTAGTTTAGAGAGATGTCTCCCACCATCAGGCAAAGCAGCTGTGATCAGGACCACCTGCAGAAACACATTTAAAATGGTTGCAGCAAACCCAAGCATATTTACACAATCTATGTAACCACTGCTAACCTCTAAAAATTAAAAAAACACTGCTCAAGTTTCACCTATCTAAATTGTGGCTCTGCTGTTGTCTAAATCCTGGCTGAATACTGTCTCTTCTTAAATTTCTTCTAAATTCTACCAGATTAATTCCAGTAACAGATACTAACCTACTAAGTTATCTCACACCTCTTACTTCTACTTACTCTCATTTTACCCACTAACACAGATATAGCTATGCTCTGTAAATACTAACATGTTTTACTCAAAACTGTTTCTCCATAATAAAATACTAGCTTTTAACACATCTTTGGTTATTTTAATTATATGAACCAACCTTGATCATCTTAACATATGTATGTATAATTTTGTATGATATTTTGACCAAAACAATATGTGATTTTTTGATAAAACAACCTATATGTGTATTACTCTATACTATGTATTAACATGCAAATGTTTTATTTTTTTTTGCTGTCCAACTTATTTTTGTATTTTACGTATGATTACATTTTCTTATGTTTCTCTCTTTTTATTATAATTGTAATTTCTTAGGTTTGTATTTTTTCATGCTATGTATTCATTGAAACTTGTTCATAGATTCATAGGTTCATACTAGGCTATCTGCCCTGGGGCAATTATAAGCCTAGCCCGATTCTGTATGGCTTACACTACCCCTTGATTTGAGTATACTGTGCCCTTTTTAAGGTTTAGTTTACTGTGCCTCTGTCTAATATTGACACGAGAGTAATCCCTGGGACAAACCTACGATCCCCCATCAACCTATCGAGATTCTTCTTGAAGAGATTCAGTGAGGTGCTCTGCCTCACATGAACTGGAATTCTATTCCAGAGCGAAGGGAGCCTCTGGGTTATGAACCTGTCCCTCCAGCAAGTTCTATTTATTTCTGTGCTGAGGTTCAAGTCCCTGGAGCGTGTGGCTCTAAGGGATTTAGATTTACTGAGGTGGAGCATGTCCATTAATTCTGGATTTGACATAGCTTTGTATGTCAGGCATAGATCGCCTAAAAGTAGGCGGTACGCAACTGAGTAGAGCTGGAGTTTTTTTAACCAAGCAGCATATGGCATCTGTTTGAGACCCTTGATCCTCTTGGTGAGATACTTTTGGGGTCTCTCTAATTGCTGCAGGTGTCGGGTAAGGTACATCCCAAAAGGGACATTGTATTCTATGATGGGCCTGATGAGGGATGAATAAAGGGGCACGATTACCTCTCTTGATCTAGATGTGAAACCCTTCGTGATGAGGTGGGCTATGTAAAAGGTCTTTCTAACCACTTTGGCAATGTGGTTTTCAAAGGAGAGATTGCTATCAACTTGGGTCCCCAGGTCCCTAATAACTTTCTCTGTACTTAATGGGTTTCCACCTATGTGGTAATTTGTGGGAACATTGTTTTAGCCAAAGGGTATGACTATACATTTTTTGGCATTTAGCTTTAAACCATGGTGCTGGCACCAGTTATCTGTCTCTGTGAGACCTTTTTGAATGATGTTTGTGTCAGCTGGAGAGTCAATTATGGTGCCCAGTTTGCAGTCATCTGCAAACTTGGTGAGCCATAGTCCTCCCACGTTTGCCTGTACCTCAGAAAAGTATATACCGAACAAGAGTGGTCCCAGGACAGAACCCTGTGGGACGCCACTTGTGACCGGTTTCGAGTCTGACATGGCTCCAGCAACTCTCACTCTTTGGGTTCTGTCTTTGAGCCAGTTTGTGACCCATCTTGTGACATAGGGGTTTATATTTAAGCTGGATAGCTTATCTATGATGCCCGAGTGGGGTATTGTGTCAAATGCCTTTGCAAGGTCCAGATAGGCTGTGTGGACTACCTTCCCTTCATCTATGGCTTTGGTGACTGTTTCGAAGAAGTCAACCAGGTTCAAAAGGCAGGATCTGCCCTTGACAAAGCTGAACTGGGTAGGATCTAGTGTCTGTAAGTCCCCTATGTCTTTGTTTATGAGCTCCATGATGATCCTCTCCATAGCCTTGCAGACTAAGCTAGTCAGGCTTATGGGGCGATAGTTTCCAGGGTCCGTAGAGGCTCCACCTTTGTGGAGTGGGACCACTATTGCTGTACGCCATTCTGTGGGCACATATCCTGTAGTGAGGCTGAGATTGTATAGCTGTTTTATTTGAGGGATTAGTTCCTCTTGTATTTCATGTAGGACGCAACCTGGGACGCCATTGGTCCCATGGAAGCAGTGTTTTTTGCTTTGGAGAGGGCAGCCTTCACCTGAACATCAGAGATGTTTGGGAGGCAGCCCTCTGCCGGGATAGATACTTGCTCTTTTGTGGGGGAGGGGATGGAGAAGTTTGCACTGAACCTGTCTGCCAGGATATTGGTGATGTCTGTGGGTTCAGTGTATTTTTTGTCATTTAGAATCAACTCAGAACAAGTCTGGGAGTTGCATCCCATGTTCCTAACATAACGGAAAAAAGCCTTATGATTGTCTTTGGTGTCCTGTGCAATTTTTCTCTCGAAGCTGGCCTTGAAGGATTTTATGAGGGATCGTAATTTTTTGCTGGTACTGATCAGAGATGCCTTCCCTTTTAGGGATTTTGCTCTATCATGTAATAGCTTCCTCCTTCTGTTGTACAGTTTATTTATGGCAGGGGTCCACTAGACTAGACGCCTGCCTTTGGATGATTGGGTCTTGGTTTTGTTTGGGATAGCATGATCCATGCATTCCTGGAGATGTCTGTAGAATGCGTTTATATAGGATTCTGCAGTTTGGGCCGCAGTTTCCACTGGCCCTGGGGCCTTGAAGGATTCCACTTCAGTTTTGAGAAGTGAGAAGTTCACTTTTGAGAAGTTTTTCACTGTGGTTTTCTGGGTTGGGGGTGGGGTCGGGATGTGGACATCCAGTGAAATTAATTTATGGTCTGATCTTACCAATGAGGGATATACTTCTGGTGTGGAGCATAGAGTCCCCATGTTGGTAATGATCAGGTCTAGTATGTTGTCCCCTCTTGTGGGAGTCGTGACTAGTTGTTCCATAGCATTTGAGTTTATAATTTCCAGGAACCTTTGGGCTAAGGTGCTGGGGCTTGAGTAGTGCTCCCAGTCAATGTTTGGGTAGTTGAAGTGAACCAATATAATGGTGTTCGGAGAGATCTTCATGTTCTCCAATGTTTTCAGGAAAGCTGAGTGGGATTCCTGACTTTGAGACGGTGGTCTGTAGGATGCTATAAACTGAAAAGCAGTCTTGCCCACTGTTAGTTGCACATGGATGGTCTCCGATACTTCATGCAATGCCACTAACCTGGAGGTGTGGATATCCTTGATAAATATGGAAACTCCCCCTCCTTTTGTGGTTCGGTCTGGGTTTTGGGGTTGAAAATCATGATATGAGGTATAGCCTGGTAGTGCTGGGGTGCTCTATGGAGCCTTGAACCAGGTTTCTGTCACTGCACAGATATCAATGTTCTCCATACTGAGAAGAGCTTCAAGTGCATGCATCTTGAGGTTAAGACTTCTGGCATTAAGCAGCATTACCCTTAGTTTCTTGTTCATTGTGATGTCTATGGGGGTGGGTTTGACTTTTGAGCCTTGCCTAAAAAAGGCACTATGGGGGTGGCAAGAACCTTTGCCAATATCCGAAAGCCCAGTGGTGACAGGTGCAAGCCATCCCTAGCGAAACAACGTGGCTTGTCGAGCATGTCATCCCAGGCTGACAGACACTGGATCCCCTTTGATGACACCAAAATTTTAGCCAATTGTTAAAATCGATCATTTTGTCTTTGTACTGTGGCATCATTCTAGGTGAAGGTAAGATGCTGCTCAAGGTCAGGGTCATACCAGCCTGGGCTACATGATCAGAGAGCTCCTCTATGTCTCTTTTCATGTAGTCCAGGGAGGTACGTCTCAGGTCATTCACACCAGCATGACAATGACTGAGTCATATTTGTATTTGCTTTGGAGTGACCTGAGTGCTTGCGTTATGTGGCGGATCCTAGCACCCAACAGGCAGCTCACCGTGACCTTCTCTTTATTCAGCCTGGTGAGTGGGACGTCAGTGTGTCTGACAATAGAGTCACCTATTACAAGAGTATAAGGTGTGTTATTCAGCCTTAAGGGCTGTGGTTGCTTGGCACACTGACTTTGTGGGCTATGTGTTGTGCCTGTTTTGTTTTGAGGTAGCGTTTGCATGGCTGTCTGCTTTGGAGGTCTCTGTTGCTTAGGCAGATTTTTATTTAGAGCCTCCGAGTATGTTTTTGTGTATTTATGTGTTTGGTTCACTGATGTGGTGTGACTATATGATACTGGAATTGTGTTGTGTGAGGTTACCTTCTCCTCCTGACTGGTTAAACCAGTTTTGAGATGAGAGAGCTCAGCCTCCAGTTTGGCTAAATAGTTGCATCTCTCACACATATTTGAACCTGTTTGGAGGAGGAGAGGGTTGTCCGTGTACATGAGACAGTTGTAACATTGCCTCAAAATTCCCAGATTCACCAGCTGGACTGGAAAGGAAACCATTGACTGACCTTTGGACATGCTAGAGTAATATAGGGAAACTGAATTTAAGACGGACCAATAGAGGACAGGGTAATCGTAGAGAGTATAAGAGTAAGTAGTGCTTATGGTTTAATAGTGCTAACTTGTAGGATTACTTAATTGGACCAGTGAAGGGCCTTAGAATGAGAATATGGTGTTTAAGTTGAGAGATAGAGCAGTTCTAAGGGAAAAAGTGAAGACCAGACTTTGTGGAGCCAGGAATAGTTTAAACCCAATTAGTTGGCGCTGCCTGCTGTTGCGCTATGCACAAAAACGTGCAAAACCACGTAAAAGAGGGTTTTAAGAGAGGAAGATGAAGAAGTTAGGAATTGACCCAAAATGGCCAATAAAACTACAGTTTCAAGTCAGTAACCACTCCCACAGGGGCAGGCAGGCTGCTCAATGTTTTTCACTGCCACTGATCAACAGAGAGACTTCCCTTTAGCCCAAGCAAAAAATGGCCTCCAAGAAACTTACAAACAGTTCAAGAACAGCAAGCCTGTAACTGAACTTTTTTAAATCTCAGAAAAGTGGGAAAAAAAGCAAGATTTTTCTGTTTTTTTTTTTTTTTTCAGAGATAGCAGAGGTTCACAAGTATCAACAAGTTATAACAGTGCAGTAAATGACCCCACACAAGAGTGCTAGGCCAAAGACAGATAAAATGCAAGTTTTGAGAAAAAAAACGATTTTAAAAATAAGTGCAAACAGGAAATTCAGTAAACAGCTCTAGGTTGTGCTCTAAATACAGTTACTAATGCAGAAATCAAGTTTAACAAGCCAGAAAATGCTCAAAATAGGTGGCAATGCAGAGAAAGTTAGCAAATAAACAGAGGAAAAATACTTAAAATCTCAAAAGTGGCTCCTTTCTTCTCTCAGCATTTTCTCCTCTTGGTGCTTCACCAACAGCCAATAAGCCTGAAAAGACACCAAAACCACGAGGGAACCAGGTTTTAAGAGAGGAAGATGAAAGAGTTAGGAATTGACCCAAAATGGCCAATAAAACTACAGTTTCAAGTCAGTAACCACTCCCACAGGGGCAGGCAGGCTGCTCAACATTTTTCACTGCCACTGATCAACAGAGAGACTTCCCTTTAGCCCAAGCAAAAAATGACCTCCAAGAAACTTACAAACAGTTCAAGAACAGCAAGCCTGTAACTGAACTTTTTTAAATCTCAGAAAAGTGGGAAAAAAGCAAGATCTTTTTTTGTTTTTTTGTTTTTTTCAGAGATAGCAGAGGTTCACAAGTATAAACAAGTTATAACAGTGCAGTAAATGACCCCACACAAGAGTGCTAGGCCAAAGACAGATAAAATGCAAGTTTTGAGAAAAAAACGATTTTAAAAATAAGTGCAAACAGGAAATTCAGTAAACAGCTCTAGGTTGTGCTCTAAATACATTTACTAATGCAGAAATCAAGTTTAACAAGCCAGAAAATGCTCAAAATAGGCGGCTATGCAGAAAACCTTAGCAAATAAACAGAGGAAAAATACTTAAAATCTCAAAAGTGGCTCCTTTCTTCTCTCAGCGTTTTCTCCTCTTGGTGGGTGCTTCACCAACAGCCAACAAACCTGAAAAGATGCCAAAACCACGAGGCAACCAGGTTTTACGAGAGGAAGATGAAGGAGTTAGGAATTGACCCAAAATGGCCAGTAAAACTACAGTTTCAAGTCAGTAACCACTCCCACAGTGGCAGGCAGGCTGCTCAATGTTTTTCACTGCCACTGATCAACAGAGCGACTTCCCTTTAGCCCAAGCAAAAAATGGCCTCCAAGAAACTTACAAACCGTTCAAGAACAGCAAGCCTGTAACTGAACTTTTTTAAATCTCAGAAAAGTGGGAAAAAAGCAAGATTTTTTTTTTGTTTGTGGGGCTTTTTCACCCATGCCTCAGCTGAAAATGGGTTTTCCACCCAACTGGACTATCCTGGTAATCAAACATAAAATAAATAAATAAAAATAAATAAATGTATGCCATCTGAACATTGGCATATGTTTGAGTTCAAATCTAAGGTGAGTTCATTGTTGATGCGTGGAATTTAAATGTTTCTGAATTGTTCTGCCATCTTGTTTTGCTTCATTATCATATGCATCACTTCATTATATGGTCATTAGCATATAACACAGCTGACCACACTATTTGGCCTAGCCAGGTCATGTAGCTGGGTTTTCTGAATCACAACCACCCTGCACATAGCTGCTCATCATTCAGACTTGCTTAGCATGATGCTACAAAGATTTCTGAATCTGGCCTTTACTATAAGTAAGACAGCCAGCAGTTAATCATAAACTGTAATTATAATGGGGTCGTCACTATTTTATTCAAAACTAATTATATGAATTTGACATGACTTTATACAAAAAAAAAAATCAATCAATAACAAAAGTAATACAATGAGATGTAGCAGGAGGGTCTATATTATAACATCGAAGTCTTAAAACTTTGAATGTTCTAATATCGAACCCTAAGCACTAAACGCTGAAAATAGCGAAGCTGCAGAATATCGAATACTTTCCTAGGGAAAGTATTCAGTGGGCTGTTTCTGCAGCTTCACTATTTCCTCAACTGTGGAGTGAAGGTTACGGACCGGGTTAAGGTAAGTGTGTGAAGAGATTGGGTTAAGGTGAGTGTGTGATAGTTAGGGACCTTAGGGTTAGGGAGCGGGTAAGGTGAGTGTGTGATAGGGTCTTTAGGATTAGGGAGAGGATAAGGTGAGTGTGCGATAGGGACTTTATGGTTAGGGAGCGGGTAAGGTGAATGTGCGATAGTTAGGGACCTTAAGGTTAGGGAGTGGGTAAGGTGAGTGTGTGGTAGTTACGGACCTTAGGGTTAGGGTTGGGTTAGGGTAAGTGGATAGCTAGTAGTGTATGTATGGTTTACTGTAGGGTTTTGTGAAGTGTATGTGTGTGGATTATTTATTTTGGTGTGCTTGTGTTGTGTGTATGTCGGAAGAGCAAATTTTTTCCCTGGGAAAAAATTCGCTATACTGAGTGTCCAATGTTATAGTCTTTTGATCAAAATGGTTCGATATTATAACATTCGAAATTTTTAGACTTTGATGTTATAATATAGACCCATAGCAGGATTTGTCTTTCAAAACAATACTTTCAGTTCTGTTTATAAAACTATATATTGTAAGTAAACACTGTTTAAAAAATAAAACTGGGCAAGGGAAAGGGGAAGCATTATGTCAGAGTTTGTAAAATATTATTATTATTTCCTCCTTTAATCTTTTGTCCAGTGGGGTTGTCACACAGATGTTTGTGCAGCCAACATCCAGTCATGGTGGTGGTTAAGTGCAGCCAACCTCCAAATAAACATTATCTGGCATAATAGTTAAGGTCTTCACCTCTTCTACACAAGGTGTAAGGCTTGATGGTGCCTTATGAACAATATTTGTTAAATTTTATTATTTATTTTGCTTTTCTGTCCCACAGGATTGTCATACAAATGTAAGTGCAGCCAGCATAAAGACATGAAGGTGGTTAGTGCTGAGAACATCCAAGCAAAGATTAGGGAACCAATTACCTTAATGCTTAAGGTCCTCGCTTCTGTGCACAAAGTATAAGGATTGACCTTGACCTCTGACCAATGCCTCTGTGCAGATTGCATGTTCTCCCTGTGTCTCTGTGAGATAACCTCAAACTTCTGAAAAACAAGCTGAGTGGTTCCACCTCAAATATACCCAAGAATGGAACTAAAGCAGCACAAACTCTACATGGCGCTTATAGGGTGAACAATTAACTGCTTTGTGTATCAACTGTAGTGTGCAGTATCCTCAAGATAGGAGAACATGGATCACAGAGTGTGTGCTATGTACACTCAGTAGTGTAACAATATGATTCTAATGTCAACACAAATATAATTATTTACTGATTATAAGCAAAGTAAGGATCCAGTCCACTCCAACTTATGTCAAGGGTCCATGCTAATGAAGCTTGGATTGCCTGGGATAGCTCTATCGATTGAAAGCTGGATGCAAAATTTGCCAGACATGAGTTACGCTCTCTGTAGGTTCACTGACAGGACAAAACTTGGAACTGATGACATGATGGTAATGAGGAGGCTGGACATCCTATCCACGATCTGAGATAGAAGAGCAATGCAGCAAAGCCACTAGAACATGACTTGAAATCCAGAATCTACTACTCAGAAGGACAGACAAGTGGGAAAAGTTTCAAGAGGGATGCTATCAGAATTAGTGACAGACTTATGGCAATCAGACTCCAATGTAAGGATAGGGTAGAATGTGTTGATTATGGGTGACCTGAATGCACATATCAGGACAGGCAGAACAGGATATGAGGACTGTCTGTGTCATCATGGGTGGAGCAACAGGAATAAAGAAGGTGAGTTCATTCCAGACTTCTGTCTGGCAAATGGCATGATAGTGACCAGCACATGCTTCAGCAAGACAGACAGTTGCAAGATCATATACAAGAGAAGACAACATGGCAACTCAGGTAGACTTTCTCCTAACAAGGAAAGGGCAGTGGGGTAGAATCAGTAATTGCAAAGTCATCCCCAGTGAATCAGTCAGTCCACAGTAAAAAACATTGGTTGCTACATTCAGCTGCAAGCAGTGGTCAGACAAGGCTCTAAAGTCAACAGAGATTGGAACTGGAATGTAGAGAAACACAAGAGTTCAAGGAAATACCCATGGCTCTATCACCTCAGGTTGATGTGGAAATAGGTAAAGATGAAGAAGAATAGCAATGTCTCAAAACAACATGTGTGAGGACTATAGAACAAATATGCAACTGAGCCAGTTATGGAAGAAAGGCACATAAGGAAAGCTGGTGGTGGTGAAATGTAGATTACACAATGTCATCAAAACAGAGAAGGAGTGCAAGAAAAAATAGGAGATAGAACAGACAGACTAGCCTAACAAGGAATACTGGTTGGTTAAAGCAGTGACTAAGAGAGGAGGTATAATAGCAAAGAACAAGAAGCAGAGGCACTGTACCAACTTCTGGAAAGAGACTCTGTAGATGGTATGAATTAACTCTATCAGGTTGCAAGGCTAAGACATAAAGAAGATAGACATACTTCATAAGAGATGCCAGTAACAACCTACTCACCGATTCACAGGATATCAAAGGCAGATGGAAGGAGTACTTCCAGCAGCTTCTGAATGAAGAAAACTCAGCAGAAGCTGTATAGCTTGAAGCATAGCCAACAATGAAAGAAAAGGAGCAGCCTGACCTAGAAGAAGTAAGAACAACACTAAAGAAAATGAATCCAATGAAAGCAGCATGCTCAGATGTGGTCGCAACAGATACATATGCTCAAAATGTTGGGTGACAAATGGAAGAAATCACTCCTGAGGGCACTCATAGCAGTATGAAGAGAAAGGCATATGCCTGATAACTGGAGAATAAGCATACTAGTGCTAGTGTACAAGAACAAAGGGGACATCCACAACTGTTGGCAGTAAAGAAGTACCAAACTCCTGTCACACAGCATAAAGTTCTGAAGTGGGTAATTGATAAATTAATATACAGTGTAGATTGGAGATGAGTAGTTAGGATTAACATTAGCATGCAACACAGCTGATCCGATGTTTGCAGTGAGGCAGATAGTTGAAAAGAAGACAGAGATGAAGAAAGAGTCCAACTGGGCATTCCTAGATATGGAGAAATCATATGACAAGGTCACAAGAAAGGTGATTTGGGGAGTCTCGTGATAATCCAAAGTCCTAGAAACATTGGTAGAATTAGTATAGGCTATGTACAAGGACTCAACGATTCAAGTGTACACAATGTTTGGCTTTGCAAAACAGTACTCAGAGGGTGTGGGTGTGCATCAGAGTTCATCTCGGAGCCCACTTCTGTTCATTCTGATGATGGACTACTGCATTAGCAAACAGTCAGGATCAAAAAAGTTTCTGTATGCAGATTATGTGTCATTACAGGCAGACTCTGAACAACAATGTCAGCAAAGAATAGGGGGATGGAATGTAAAACTGAACACACATGGGATGAAACTAAGTAAAGATAAATCATCTGAAATGACAGCAAATGGGGTAGTCTGAGATAGAGGGGGAAACAGAACAGGTTAACAGCTTCGAGTATCTAGGAGGGGTGATTGAGGAGAAGGTAAGTATGAATAAGGAGGTCAAATCTTGAATTAGATGGGCTGCAGCCAAATGGCAAATAGTGTCAGGGGTAGTGTATGAAAGTAGAATGCCAAAGAAGCTGAAAAGTAAGGAGCACAAAATAGTGGTGTAACCAGTACTACTGTATGGTACAGAAACCTGGGCAGTTAAGGCAGAACAGGTGAGGAAGCTAGAGGTGATGGAGATGAAGTGCCTGAGAGAGGTGGTATGATGCACACTGTGGGAAAAATGATGAGATGAAAACATCAGACCAGAAGTCAAACTAGCTAATATTGTCCAGAAGGTCAAATAGAACAGATTATGGTGGTTCAGGCACATGTGCAGAAAAGCAGAAGACAATTTGGTGAAGAATATCTGGGACAGACAGAAAGAAGGAGAGAGGAAACTAGAGTGTCCAGCAAAAACATGGATGGATTGTGTGAGTGCCGATGATTGTTGAAGATGGTAGGAGAGTACCACTGAAATGAAAGAGGTGGTGACAGTCAACAGTACACCCTAATCCAGTGTAGACAATGAGACAAAGGAGGTTGATGAAGAAGATGAAACATTCAAGTCTGGACAGCCTAAGCACTGAGCTTTATAAGAAATGTTCTTATGTTTTGGTACCTTTATTACTAAAATGACTGTAATGTCTTAATATTTGTGGGTAGTATCCAGATCCTTATTTCTCCCTTGCTAAACTGATTTTGGTTCTTAAGACCAACAAGGACTCCATTGCCATAAAACTCAATTTCCAATAGCTTTGCTCAACACTGATAATAAAACAAAGATTCTGCTATTAAATTTATCTAGAACCCAGTTAAGAAACTGACGTTTTTATTTTGAGAATCCACTTCAGCCTTTGTTCAAGGAAGAGAAAATGAAGTGTCTTACATATACAGGAAAATACTCAATACAGCACAAAACTGGCATAACTTAAATGTCCTTAAAATTAAATTAGTATCACACTTGATTTTCTTTATCAAAACACCATTTTATCCAAAATACACCTGTTATCATGAGTAAGACTGATTTTGAGGCTATTTAAATTGTTATGTGTGTGTGGAAGAGGGTCATGAATCCCCTAGAAAATCTTGATTTTTGAGCTATTTAAAGGATGTATAAAACAACCCTGTCATGTACTAATTATAGGACAGAATTCAATAAACCCTACATGGCTCACTGAAGCTGTGACTCGCATGGGATTATATGCTCATTTGTATTCCGTAAGTGACTTTATACATCTACATGATATGCAGAGCTGAGCGAACACAGTAAACATTCTGGCAGGCTATTTACTGCATAAGCATCTGAATTGTTTGCTAATCAAGAAATCCAAGATGGTGGAGCTATTCAACAAGCTATAAAACAATCATGTACACATACTGTAGCCTTTTGCCATGTAGTCCAAAACCTTTTTGAATACAACCACAGAAAGTACACAAAAGGGAAAGAATGTTAGGGCCTGCTGCCGCTCTTCTGCATGTGTATGTGCAACAGGCTCAAGTATATGCTAAACTGCTGCTGATAGATGTTGGGCAAAGAGGAAAAGGGCATTTTAACCCTGTTTATCTTTTCATGGTCTGAATGAGGTGGAAATAGTACACAGTGACATGTTGGATACAGATGCACTCCAGCAACTCTCCAACCTCTGTCATATTCACCCAAGGACAAGGGCAAACTGAGGGGAACAAATACTTGTGGAGATCAAGGTATGTGTAGCACTTAGAATATTAGCTACATGTACCTTTCAGTGACCTACAGAGAACATGCTGGGGATGTCGCAGGCATCAGCATCCAGAGCCTTATACCAATTCCTGAATGCCATTCTACAGCATGCCAGTGATTATGTATAGTTTCCCTACCCCGAGGACAGAGCTAAAACTATGCAGAAGTTCTACCACATAGCACATTTTCCTAAAATCTTGACTGCCATAGACTGCATGCACATTGAGATTAAAGTACCACCTGGGGAACAGGGAAGGATCTACTTTAAGAGAAAGTGGCTCCACTTGATTAGTTACTAGGTCGAGTGTAATGCTAGGGGAATCATCCTGAATGTGTGTCCTAGCAACACCAGCAGTTACCACAACTCCCATACCTGGCATACCTCACAGCACTACCACAGGTTTCCAGGATGATGTCCTATAAGGCCATTTACTGGATGATGCAGTGTATGTACTCAAACCATAGCTGATGATACCCATCAGAAAAGCACACTAACCCATGTAGGAATGCTATAATGAGGCACACACTCAAACAAGAAATATCATAGGACATGTGCTTGAGCCTTTGAAGTCACAGTTTCAGTGCCTAGCTACATGGGGGGTGCTCTGCCATACAATCCCAGATCTTGTACTGAAATTATCACAGTTTGTGGTATCCTACATAATATCATCCTGAGAAAACAGCTGCAGCAGGAACATCAAGGGCTAGGAGCAAATGTTCCACCACTGGCAAGGTCACCACATTCTCATGTAGATGATGAGGCAGAGGGGAACCCCCAGCCACTGTGGGTGTAGGTAGAAGTAGGTGTATAAAATATGCCCTCACCCTGGCCAAGAAGTAATGGGTAGCACACATGATGACTACCTAAGGGTACACCTTTCATCTTATGACATACATACAGTGCAATTGATGCCAGGCAACACTCACAACCTTTACTTCCCCCATGTAAATGCTGTGCATTGCCAGCATCAGACAGAGTCTGAGACAATGAGAACAGTTGTAACTGCAGGACTATCAAGGCAAGTGTTGTACCTATAATAAAAATAAATGAGAAGAAATATGAATGAATAGTGAATACCTGCTTAACTGGTACTTCTAAATGTAGCTAAGTAAAATGTGTGTGAGTTGTCTAGTAATACCACTAATATCTGACATGACTGACATATGTAATATGCACTTATGCAGTTTGCCAAATAACCTGGCCTATGCAACTGAAATACCCACTATGGAAAAAACAGTCCAAAAAGTGCAATTATCCCTACACTCTCACAGGTGTACTCATAAGTATGATTGAAAATAGTCTCCTCCCCTTCAAGTTCCCTAACTCCATGGTCACCTTTCTGGATTGAGCCCTCTGAGCACTCTGCAGATGCAAATGAGGTGTGAACTCATTAGAATATCTGAATATCAAACTTTTGACTTTGTGTAGCAAATGTAAACATAGTGTAGCCTCTACACCATTGTTAGGTGCTAATGGCTTGCAACTGTGAATGATTATTCTGATTGAAACAAAACAAAGTAATGCACATACACACTTCATTTAAGTGGCTGTGTCAGTGAGGATAAGCTTACAAAGTGTGAAACTAACTGCAGTGAGCTTTTAAACAAAACCTAACACCCCAGGTATATTTCCTTGGGATAATTTCCTTAAAAACCTCAGCTTTGGCCGGCTAAGAACTAGCTGTATTCAACTGGACATATAAGAGAATTTTAGTACCTTTATCTGCACTTTTTTTTCAAAAAATACAGTATTTAAATTGATTTTAACTGTGTTGCAGGAATATTAACTGAACTGGAAGTTAGTCAGTGTTTGCTGAATTTTATTTGCTAGTAATTACAGGTGTGGGGTAGCCACATTCTTTGATTTCCTGTGCTTGCCTATTTAAGTGGTACAGTGTGAAATATTTTCTGCTTAAAAACCTCAGCTTTGGCCGGCTAAGAACTAACTGTATTCAACTGGACGTATAAGAGAATTTAAGTACCTTTATCTGCACTTTTTTTTTCAAAAAATACAGTATTTAAATTGATTTTAACTGTGTTGCAGGAATATTAACTGAACTGGAAGTTTTGACTCTGCTCTTAGTGGCCTTGAAACTGCCCGCCCCTCTTGTAAATTTGTGTTTGGATACTCCTTCTGGACCCATCTCATTTGCTCACTCAAATGAGTGCAGTGAGATCATATTCTGATTTCAGGCACTCCTATTGTGTGCAAAGAGAGCATCTGGGAAACAGAAAAAAAAATTTAAGCTTGTTTCCTGCCTTTCCTGTTAAGTGGTATAGACTATTTGTAGGCTTCTGAGCCCCCAAGCCCTTCTGTGTTGGAGGAAGCCTTCTAGCTTAGTTTTTTTTTTCTTATAACTAGCCAGTTTTCTAGTTTCAGCACTCAAATCAGAAAAAAAAATTCATCTGCTTTTACTGTACTTGTGTTTCTACCTATTTTACTTTTGCATCATCTTAAAAGTACTCAATTGTATTTATTACTGCTTGGTGTAACTCATTCTAAGCCTTTTGGTTTAAACACTCGGGCTTCAGACCGGTTGTTTTGCACTGAGAGGGTTTGTGGCCTGCACTGTAGTGGCAGAACAATTAACTTACATCCTTCTAGGCTGGGAACTGCTGATTGAGGGCTCAGTGTCTGTTATTCTAAAAGTGTATTAATTCTGGTTTAAGCACTTGGGCTTTCAGGCCAGTTATTTTACATTAAGAGGGTTTGTGGTCTGCACTCTTGTGGGAGGAGAGGCTGGACTCTGCCCTTCTGAGCTGGGAATTTCTGGTTAAAGGCTTATAGTGCATGCATATCTGAACTGCTTCTTACTGAAGTTGGTGCGCCTTATTTGCTGTGGCATAGACTGGATTCAGGCCTGCTGGATCTAGCTTTGTTTGTGTAACTTGAGCACTAATCCAGGCATTCTCTAAAGTATTCAATTGTATTTATTACTGCTTGGTAGTAACTCGATTAAAGTGTAGCTATCATTCTAAGTCTTTTGGATTAAGCACTTGGGCTTCAGACCAGTTGTTTTACATTAGGAAGGTTTGTGGCATGCACTGTGTTGGCAGGACAGGTAGCTTTCATCCTTCTAAGTAGGAAACTGCTGATTGAGAGCCCAGTGTCTGTTATTCTTAAAGTGTATTAGTTCTGGTTTAAGCACTTGGGCTTCAGGCCAGTTATTTTACATTAAGAAGGTTGGTGGTCTGCACTCTTGTGGGAGAAGAGGCTGGACTCTGCCCTTCTGAGCTGGGAATTTCTGGTTAAAGGTTTATAGTGCCTGAATATTTGAACTGTATCTTACTGAAATTGGTACACCTTGTTTGCTGTAGCATAGACTAGATCCAGGCCTGCTGAATCTAGCTTTGTTTATATGCTTGTTGTTTGTTTGCTTGTTATTTCCCTGGAATGCTAATTCCACCTAATACGCAGCTTCTCAGCACTTCTGTGGATCACTAGTGATATCTGCATTCCTTACTGTACTTATTTCCTTGTTTCACTTGAAAGAAAGTTACTGTTTGTCATTTTTGCATTTAAGTTACCTGTAACACATTGCACTTAAGTTACCTGGCACTTGCTCACTAAAGCAATTATATAAGTCAGCACTAAATATTAAAAGCACTACACCCTCACTCCCCACTGGCCCTTGTTTTCAATTATAAAGGAATTCCCAATATTATTCTAGCATGTCCACAGGTCAGTTGTCAATCTCCTCTCTGGTCCAGCTGGTGAATCTGGGAATCTTGAGGCAATGTTACAACTGCCTCATGTACACAGACAACCCTCTCCTCCTCCCAACAAATTCCAACACATGTGAGAGATGCAACCATATAGCCAAACTGGAGGCTAAGCTCTCTCAACTCAGTACTGGCATAACCAGTCAGGAGGAGAAGGAAACCACACTCACTACAATTCCAGTCTCACATAGACCTACCACGACAGCAAACCAAATGCATAATCACACAAAAACATACTCGGAGGCTCTAAACAAAGATCTGCCTAAGCAGAAGAGACCTCCAAAGCAGACACCCAAGCAACCGCTACCCCAAAACAAAACACATGCAACACATATCTCACAAAGCCAGTGTGCCGAACAGTCACAGCCCTTAAGACTAAACAACACACCTGATACACTTGTAATAGGTGACTCTATCGTCAGGCACACTGACATCCCGCTCACCAGGCTGAACAAGGACAGGGTCACGGTGAGCAACCTGTTGGGCGCTAGGATCCACCACATAACACAAGCACTCAGGTCACTCCAAGGCAAGTACAAATATGACTCAGTCATTGTCCATGCTGGTGTGAATGACCTGAGACGTACCTCCCTGGACTACATGAAAAGAGACATGGAGGAGCTCTCTGATCATGTAGCCCAGGCGGGTATGACTCTGACCTTGAGTAGCATCTTACCCTCACCAAGAATGATGCCACAATATGAAGACAAGATGATCAATTTCAACAATTGGCTTAAATACTGATGTCATTCAAAGGGGATCCAATGCCTGTCAGCTTGGGATGATATGCTCAACAAGCCACGATGCTTCGCTAGGGACGGCTTGCACCTGTCAACCCTAGGCTTTCGGATATTGGCAAAGGCTCTTGCTACCCCCATAGTGCCTTTTTTAGGCAAGGCTCAAAAGACAAACCCACCTCCATAGGTATCACAAGGGATAAGAAACTAAGAGTAATGCTACTCAATGCCAGAAGTCTAAACCTCAAGATGCATGCACTCGAAACTCTCCTTAGCATGGAGAACATCGATATCTGTGCAGTAACAGAAACCTGATTCAGGGCTCCCGAGAGCACCCCAGCACTACCAGGTTATACCTCATACCATGCTTTTCGGCCCCAAAACTTGGACCGAACCACAAAAGGAGGGGGAGTATCAATATTCATCAAAGATACCCACACCTCCAGGTTGGTGGCAAGCACGAAGTATCAGAGACTATCCATGTGCAACTAACAGTGGGTAAAACTGCCTTCCAGTTTATAGCCTGCTACAGACCACCCTCCCAAACCCAGGAACCTCACTCAGCCTTCCTAAGAACACTGGAAAATATGAAGGTCTCTCCAAACACCATTATATTGGGCGACTTCAACTACCCAAACATAGACTGGGAGCATTACTCTAGCTCCAATACCCTAGCCCAAAGGTTCCTAGAATTTATAAACTCAAATGCTATGGAACAACTTGTTACCACTCCCACAAGAGGGGAAAACATACTGGACCTGATCATCACCAACATGGGGACTCTATGCTCCAGACCAGAAGTGTATCCCTCACTGGTAAGATCAGACCATAAACAAATCTCACTGGATATTCACATCCCGACCCCACCCCCTGCCCAGAAAACCACAGTGAAAAACTTTCTCTAAAGCAAATTTCACACTCCTCAAAACCGAGGTGGAATCCTTCAAAGCCCCCGGGCCTGTGGAAAATATGGCCCAGACTGCAGAATCCTTTATAAACGCATTCTATGAACACCTTCAGGAATGCATGGATCATGCAATCCCAAATAAAACCAAGACCCAATCCTCCAAAGGCAGACATCCTGTCTGGTGGACCCCAGCCATAAACAAACTATACAATAGAAGGAGGAAGCTACTAAATGATAGAGCAAAATCCCAAAAAGGGAAGGCATCACTGATCAGTATTAGCAAAAAACTACGGGCACTCATAAAATTGTCTAAGGCTAGCTTCGTGAGAAAAATTGCACAGGACACTAAGGATAATCACAAGACTTTCTTTAGTTATGTTAGGAACCTGGGTGGTAATTCTCAGATATGCTCAGAATTAGTACAAAATGACAAAAAATACACCAAACCCACAGGCATTGCCAACATCCTAGCTGACAGGTTCAGCGCAAACTTCTCTCCCCCCTCCCCACCAAAAGGGAAAATATCTATCCCAGCAGAGTGCTGCCCCCCTGACATCTCAGATGCTCAGGTAAGAGCCGCCCTCTCCAAAGCAAAAAACACAGCATCAATGGGACCAGACGGTGTCCTGGGCTGCGTCCTACATGAACTCCAAAAAGAGCTAAACCCAAACATAAAGCTACTGTTCAGTCTCAGCCTTACTACAGGATATGTGCCCAAAGAGTGGCGTACAGCAACAGTGGTCCCTCTCCATTAGGGTGGTGCCTCAACGGATCCTGGAAACTATCGTCCCATAAGCCTGACTAGCTTGGTCTGCAAAGCTATGGAAAGGATCATCATGTACCTAATAAATAAAGATATTGGGGACCTACAGACAGTGGATGCTACCCAGTTCAGCTTTGTTAAGGGCAGATCCTGCCTTTTAAACCTGGTTGATTTCTTTGAAACAGTCACCAAGGCCATTGACGAGGGGAAGGTGGTCCACACAGCCTACCTGGACCTCACAAAAGCCTTCGATACAATACCCCACTCAGGCATTATAGATAAGCTCACCAGCTTAAATATAAACCCCTATGTCACTAGATGGATTGCAAACTGGCTCAAGGACAGAACCCACATGATTAGAATTGCTGGAGCCATGTCAGACTCCAAACCAGTTACAAGTGGTGTCCCACAAGGCTCAGTCCTGGGACCTCTCTTG
Source organism: Protopterus annectens (assembly GCF_019279795.1). Taxonomy (NCBI): domain Eukaryota; kingdom Metazoa; phylum Chordata; order Ceratodontiformes; family Protopteridae; genus Protopterus; species Protopterus annectens. The sequence goes on along the minus strand of NC_056751.1, from coordinate 617,935,227 downwards.
TTCGGTATATATTTCTCGGAGGTACAGGCCAACACGGAAGGACTGTGGCTGACCAAGTTCACAGATGACTGCAAACTGGGCGCCATAATCGACTCTCCAGCCGACACAAGCATCCTCCAAAAGGGCCTCATAGAAACAGACAACTGGTGCCAGAGCCATGGCCTCAATCTAAATGCCAAAAAGTGTATAGTCATCCCATTTGGCAAAAACAAAGTGCCCACAAATTACAACATAGGTGTTAATCCATTAAGTACAGAAGAAGTAATTAGGGACCTGGGGACCCAAGTTGATAGCAGTCTCTCATTTGACAACCACGTGGCCAAAGTGGTTAGAAAAACATTTTATATAGCCCACCTAATCATGAAGGGATTCACATCTAGATCAGGGGAGGTCATCGTGCCTCTTTACTCATCCCTCATCAGGCCCATAATTGAGTACAATGCCCCTTTTGGGATGTACCTTACCAGACACCTGCAGCAACTGGAAAGACCCCAAAAGTACCTCACCAAGAGGATCAAAGGGCTCAAACAGATGCCATATGCTGCCCGGTTAAAGAAACTCCAGCTCTACTCAGTGGCATACCGCCTGTTCAGAGGTGATCTGTGCCTGACGTATAAAGCCATGTCCAACCCGGAATTAATGGACATGCTGCACCTCAGAAAATCCAAATCCCATCGAGCTACGTACTCGAGAGACTTGAACCTCAGCACTGAAATAAATAGGACATACTGGAGGGACAGATTCATAACCCAGAGGCTCCCTTCACTCTGGAATAAAATCCCAGTCCAGGTTAGGCAGAGTCCCTCATTGACTCTCTTCAAGAGGAATCTTGATGAGTGGATGGGAGATCATAGGTTTACCCCGGGTATCACTTCTGTGTCACTGTTAGACAGAGGCACAGTATACTAACCTCGAAAAAGGGCATATCAAAATAAATTTAAAATGGGTGGCGAAAGCCAAACACATTCTGGCTAGGCTTATAAATGCCCTAGGGCAGATAGCCTAGTATGAACCTATGAACCTATGAACCTATAACAACACAGTTTTCTCCTTTTGCTGAAAACTGTGGTTTACTGGCATGTATGTGGATCACACCTTGAAAGAAAAATGACAGAATATACACTAGAGAATAGAAAAGCAGAGAAAAGGGAATGATTTCCAGAATACAAAGAGAAGGTAGAGCTGCACTTTTACAAACATATTCATAAATAATGTGTGATCACTCATTCCACTAAATATGTTATGTACACATTTACAATCAACTGAGAATGCCCAAATGTATGAACTGTTTAACAATGGGTATGAAATGTTAATTGCTTTTATGCACATGATTTTGATGGTCTTGCAAAGCTGGGTCTGTGGCAAAGAGCGATAACCCACTACAACTGTTTTATATATGTGCAATAGTCGGATGGTTCAAATCCAGAGCTGTCTAACTGTTTAACCTTAGTTTGCCTTTTAACTATACTTTTTTGTTGTTACTGTTGTTATTGTTGTTGTTTTACATTAACCAAGTCTGCAGAACATGGCATAATGCAAATACTGTTACCTGCTTAAAAATTGAAAATGTAATTTTAGTCGCCTTACAAATCACAAACCCACTTGGTAGCATTGCATGGTGGTCAGCAACATGGATGGTAATTATTGCAGAAATTCAAAGTGTTATGCAATTGTCTCTGTGGCACAAGGTGTAAATATGTTCAGCTAAAAAAGAGTGAACATAGGTAAATTGGGGTTAGAGTCCCACAGTAGTTATTTGGACATATGGACAGTGCAGTGGTGCAGCGAAAGAGTTGTCACCTCAAAGCAAGAGGTTCTCCGGTTCGATTCTTGGCTGGGGTGTTTTCTGTGTGGAGTCTACATGTCCTCCCTGCATTTGTGTAGATTTCCTCTGGCTACTCCCATTTCCTCCCACATTTCAAAGACATGTTTGGAGCAGTTTTTCCTGGGCCTCTGCTGAAATTGGCTTCATTCCAAGTTGGACTTTCCTGATAAGCAAATGTTAAATAAAATACATTTTTACTAAGGAAGGGTCATAATGAGTATTTACATAAGTAATATATGTTTGCTATTGTCTTTTACATTTGCTCATTGTCTACCTCTGCACAAACAGGGTTCACTACTTAAAGAAAAAGTGGAAAATGTAATTTGGTCCTCCTTACTCCACAAAAACAGGCCCAGCAGCAATAGGTGGCCATCAGCTCTCTGGACAGTACTCAATGTGGAAAATACTCCTGATGCAAATGCAGTTGCCAAGGCTGTGTGAGTTTGTGCACCGATCATAAAACACAATATCACAGACTGGTGGGGTAAAACTGCAACTGTTGTTGGAGGACCTTTGCAGACAGGGCAGAAGATGGGAAGGGTGGGGTGTGGAGGAGTCAAAAATATTTGTTGCACTTCTTTTGAAATGTTACAGCTGAAGGCTGCTGCAGGGGTTAAACCCAGTCTCAGTACAAGGCTGAGGCTTGGAGCAGCCTAGCCAAGGCTGTGTCTAGTGTGACTGGCATACCATGCACAGGGGAGTAGTGCAGGTACCACTACAGTAACCTGAAGAGACTCAAGCAGGCATAACTTGAACAGTGGCTGGATGAGTTTCAAACTGCTAACGATACCCTTTTATGTAAGTATACAGATTAAGCAACTTGACATGGTATGCAATGCTGTAGATACCCAAGACTGTTATACATAATGCTTTCATGTCTTTTTTTCTTTCATTCTTTATTTTACAGCTGCAGAGGAAATCTTGGAGAACAGAAAGGCACATGCTGAGAGGTTGGAGCAACTCAAAAAGCCAAGGGGTATGTCTGCAGCACAAATTACTTTAATTGTACTAACCATACTCTGGTTCCATAGATCAGTATCAAGCTCAGCATTCATAATTAATTGTAAAAGCAAGCATGCATGCTTTCTTCTGTAGCTCTTGGTAATTGTATTATGCAAGTATAATAGTGTGCTCAGATTAGGTGGGTTCAAATCTCACAAGTAACCTATAAATTCACATTCAACAAATATAAATTTTACAATTGAAATGCATCAATATTGGCTTTAATGCTGTATTGTTAAGTTAATATGTAATACATATAAAAGCATATATGGATTATGTGCATATTACAAGGATTACTAGTAATAGTTTACAGTTATTTCTGAGATTTTGAAAGGTCTATAGCTACTATAATAAGAAAAGCATATTTATTGTAGTAAAGCATGAATGTGACGTTATGGTTCCAATATTCTGTTTTATTTTTTGTATCACTCCAACCCTTACCTCTCTCTTTTTTAGGAGTTACCTGGATTCCCACCATTCTGATACCATACCTTTCTGCCAATAAACCAAATGCTGCACCAAAACTGAGCACCTCTGGGATGCAACTTGACAGTACAGCCACAACTCCTGCACTACTTGGCCCATCCCACATCAGGTAAAATTGTCCCAACTGTCAATGCAGGTGTACCCTCCAGAAGTATTGGTAGAGGTAATGATTATGTCACCCACCAGGAGCTGCCAGGGATGGTGCATGATCTAACAGAAGCTGGCCTTGTTGATGCATCAGCCTCCTGGAGAGATTGTTCATAAAATATAAAAGAGACTTCAATGTTAAGCAGTCTCACAGGGAACTGAAGAAGGGGACAGTGACGACAGTTCTGAGAGTGAGGACTAGATTATCACTGTTCCCACACTTGACAGGCATCTACCTGTGATGTCTGCTGTCTATCCTCAATCATGGTGTCACCTCCTTGTGTCTGCCATTTCTGTCCTATTTGTCTGCACCTGTTTCCTTACCTACCCTACATACCTGACCCTCACATTCCTATGTCTCTCTTCCCCAACATTCTTCTATTTTTGAAATCCAAAAAGGGAAAAAAAATGGACACCTGTCCTACAATATACATTTATACCATACATAGCTCTCCAATTTGCATGTGTGTCTTCTTGACAAATATGATTTGGTTCAATTGGTGATACATCATCATTTGGTCAAAAAAACAGAATCACACACATAACACACATGGCCAGAAATGGCCCATAAAAAGCCTTCACTTTTTCTCCTCTGCATTTACAGGGAGTTTTCTATCACACACCAGTGCTGAGTGGGGGTGAATGGCTGTGTGACAACCCAGAACCACAACAAACAGCAACAAGAACCAAGAAAAATCCAGATGTCCACAAGAGACAGAAACCAGGAACAGTGATGTTAAAACGTCAAATCTTTATTTCACCACCACAAAACAAAATCCACAATAAAGTCAAGCGCTTTCGCTCGGTTAATACTGAGCTTTCTCAAGATGTTCTTCTCAAGACGATCTTGAGAAAGCTCAGTATTAACCGAGCCAAAGCGCTTGACTTTATTGTGGATTTTGTTTTCACTTGTGTAACAACCCACCACTAGACCAGTAATCAAGGCGCCTCAATTCTCACCACTGGCACCAGTGGGGGAATTACACTGGGAGGATAACAGGTACACACACACACAGTATTTCCAGATGCAGCTTTCTGCATGAAGTACAATTTCCCTTAAGAGCACATAGAGACCACAGTTAGTCTGGGGCTGTTTTCTCCCTCTTTTTCCAGATCCCCATTAAGACGCTACACTGGCACAGATATAGAGATGAGATTTTAGCTATTTTTCTGAAGTTAACCTCCTGTATTCCACTTTCCACTATTAAAATATATACATTAAAACAGTTACAATACTGCATGTACATTTCTGTTCTCTTCCAGCAGGTCACACTGTGATTATGTTTTAAGCACAGGCACTTTATAAAATGCCTTTGTAACACATGTCTGTACATATCAGTTTGATATACACATGACATACAGTTCTAATACAGTTGTAACACAAGCATCTTATATAGATCATGTTGATATTCACAAATGACATATAATTATTTTTCAAAATTCCAGATAACTGTGCTGGCAATATCTCCCTTTGTCACAGGCCACTCATGTCCTCTGGCAAAACCTTGCGAAAGTGCACTGCAGTCCTGGCTCTGGCATAACTTCTTTCAATATGACCATTTACTGCTTTTAGCTTTCCCTATGCATTATACATAGAGAAAAATACCCCTTGAAAACTTGATTTTCTCTAAGAGCAGTAAAGCTAAGAGGCTGAAACTCTACGAGCAGACAGGATACTATGCACCTTGCAAAAGGGCACTGCAATCCTGGCTCTGACAAAACTTCTTTCAGTATGACCATTTAGTGTGTTTAGCTCTCCATATGCATTTATACATAGAAAGATATAGTCCTTAAAATTAAATTACTTTATAGACAAGGCCGGAGACATAATGTCTGTACTAAGAAGCTTTTTGCATTGTCCTTAGGGTGAAATAATTACTAGTCTTGAAATGTGGAGGAATGCAATTGTTTTATAACTTCCAGCATTTGCCAAAGATCTGTGGTCTATATATTTTCACATGTAGATGTTAAATACTGCTAGATTCTAGGAGTAGGGGTTTTACCTGGATAAAGTCAGATGGCAAGAAATAATGTCATTCTGTAAGCTATCCCAGCAGTAATATTTGAGATATTAATTTGAGACGTCTCTTAGAGAGACAGGTGCATTCTGTATTCTGTCTTGGACCTGACAAGAACCATTCGCTACATTTGCCTTGCTCTGATAAAGTAAGTTTCTAGGGAACAGCATAATTTTCTTGGATATGGTCAGGAATATAGCAAGGTTTAGTTTAGATATTTTTCTTTTATTTATTTGAGACTGTCCTGCAATGTTGTTTTAAATATTACCTGTGATTTTGAACTCTGATGTCACTGTGATTACATAGTGAGTATTTTATTCTTTTATTATTTATTATAAAACATAGTTAAATCTTTCATTGTGGCTGATCTGTCTAGAGATATTTAAGTTTTGAGAGTACTTGCCTATTTATTTGGTCACCCTGCCTTGCTCTTGTTCAAACTACCATTTGTATTAATATTAATATTGCACAGTAAGATTGGACACATTTTGTTAAGGGCCTTAAAGTAGCTGATAAGGAGTTGGCTTGTGACAGTGATAACTACCGTATAGTCTGGACAAAAGGGAGCATAGCTACTAAACCTGTCCTAGCCTTTCTCGGGTGTGTGTGTGTGTAATCAAACCTCAGAGAGTGTGCATGTGTGTGTGTGTGTGTGTGTGTGTGTGTGTGTGTGTGTGTGTGTGTGTGTGTGTGTGTGTGTGTGTGTGTGTGTATGTGTGTTAGCTACTTGGGCAGGGACATGAAGCACTTGTTGGACAGAGAGGGTGCTGGAGGTCTTGGATTTAGAGAAAAATACCCGTGAAAATTTAATTTTCTCCAAGGACGGTAAAGCTAGGAGGATGAAACTCTACCAGCAGACAGGGGACTATGCACCTTACAAAAGGGCACTGCAATCCTGGTTCTGGCATAACTTTTTTCACTATGATCATTTACTCTTTTTAGCTTTTTCTATGCATTTATATGTAGAGAAAAATACCCTTTGATAACTTTTCTACAGGACTGGTAAAGCTAGGAGGCTGACACTCTACAGACAGACAGAGTACTATGCACCTTGCAAAAGGGTACTACAATCCTGGCTCTGGCATAACTTCTTTCAGTATGACCATTTACTGCTTTTAGCTTTCCCTGTGCATTATACATAGAGAAAAATACCCCATGAAAAGTTGATTTTCTCCAAGAGTGGTAAAGCTAGGAGGCTGGAACTCTATAGGCAGACATGATACTTTGCACCCTGTAAAACAGCACTGCAATCCTGGCTCCTGCATAACGTCTTCTTGCAGTATGACCTTTTACTCTTTTTAGCATTCCCTATGCATTTATACCTGATAAGTTTTTGCCATTGGCCACACTAGTCCGGTTATCTCCACACAAAGGTGCTTAAATATGCTGCACTACAGGAACACAGATTTAAAGCAGGGTAAAGCCACTACTTTGAAACACTGATTCTGTCAGTTCTGTACACTGCTGGGTGTAACAAAGTGTAGCTTCCTATGTGGAGTATTAATAGAAATCACTTGAGTGAAGATTGCCCATAACATCAAGGGTTCAATTGGAGATGCTTCTCACATAATTTCTTAACGTGATGTTATATGTCTATGATATCTTTAATAACCACATGTTAACATTTGTCGCAGTCATTAGTTTTCATAGAGGTATAGTGGATACTGGCCAAAAAAAATTTATTGCATTGACATCCATCCCCACAACTATGAGATATTCATTCAACCTTGTTCTCCTTGTCATAAGCCTGTTGTCCCTCTCCTAATCCTTCTGTACAACTATGTCAGTCACTTCATGCTGCAGAGCATGGCAGCTTAATAATGAGAACAGACCAAAAACAAGTCTATGAATGCTACACTGCACAAAACATTGCTATGTGTATGTCCATCCCTCCTTATATGCATCCCTTCATCCACACCTGTCTTTACGGATTTGTATCTATTAGGCTGATGGATGTATAGGTCATAGCATGTTTTTTGCATACTGACATGACTCTACTGATGGATAATACAAACATGTTACCTTGGTTCAAGAAGGGATCATTGCTACTGTAGTGTGCAAGGTTTCAAAATCGGCTGTAGGATTCCCTTTGTGTCATGTTCATGTGATGATGAATGAAATGTTCATCTAATATGATGTGGAAACTGTCCTTACTGTGGAGAAGCGTACAGCATACATTTTACAGGATATCTGGCCCTACACAAATAGCATATCTGTTGAGTAATACTACTTTTGTAGCAAGCTGTACACACAATTAACTTGTGACTTCTACTTACTGTGGAAGTGCATTGAAGTAGGCATTACTGATATAATTTTGGAAATACACATACTTTAGTGTAGTCATTGATAGTTGCATTTGCAGCTTTGATCACATTTACTTAGCTCATGACATCCTGAAACCATTTGTAAAAAAAGGGAATCATCAGTATTTGAACTTTCACTCACCTGTACTTTGTGCTCTTACACCTTATGCCACAGAGAAAAACTAGCCAGCAAGTGTATTTTCCATGACTGGTGCACACTGTCACTAAGCCTGTTTGCATGAAGGAAAGTTGACTACATTACATTTGTCACTGTTTGCCTTAAGCAGAGAACTGCGTTTGCTCAGCACTTAACATTGTACAAATGGGAACGGCAAGTTCAGCAGTTATTTATGTAATGAAGCTTTGGGCTCATCAGTTCATAGACAAACTACTGCATGCATATCATACTAGCTGCCAGCAATTCTTTTAATAACATATATTGCAAGCCTGACAAAAGACACTTTAACAGCAAACACTTGTGCTTTACCTCCATTCAGGTCATTTACTGTATATCCCTATTTGCAGTTTGTCAATGAGCACCAGGGGACACTGCTACTTCACAAGTCCAAGTTGTATTCCTGAAATTAGAATCATGCATGCACTAACCCTTTGCCATTTTTCACACAAAAACGTTTCTCAGTGATGCACTTTTTGAAGAGGAGTATAGCATGTCTAGCTCTGGTTACTGGACTGTAATCATCCATTACATGGAATGCATTCATAAACATATGAGAATGTGAATGACATATGTGCTTGACTAGCACACACTTTTTGATATTAATTTGTGTCCTACAGCAACACACTTGCAAATGATTTTTCAGGACTTGAGCCACTGTCAATCAGACTTCAGAATTACAAAGCATAACTAAATTGTTGCATTTGGAATGGGATTATAGTGACACTGGATACTGGTCATCCATGATTATATCCCATTGATATTGTCAGTAACTTGTATTAATGCGGATATACCTTCATATGAATAAGAAGACACATAATTTCATCATTGCACTACTGCTGTTTACAGAGTTTGTGTTTGTGTGTCTCTGTGTGTGATCTACAGAACATCCTGAGAAACAGGTACATGTCTCTCTCACTTCTGCAATATGTATTCATGGTAGCTTCTTTCAATTAAGATGCCAGTTTATATTTATAGGTACTTTTGCAAATCATGTTCACACAATCATAACACAAGTCCTGGATCTGCAAACAAGTCTCATAACAGTTTATGTTACCAGTGGTGCTATGATATCATCTTCTATAAAGTGCAATGTGACACTGTTAAAATCAGACTTCTGCAGATGCACGAGTGTTAAGTAATGTTTTCTCTAGCTTGCATACCTTTGAACTGTACCTGATTTTCAGGGACATCCCTGACTTTGACACAAATATAAGGTCCATCCCTCAGTTCCCCCTAAAACTGTTGACTTTTGGAAACATAGTCGTGGATTACACATAATAAATAATGATTATAATTAGAGTTATAGACTTCTTTTACTTCAAAAATGTATATTAATTCACATAATCTTACTCCGTTATCTTCTCAAGTTAACAGTGCTGATATTTAAAAAGGGCCCATAATCGTCCCTGATTCTATTGAGATTTGTCCCTTTTTAGTTGAGAGCTATGGTAGCTTGTATAATTAGATAGGTAGGGGTTTTCATATCACAATAAACTTATGTGTCTGTAGTCAGAAGCATATGTTTCCAGGTCCTGCTATTCTCATTTAAATACCATTTAGAAGATATGTTTACACTGCTGCATGACTCAACAGCAATTTTTTACAACCCTCCCAACATCCTCTTTTCAGCATACAATGATGATGTCAACTTCTATAAAGTGCACTGTGACACTGTTAAAATCAGTCTTCTGCAGTGATGCAAGAGTTAAGTACTGTGTTCTCTAGCTTATGAAATTAGGTAGAGGCTGTAATCTCATAGCAATCAACTTATGTATGGTTGTGTGTTAGTGCGTGTGTTGTTAGAAGAGCATGTGTCCAGGTCCAGCTTCCCTCAACCAAGTACCATTCAGAAGATATTTTTACACTTTTATATGACTGAACAGCAATTTCATGCTGCCCTCCCAAACTCCTCTTCTCAGCATACACTGATGTTGTCACCCTCAATAAAGTACATTGTTAAAATCAGACTTCTGTACTGGTGTGAGCATTAAAAACTGTGTTCTATAGCTTGTGTAATTAGATAGGTAGGGATTCTAATCTCTCAGTGGCCAACCTGTGTGGGTGTGTGTTCATTCATCTTTCATACCGGAGATAATTTTACACTGGGATGTGAGTCCACATCTATGTCAAATATTCCTCTCAATATTTTCTTCTGAGCATGTTTTGCTGATATCATCAACTATAAAGTGCACTCTGACACTGTTAAAGACTGACTTTGGTGGTGGTGCTAGTGTCAAGTACCACGTTCTGCAGCTTGTGCTAATAGACAGGTAGGGGTATAATCTCACAGTAGTCAACGTGTGTGTGTGTGTGTGTGTGTGTGTGTGTGTGTGTGTGTGTGTGTGTGTGTGTGTGTGTGTGTGTGTGTGTGTATGGGTGTGTGTGTGTGTTTGTGTGCATGTCTATTCATTCAACTATCAGTCTGAAGACAATTTTACCCTGGGAAGTGAGTCAACAACTATGTCAGACACTCCTGCCAACATAATCTTCTCTGCATACACTGATGATGTCATCCTCTATAAAGTGCACTCTGACAGTGTTAAAGACAGAATTGTGTGGTGGCACTAACATTAAGTACTATGTTCTACAACTTGTGTAATAAGACAGGTAGGGGATCTAATCTCATAACAAACAACCTGTATGTGTCTCTTCATTCAGCTATCAATCTGAAGACAATTTTATACCAGGATGAGTCCACAGCCATGTCAGACACCCCTATTCAAAAATCTTCTTCTCAACATATACTGATGATGTCATCCCATAGAAAGTGCACTGTAGCACAGTTTAAGTCAGACATCTGTATTGGTGCTAGACTTGAGTTGCATGGACTACAGCTTGTATACCTACACAGATGTGGAGTTCAAATTTAATTCAGTCATGTAATGCATGGGTGGTGTATTATGATAATTGTATTACATGCTCAATTTCTTTTCATTTGACTCCCACTGAGGAGGACCTTTTACGTAGTCCCTAAATCTAACATCTGCTTTTCCCCCCTCATCCACATAACAACCATTCTATGCAACACTGAGGATGTCATCATCTGAAAGATGCATACACACATCATGAAGCACAGCCCCATCATGCAAGCCATCTTCAGACCACTGGATATATGATTGCTAACTCTGTCATTGGGCAGTGCACATGTCACATATGGAGGGAGGCAATCTGTATTAAACCAAACACAAACACAGATATGCACATAATCTCATATCTTCATTGCATAGCTATACTGAATTGGGTTTAAATGGTACAATATTTGCTAGGATTTTATGTGCTCTTGCCTGTTAGCCTAGTAACGTCCTATGACCATCTGAACATTGTACATGTCAATGTCATTGCCATCCTCGTGTGCTATGTTGAGGTGTGGATTTACTGTAGCCAGTCTGTGATTTGGCTGCTGCTGCCATTTGGTCACATGTTCCTTCATAACAGTTGTAGTAATATGCCTCCTGAGGAATGTTGACATTGGATGATGCTATATATGTTATTGCCTTAATAAGGCCTGTGCTCTTGTAGTGGAATATATCAAAATTCTACACAGTTGTCATGCAACCATCACAGTGACAGATGCAGTATGGCACATGTGTGCATGTCTATACCTATCATATGGAAATGTTATCTGACATACAGCAACATTACATTATACTGATTACATGGGCATATAAATCTGGGTTCATCAACATGTTACAATGCTGTTATACAGACAAACATATGACATGTTGAGATCCACTTGCAATCTTGGAGAATTCATTGTGTGCACTATTGTGTTGCTATTCACAAGGAATATACAGGTGTTCCCAAACAGCAATGTGTATCTGTCAGCATTTGTGCAATGAATTGTTCTGTGTGAACAGCATCTACCAGAGTTGTAATGTGTCCACATATGGTGTCAGGGCTCTAACACACACATTTATACTGAAAAACATATAGACATATGATGTACAACTGATGTAATGATGTGAAATACCTAAAGCTGTACAATGGTGTTAACAGTTCCACTGTGTCACAAGGTATTCAGACACAAGGTATTAATTGGAGTTGATGTACAGTGTGAATTCCAACTGTAATGTAAGTACAGCTGTAGTGTAACTGTACTACATTATGGATGTACCACTACATCACATCAGTATTACCACTTGATAGTTTGTATGAACACATATGGATGTATGCCAGGATTTCATGGCAGTAATATTTTCACACAAATGTCAGAGAGAGACAGATATAACATATGTACTGACTTTTGACATGTACTTATGGAGAGTGTTCCATGTATAGTTTGATATGTGTGCAATATCACATTGCAGCTTCCTAAATCATTGGCACTAGACTTTGCACTTCTGTACTTTCTGTGAATATGGGCATAGCTGATGCATTGCCACTAGTCTCACATACTGATGTACCATTCATTATAACTGATAACTTCTTAATTCACACATAAATTGCAGATGCTTCAGACAATATCCATTGCTATTATATGTGGCAGATGCATGCAACAGCCAGTTGCGTTTCGGGAATCCATTCATAATAATGTGTTGCTTGTAAGTATTGTTATTCGGTTACCTATTACAAAATTGAAGTTTCGGAACTTTGAATACCATATGGTCGACACTATGTGATCGAAGTTTTGTAACTTTGAAATTAAAAAAATAAATAAATAAAAGAAAGAAAACTTACCCTGATGGGTTAAAGCAGGGGGGCAAGACCCCTGGCACCCCCCCACCTCCCCACTATTTAAATACCAACTCCAAGATCGCACTTTAATGTCCTAAAGTTTAGAAAGGGAAGATTTCCCTTTCATACACCGTAGCGCAATCTCGGAGTTGGTATATTCAAGTAGCGGTGAGGTGGGGTGCAGGGGAGCTTGCCCCCTGCCTACACTCTTTACTTTTTCTTTTGTTTTTAATGTTTACTTTGATGAATTCGAAGTTTCAATTGTTCGATCATTAAAGGTTGACATTTAGTGATTCGAACAATTGAAAATTCGATGTAGCAAAAGGAACCCTTGTTATCCATATGGCTGATGCCTATATCAGCCAGGGATGTTTTAGTCAAGTGATAACATTTGACAGAGTTAGTTCCCACACATCTTGTTGGCCATCCAGAACTATTCTTTGGGATGCATACACATTAGGATTTGACAGTGCAGACTTCCTTTCAAGGTGTTCTACTAGATGCTTCTGTTGTACATTTTTCTGTGTTGCAATCTGTAAATACACAGCTTAATGATAGCATTGATGGCATGGCTTTGATTCTTGCAGGTGTGCACTGTAGCTTATGTGTTGTGTGAACCTCTCAAATGGCCAGGATTGCCCCTGATTTCAACTCCAGTTTTAACTCTGCCCCTCTTAACCCTTACAAAAAGTGGTCATTTTTGGGGAAGGGGTGATGAATTCCCCTTACAGAATACTGACAATAACTGCAGTTGTACGTCTGTTCCTGCAGACCATGTATAAAAAGGTCTCATCACATATTCTCTCAATGCCTCAGATTAATAGTTGTAATATTTTAATAGTGTCCATGACTGTGCCTGTTTCTGCCTACATTTTTCCAGGAGTCTGTTGCTAAATGTCCATGATTGTTTGAGAGGTATGCTGACGTATCAATCATATTCAAGCAAGTTATTTTGCAGATCATCAGCTGTGAACATACCCCCTTATTGAATATACTGTCCTTGCTAAATGCCTTCTCCAGTGAGCATGTCAGTGATGTTTATATCACAAACATTTACCTCCACTAACACGTAACTTTGTGTGACCATCACGTATACACTATCATGTGTGATGATACTTGCACCAGAGGTATGAATAGCAGTATGTACTGTGCTATCTGCACATGAGCTTAATGTTATGCAACTGACTTGTCTTTGAAGTGTACATGCATTGGAATATCCTATCTTGGGGACATTGCCATATTTACCATGCCCTCTTCCTCTTTATTCATTCCTATCTGTGCCCATTTTTATCACTTCACTTTCCCTTCCTAGTGTATGTCTCCTTGTATTTGCCCTTGCCATTTCCTCCCTCCATTATTTCATTCTGCATATAATTTTAGCTATGTACATTGCACACAGTCCACTATTTTACTGTGTTATTACTGCTGTTATTCCAGTATTTGCAACCTCAGTAGTCATTGTGGCTGTCCCTTCAATGTTGCCAAGCAGGTTTGCTCTTAGGCACACTTGAATGCTTCATGTTTCTGTGGTCATACTGCTCCACACGGTTTCATCACAGCAGCACTATTACTGGCCATGAAACCTTGCTTGTATTAAGTGTGAACATGATAAGCAGTATGAATATGCAATTAACACTGCTGCTCATCATTCTAACACGTAAACTCCATGTAAGCTTCATGCAAAGCCTACGTGGAATTTACTGAATTCCTGTGATATTCTACTGCATCTGGCAACTATGTCCAACTATGCCCATCTCCTTCCTATGAAATGACAAACATTCTTATAAACAATGATTGCTTTGCATATTTTAAGATGTATTTCACAGCAATCATCTTATTTTATCCAGTATTCTGTTCCTATGGAGAATGGTACCATTGTCTGTATGGTTTCCCTTGTTGCTAAAATGGATAGACAATACTACAGTGCAATTATAGTAATTCAGTAATCCTTTTAGTGGTCAGATTAATGCATCTTCACTTTCTACCAAGTATGATTTTGTGAAGAACATGATGAAAGTTAGAATATTTGACATGCCTTCTCTTTTTGCATTCCTTCCGGACATAAGTCTTTTCTTATACTTAAAAATGCTGGATAATCTAATAAATTGTATTACAATAATATCATTGATTAGGAGATAAAATTATTAAATAATTGGAACAAGGAATTCTCATCCCAGCTAGATTTGTTTAGCTTTATACAAATCTGGTCTTCATATAAATACTGTTTTAATTCGTATTTACCAGCATACATATGCAATTAATAAGTCTCATCATTCTAATTCCCTTTTTCGACATAGTCTATTATGCAAAGAATTCAAGAAATTTTCTTTTTCAGTTCTTGAAAAAGTTGAACAATTATCCAAGGGTGGTAACAGGGCGACCTTAGTAGAGAAGAGAAAGTTCTTTTGGCAAACCCTATTGGATGCCACTTGCTCCCCTGGGATTAATGATCAGATCTCACTCAAACTTTAAAAATTAAATCAGATTGTATATCATATGTTTTAATGTTAATTAGGTTTATATATTTAAAAAAGCTATCTTTAGATGTTTTATATTTGTATTTTTGCTGTTTTATTTTTATGGATGTAGAACTCCAGAAGTTAACCTTTCAATACTGTTAAAGTTTTTCATGGTTTTAAAGGTGCTTGGCATGTATTTTTATGTGTGTATTACTTTAAGAATTTTTGGTGCCATTTTTACAGGTTATTTAAAGTGTTTTTTTTAATTGTTAAGTCAGTCTCTGATGAAGTTCAGTGTTTATGAATGAAAGAACTTAAACTCTGGATTGTGGAATTAAAACAGTCTGAGTATACCTGTGCGGCATTTTTTCTTTTCATATAAATATATATATATATATATATATATATATATATATATATATATATATATATATATATCTTATGTATGTGTGTGTGTGTGTGTGTGTGTGTGTGTATATATATATATATATATATATATATATTTATACACACACATACACACACACACACATACACACACACTAGCTCTGAGGTCATGGTACAGTAGGGAAAGGGCCAATAATCCAGTTCCTGTTTTCCCGCAATCACACACTTTTCTTTCCCCACATATTTCCCACATATTTCCCTGATGTTACTGCGTTGTTTTTCTCTTTTGATGTAATGCAGCTTTGATCATGTTGGCTTAATGTTAATTCATACAGAGTTTAATATTGCGATATTCTGATAGCGACCACAAAATAAAGACATAGGCAGGATTCAATAAACCCTACACAGCTCGCTAAAGCCATTTATCATTGAAACCAATACTGCCAGTATGTAGAGCAGCACAAACATGGTAAAAATCATGCCATGCTACTTATTACATAAGTAGCTAAATTTTATGCTAATCTACCATTCCAAGATGGCAGAGATATTTAATGAGCTATAAGGCAATCATGTACACTTAGGCATTTGTCCTAGTACTCCAAAACCTATTGGAATGCAGCCACAGAAACTACACTGGAGAGAAGAATGTTAGGGCCTGCTGCTCATCCTCTGCATGGGTATGTGCAACAGGCTCAAGTTTATGCTAATCTGCTGCTGATAGACCTTGGGCAAGGAGGACAAGGATATTTAGACCCCGTTTAACTTTTCCTCATCTGCATGAGGTCAAAATAGTAAAGTGGTACAGGGTGGATATAGACGCACTCAAGGAACTCTGCAACCTCTGCCATCCTCACCTGAAAACAAGGGCAAACTAAGAGGAACCGATACCTGTTGAGACCAAGTCATGTGTAGTACTTAGAATATTACCTACAGGAACCTTTCGGTGTCCCCAAGAGGATATACTAGGGGTGGCAAAGGCATCAGCATCCAGGTTCCTACACTAGTTCCTGAATGGTATGCTGCAGAATGATAATGACTATACATTCTCCCCCCATATCTCCAAGGACAGACCTAGAACTGTGCTTAAGTTGTATCCCATAGCACACTTCCCTGAAATCTTGGGGGCTATAGACTGCACACACTAACATCAAAGCACCACCTTGGGAAATGTCTACATCAACAGAAATGGGCTCCACTCTGTTAACTGCCAAGGCATGTGTAATGGTAAGGGAATCATTCTAAATGTGTGTGCTGGTAACTCCGGTAGTTAACACAACTCCCATACCCGGTACACCTCACAGTTATACCAGAGGTTTTCCAGGGGTGGTGTCCCACAAGGCCATTTACTGGGGGATGCAGGGGATGCACGTAAACCATACCTGATGATGCCCATCACTAATGCACACACAACCATTGAGGAATGCTACAATGACACACATGCTCAAACAAGAAATATCATAGTGTGTGTGTTTGGGCTGCTGAAGTCACCATTTCAGTGCCTAGATACATAAGTAAGGACTCTGTAGTACAATCCCAGTACTTGTGACCAAATTACCATAAATTGTGCTATCCTACATAATATCATCCTGAGAAAACAGTTGTAGCAGGAACACCAAGGGCTAGGAACAAATGTTCCATCACTAGCAAGGTCACCACATCCATATGTAGGTAAGGAGTCAGAGGGGGAACCCCCAGCCACTGTGGGTATAGGTAGAAGCAGGCATGCACAATATGCCCTAACTCTGGCCAAGCAGCAATGGATAACACACCATTTAAGGGGTACACCTTTCATCTTATGCACATATATAGAATACAATTGATGCCAGGCAATGCCCACAACCATTACTTGCCCATGTAGTGGCTGTGTACTGCTAGCATCAGACACAGTCAGCCCCGAATGACAACAGTTGTAACTGCAGGACTATGAAGGCAAGTGTTGAACCTGTAATAGAAAAATAAATGTGGAAGAAGATGAATGAATGGCAGATACCTGCATACTGTTACTTGTAAATATACCTAAGTAAAAAGTGTATGAGTTGTCTAGCAATGGCATCAATATGTGACATGACTGACTTCTGTAATATATATTTATGCAGTTTAACAACTAATATGCTTCATGCATCTAAAATACACAGTGTAGAAAAGCAGTCCAAAGTCTACTTATCCCTACATTCTCACAAGTGAAGCAATAAGCATGACTGTTGTATCCACAATTTCAAAGTAGGAATCACAACACTAAAATGCTGTAATAATTTAGGGAAACATTTTCAAAATTACATCACTGATACATATCCTAAGCACTCAGTTAACTACCCACTCTGTGCATGAGACATATGCATATATAACCCTGAATACAAAAGATAGAAACAAGGTGATGGCACATTAATCATCATGCCACCACCACATGGTGGTGGTTGAGAGGGCAGGAGGCCAATGCTGACACCAAAGTAGCGAGTGTGTGTGAGTAAAAAAGGCAGGTAGAAATGTAGATAAAATCAAAGGGTCACTACATCCTGGCAAGTCAGACAGGTGCGAGCCAAGCATGGTATAGGTATCAGTTCAGCGTTATTGCTCTCAACCACAAGAACTAGCTCTGCCAGGAGTTGCACTGGTACATCCACAGCCATGGTCAGATGTGGTGGTGTTTGAACGTGAGCAATGCCTGCTGGACAAGCTCTCCTCATTATTATGCCCAAGTCCATTACCACCTGGTCTACCACAAATGAGTTTAGACAACTAAACCACTGACTGAGCAGTGGAAGTAGTGGAACTAAGGAGCGGGATCAGGCATGGCCATGTTGACTAACAACAGACAATGTTGTGTCCCTTTGGCCAAGAGGATACTGTCCCCCTCCCAATAGATGTTCCATCACAGGGACTGCCTGTTCCAGTGTGGCATTCATTCCATGCATTAAATCACCACACAGGGATACGGACATCAGAATGTGCCACATCTAGAACCCTAACCATGTCATCAGAGGTCATAGTGGAACATGCCTGTTCCTCCATGACTGCCCTATTTATACATCAAGTGGCATGTAATGACACACCAGTATCAGGTGGAAGGTGTAAATTAGGCCATGAACACTCCTACTAACCCTCCTGCATGGCACCATCCCCACTCTTTGGATACAGCCAGAGTCAACCAAGACTGAAACCACAATAACCACACTACCCTGACCAACTGTGTCACCCCAACCTGTCCACTATTTGAGGCCTCATCAGAATGGGTATGCATAGGTATACTGATTGTGTCTAAATGAAATCCAGGAGATGTGAGAGTCACAACCTCAGTGTCAGGCTGAACACTGGCACCTCCACAACTGTGCTTCCAATTGGCCACCATCATCATCAGAGCCTACCAATACCCTGACATTAGATGGTAGACATCTTACACTTACACTGCCAGGATCACCTGTGATATTAAGCAACAAACACAGGAATGAAATTACTACTCCCCTAAATATTACCCTAAAGTATCTGAACAAAAAGTCGCACTGGTAACACAATTGCAGATAGTACAGCAATACAGACACACATTACACCCTCCTCACACATACAGATAATATATCTACAAAATGCTTAGTAATAAAAAAAGAAACATTTGCTTTCCAAATGCAGATGTCTCAATAATTTGCAGGGAGAATGGGCCAGGAAGAAATGAAGCAATGAAAAGATGACTATTAGGAATCACAATGGGAATATTACAGGGAGAGTGAATAAACAATTGTGGAGCGTGAATAAACAATTGTCTATATGCCCTGAAAGAAATAGCTGTAACTGAAACTTGTCTGAGCTGCCCCCCAACTCCCACGTCTATTGCCGCATTATCTTGTATAATTATAAATTCTCAATAGGAGCAGATAAAAAACATGTATCACAAATAGTAGAAGTCAAATTATATTTTAGTGTACAAGACAATGTAATGTTGCCATATGTAAGCCTACCTGGAATCTGCTCCTGGGACACACATGGCCTCCCAGTCAAATCAGCACCAACATCAGTCAAACAGTGCAAAGGCTTCCCTGAGCTGTCAGGATCTCTGACAGTGGACAGTACCTTCTCATTTGGTGACAGTGGTGACTCAGCAGCAGGACCACCACCCCCATAGCCAGCTGTTCATGGGCAACTGCAGATACTCTCCTCCATGCCGATGAAATCATGCCAGTGGCCCAATGCTGCATCTGATCATAATTGCAGCCATGTGACCACAAACTGCACTGACATCAGCAACTATCTGGTTCTTGATGTCCTTTCTGGCAGTCACAAAATGATGACGTCATTCTTAGCCTTACTGAAGAAAGCAGGACAGTTTGACTACAGGCGATTTGACCCCAGTGCAATTGTATATACTTTCATATTTAAATTTACATTTATTGTCTATGAAAATATTTATTGGAAGGTTTGACTCCATATGGAGGAGGGGGAATGGCCACAACTCTGATCTGTGATATATAACAATAAGTATACTGTTTTTTTTTTTGCTTATTTTTACTAGTCATTGGTTACTCTAACCATTTATAGCACTTTTTATTGTCTGCTGCCTATAATTTTTTGCTGTATTTATTGCTATAAACTAATCTGCACTATTGTATTTAAATTGTCTGCCTTACAGGGCCTGTTAAATCACGTTTGTTACTGCCATACTGTTTTTAAAGCTTTTTTAGCTAGTTTCACTGTGTGAAATGTATTAACTGGAAATTTTCTCCATTTGTTAAGCATCTGTTTGTTTGTTCTGATTTCCTGCCAAGGAGTGTATCATATAAGTGATTTGTTTGCAGATAAAAGCATTCTCTTGAGTCTCCTTGCTCCTTTAACTGTTTAAAACTTTCATTTAGGGTCTCACTGCTGTTTTACTGCTGTGATAAACATTTCTGTACTGTTTTCTACCTAAAATAGTGTAGCCAGTAGCTGTAGCATAGTTTCCCACCCTCCCTCCGTGTTGGTGTCTTGTTCTTATACTTGGGAGCTTTGCAGTTGCCCACCCCAACTGTAAATTACATCTGTGACACTCCTCCCAGCCCAGTGTCTTTAGCTCATTCTACCTAATACAGAGAGAACATTTGGGAAGGCCAACCCCCTTAGATTCTTAACCTTGAATTATCTCCTTTCTCCCTTTCCACTTTACTAAAAAAAATATTCAGCTGCTTTTACAATATTTGTGTTTCCTCCTCCATCTTTATTACTTCATCTTGTTTTTTCTGCTACTTGTTCTCTAACGTGTTCAATTGCATCTTCTCTGCTGCATTTATTACTACTTGTTTTTACCATTTAAATTTTGTGTTATTCTAAGCCTCTTAGTTTTGGTTTAAGCACTTGGGCTTTAGGCCTACCCATTAGTTCTCCCTGACCTCTCTCCCTCCGATTCTGACAAATATGGATGGACAATTTCCTACAGTTTCTCCTGACAGCCTGGTTGATATGGGCATCCTGAGACAGTACAGCAACTGCCTCATGTACATGGACAACCATCTACTACTACCACCTAGGAACACAATTTATGAGAGATGCAATTACATAAAGAAGCTAGAGTCTATGCTCTCTCCCTCACAAGCCAGTATATCTGACACTGAAAAGGTTGTCAACACAATCACTGCACCTCACACACAACCAACAACTACACAACACACACCCACATATATGGAGGTTCTCAACAAAAACAAACCCAAACAAAGGAGACCTAAGAAGCAAAAACACATGAGAACTTCACAACCCTCCACACCACATACCATGCATAGTCCACACACCAGTGTCTCACAACCACTAAAGCCTAACCATAATACATTGACTCGGGAAGATTCAAATTATACTTTATAAAATTGGTACTATATAACAAATAAATGAGAAACTCATGGACAAGTTAGGCACAAAACCTCTGATAGCATATAGGAGAGGTGTAATAATTTGGAAAACTTTGTTAACAAGAAGTAAATGACGCTATTTAATGTGATTGAACAAAGGCTGTTTTGTGTGTGGGGTGTATGTAACTATTGCCATCTTGTGAAGGCTTCCACCTTGTAATACGAATAAAAATACCCACATTAATAACTGTGATTCTAGGTTCACTAGATTCATTTAGCTAAATTATATGTAACTGCTGTGAAGCATTTTATAGTAAGTCTGACCGGAGACTACGGGACAAGACACACTAACATGATTAAGTGCCATAATAAAAAAAAAAAAAAAAAAAGCAGCTAAATATGTAATGAAACATCAAGGACATAGCTTATTTCATTTCAATTGACCAGGTTAAGAAAACAGAAAGAGGGGGCCAGTACCTGGAAGGAGAATAAGGAGCCAGAGAACTTAAATTTTTAATATCATTTCATTATCTCCAGGTTTGAATGAACACTGCAACATAAGCTTGTGTCCTGAAAATGAGGAAATATAAAGATAACTCCTTTACCTTTGCCTTTACTTAATTTTCACTTTTATTTATTTACTTTAATAGTTATTTTTAGTTTATAGTTTTTTTACTTTTACTATTTTCACACTTCTAAGGCTAGCACCACTTAGTAAGAGATCCACTAGATACTTTATACACTTAGTATTAGATCTGTTATAACTGCTGCTTTTTGCTTCTTTATTGTGTATTGGAGCTATATGATTTGCATGCTTTTGCTGCACACTTGTGCATTATTTTTTAAATGAACAAATGCCTGAAGCACTACTGCTTCATGGTTTCCACTGCTTTTAAAACATGACTACATACTTTGAGAATTAACCCAAACAAACTACAACCCTGAATACTTTTGCAAGAGAGTTTTCAGACGCTCATTGTGGGATTGCACATTTTGCAATGCTAATTGCTAATTATAAAACCTTACTCCTGACCTAACATTTACTTTTGCCTGGATGTTTAGTTTCTTTTAACCTGACAAGCTGTTTTTTTAACTAATAAGCGTACTTTTTGCTTTTTTCAATGGCTTAACACGTAAGTTTTTCCATTAAGTGTTTTCTGGCTTCAGTGTGACAGTGTCAGAGTACAGGAGTTTAACATTTTTGGGCATCACGTGTGCTTGTTCGAAACATTTTTTGTGTATTTTAATAATACTAACATATAAGTCATAGGAGACTCCATTAAAAGATACACAGATGTGCATCTCATCAGGCTGGAAAGGAGAAAGTCATGGTTGTTTGTTTGTCAGGTGCCAGAATCCACCATATCACACATGCACTCAAGTATCTCAACAACAGTTACTGTTATAACTCTGTCATAGTCCATGTTGGTGTGAACGACCTGAGATGTACCTCACTGGACTATATGAAGAGAGACATGCTTGAGCTCACTGAATATGTGGCCCAGGCAGGTATGTCCATAGCCCTAAGCAGTATTCTACCATCACCCAGAATGATTTCTCAATACAAACACAAAATAATTAACTTTAACAATTGGCTTAACTTCTGGTGTTATTACAGGGGGATCCAGTGCCTGACATCCTGGGAAGATATGATCAACAGACCACGATACTTTGCTAGAGATGGTCTACATCTGTCTCACTTGGGCTTTAGGCTTCTGGCAAAGGCCCTTGCCTCTTCTTAGTGCCTTTTTTTAGGAAAAGTCATGAGGTCGATGCTACCAACATAAAAATTTCAACAAAACGCAAATTAAAGGTCATGCTGCTTAATGCCAGGAGTCTAAACATGAAACTGCAGTCATTGCAAGCATTCTTAACCCTGAAAGATGCTGACATTTGTGCAGTCACAGAAACCTGGTTCAAAGCTGCAGACAGCACCCGAGCCTTACCTGGTTACTCATCCTATCATGCATTCAGACCCCAAAATGTGGGCAGCAAAGCCAAAGGAGGTGGAGTTTCAATATATATTAAAGACACACACACACCTCCAGGCTGGTCAAGCAAAATGACACACAGGAGACACTCCAGGTGCAGTTAACCATTGACAAGACCCCTATTTAAATTATAGCTAGCTACAGGTCCACAAATTTGACTCAAAATGCCAACTCCACCTACCTGGACCTCTTCAAATCTATCAAGATTTAACCCTTTACCCTGATCCTGGGTGACTTTAGTTACCCAACCACAGATTTGAAAATCTACTTATGCCAGAACACAAATGACCAGAGATTCCTTAATTGTATCAATGCAAATGCCTTGGAACAGCTAGTTGATACCCCCCACAAGAGGTGATAATATCTCGTACTTGGTTTTAACCAACATGAGTAACCACTGCAGCACCCCTACTGTATAATCCTCCCTTGTAAGATCCGACCATAAAGTGGTCACTATCAAACTCACCATCTCCTCTGACCCCCCTCTAGCTAGAGTCAAATAAAAAAACACTTCTCCAAAGCTGATTACAACCTCCAGCTTCATAGCCCCCTCCCACACTGTAGGAACTGGCACCAATGTTGAAATCTACACATAAGTACTATATGAGCATTTATATAGATGCATGGGATCAGGAATGCCTGACAGGACAAAATCCTCCTCCTCAAGGAAGAGTAAACCTGTCTGATGGACATCTTCAATAAATAAACTATATAACAAAAGGAAAAAAATTGCTGTCCAGGACCAAGAAGGAGCAGGTGCCCAACTGGAAACACTCTCTCCTTAGCTTGAACAAGCAAATAAGAGCACTAGTGAAATCCTCTAAAGCCAGCATTGAGTCAAAATTGGCCACATCTACTAGAGACAACCATAAGGCCTTCTTCATATATTTCCACAATCTCAAAGGAAGCACACAGATCTGTTCAGAACTGGTGGTCCAGGACACCACATACACAAATGCTGTAGATATAGCCAATCTACTGGCTGACAGATTGAATGAAAACTTCTCCCCTCTTTCCCCCCATCAGTAAATCAGGACATCCCCAGTACTTTCCCCCAACCCTTATCCCTAGGGAACAGGTCATCACTGCCCTCTCAAAGGCAAAAAATACAACCTCCATGGGACCCGATAATATCCCAGGCTGCATCCTACATGCACTCAGGCATGAACTTGCAGCACCATTAGGCACCCTATTCAACTAAAGCCTGAGCACTGGCTTTGACCCACCCCAGCCACTGTCATCCCTTTACACAAAGGTGGAGCATCCACCGATCCAGGAAATTATAGACTCATCATCCTAACTAGCCTGATCTGCAAGGCCATGGAACAGATTATCATGGACCTCATTAACAGGTCCAAACACTCGACCTCACACAATTTGGCTTTCTCAAGGGGAACTCATGTCTGTTAAATCTGGTCAACTTCTTTGAAACAGTTACCAAGCCATGGATGAGGGGAATGGTGCACACCACCTACCTTGACCTGGCCAAAGCCTTTGACACTATTCCCCACCGGACATAGTAGATAAACTCTCTCAGCTAGGCATCAATGCATATGTTACCAGATAGGTAGCTAAATGGCTCACTGATAGAACCCACCTAATCAAAATAGGGGAAGGCACTTCAAGCAGTAGACCCATAACGAGTGGCATTCCCCAGGGATCATTCCTGGGGCCTTTGTTATTTGAGATATAGTTTTCTGAGGTGCAGGCCAAAACCAGTGGGCTATAGCTGACCAAATATGCAGATGACTGCAAGCTGAGCGCAGTCATCAGTTCCCCAAGTGATGTGGATATCTTCCAAGAAGGTCTCACCCAAACAAATGACTGATGTCAGAAACATGGCCTGAAGCTGAATGTCAAAAAAATGCATCATCATTCCCTTTGGGGAGAGTGACATCCCCACATAGTATCATTAATAACAATGTCATAGTACACAATCAGCGTAGGATTTAGCACCCAGGTTAATAACAATAATGTGGCTACTGCCACCTAGTGGTTCGCATTTTGCTATGTAAAAATCCTAATCAAAATATTAAATATCAATATTCTTTTATTACATTTAATTGAGACACTGCTTATTTTACATTTCTTCAGTTATTTATTTATTTATTACATAAAATGCTTTTATTAAATTTAATGCCTGAGGTCAAATCAGTGGGGTCAAAATGTCCTGTACCCTTACTGAAAGGGAGTTTTCATGGGTTTGCTGGCTTGGGTACCATAATCCTATGTGACATAAAACAGCGAAGGACAATACCCATTAATAGCACATGAGTAATGTATTTTTTTCCAAACAATAATCAAGCTGTGTACCCTCTTTCAACATAAAGTACTTGAAACATACTTTTCATTTAAGACAACAGAATGATAGGTGCCCCTTTACACAAACAAAAAGGTTTGTACAAACCCAGGAATGTCCACTAGTCTGGTTATCTTTGTGCAATACTGCTTAAATTCATTGTACTGAAGAAATACAGAGTTAAAACTGAGTAAGGACACTCATTTGAAACAGATACTCTGACAGTTCATTAGACTGCTGGATGTAACAAAGTACAACGACTTTCTACATGTTTACATAAATCGCTTGACAGACTTTTTTTGTTTTTTTTTCACATAGCATCAAGGGTTCGATTCCAGACGCATCTCAAATCATTTCTTAGTGTGATATTATACATCTATGGTATGTTTACTCTAACATTTGACACAGTAATGAGTCTTCATGGAGATAAACTGAATGTTGGACAAAAAAAAGTTTTTTTGAAGTGTTATCAGGTCTATGTCAAATCTTTGAATGCTGGAAATGTCAAACGTCATATGGTCGAGACCATATGATCGACATTTCAAGTGTTCAAAGATTGACATTTTATGGCGCCGTATGGTGCAGAATGGCAGAATTTCCCTTTTCTGCACTGAAGTGTAGTCTCGAACTTGGTATATTTAAGTAGGGGGTGTGTGAGGGGTGCAGGGGGGGGCTTGCCCCCCTCCTCGCACTGTTTAGGTGTGTTTTTCTTTTTTTCTTTTTTTTTTTTTTAATTCTGTATTCGAACTTCCAAATGTCGACCATATGGTCTCGACCATATATTATTCGAAATTTTGGAAGTTCGAATATTTAACATAGACCCGTGTTATCCATCCCCAAAACTATTAGATAGTTATCCAACCTTGTTCTGCTTGTCATAAGCTTGTATACTGTTATGACTCTGCTGATGGATAATACCAACATTACCTTGATTCAATAAGTTATCAGTTCTCCTGTAGTGT
Source organism: Protopterus annectens (assembly GCF_019279795.1). NCBI lineage: Eukaryota > Metazoa > Chordata > Ceratodontiformes > Protopteridae > Protopterus > Protopterus annectens. The sequence goes on along the minus strand of NC_056751.1, from coordinate 617,908,695 downwards.
GCAAGGTTTCAAAATCTGCTGTAGGATACCCTTTGTGTCATGTTCAGTTGATGATCAGATGTATAAATGTAGATTTGCATCTTGTCAGCACTAGGTGATGTTCTTACGGACTGTTTTCAGAGGTCTCTTTCCTGTGTATCTGTTGCCTGTCCATCTGTCTACCCCTACTTCTACAAAAGTATGATACCTCTGCCTGTCAAGTAAACTGTAAGGTAGGCTACAATTGATATAACTGTCAAAAACAATTCCCACATGGTACCATTATATTTCAGATGTCCCCATCTTCTTCAAACAGATGTAGATACATGTGTTAATTACTGTCACTCTGTGTCTACTCTGTCCTGATGTCATGCAATTCATTCTAAAGAGCAGGGCGTAGTCTAACTGAAAAGACACATAATACCAACACCCCATTAAGATATTAATCAATATGACAGGACAGTACCTCCTATATCCTCTACAGCTGTCATCTCCTCCTCTGCCTTATCAGAATATACTGTAGCATCTTTATTAGGATAAGGATTGATAAAATCTTCACCTAATATGATGTGGAAACTGTCCTTACTGTAAAGAAACCTACTGCATACACTTTTCAGGATATCTGGGCCTACACAAATGGTTAGTATTCATGCTGAGTCATACTAATCATTTCAAAAGATGTAACACTGCTTATACAGCTTTGTACAAAACTGTACACACAATCAACTTGTGATTTGCAGTGAGGCTTGGCTTGCAAAACAGCCACCAGCTGCACAAGTGTATTGAGGTAGACATTACTGATACAATTTGGAAAAGACACATCCTCTAGTGTTGCCATTGATAGCCACATTTGCAGTCCTGTTCACATTTACTTAGCTAATGACATCCTGACACCAATGGTAAAAGAAAATAATTGCCTGGATTTGAACACTGGCTTACCTGTGCTCTGGTCTGGAGTTCACTGCTCTTTCACCCTGTGCCACAGAGAAAGCTAGGCAGCAGGTTTATTTTCCACACTTATTTCTGTCCTGAGTGCTGATGGCCAAGTAATGCCACCTAACCAGTTTGTGCAAAGAAAGGCGTACTACATTACATTTTTCACTGTTTTTCTTAGGCAGAGAACTGCATTTGCTTGTCACTTAACATTGCACAAGTCAAAAAAGGTATAGCAAACAAGTATGAATAAAACTTTGGCCAATACATTGCAAAGATAGACTACAGCTTCACATCATGCTTTCTGCCAGCAATTTCCTCCAATAACATATCTTGCAAGCCTGACACATGAAACATTGACAACAAACAGATGTATTTTACAGTTAAACCCAATCAGGTCAGTTACTGTATGTCCCAATGTGCACATAGCTTGGCAATGAGAACCAGTGGACACTACTACTTTACAAGTACAAGTTGAATTCCTGAAATTCAAATCATGTATGCGCTAATACTTTGCCATCATCTGCGCAAATGAGCTTTTCGGCGATGCACTTTGCGAAGTGCTGTATAGCATGTCTAACTTTTGTTACTGGCTTGTAGTCCTGCTATACATGAAAATGCACTCATAAACACGAGAGAAAGACAGTGAAGTGTGCCTGACTGAGCACATACTTTGTGATATTCAAGTTTGCCCTTCAGCAATGCACTTGCAAATGATATATCAGTACTTGGGCCATTGTTAATCTGACTACAGAATTACAAAGCATAATTGCATTGTTACATTTAGTATGGGTCTGCAGTCTCACAGGACACTGGAAATTGGTCAACCATGAATATATATGTTTTTTTATGTCATTATGCAAATGCATACACATCTCTATACTATCTATAGTGCCTGTATTTGAAAATGTGTACATGTCTGTGAGCTTTCCTCACTGGGCCTCTGCTGAAAAAGTTTTTTTTGTCCAGGTGCTTGTATGTATGTATGTGTGTGTGTGTGTGTGTGTGTGTGTGTGTGTGTGTGTGTGTGTGTGTGTGTGTGTGTGTGTGTGTGTGTGTGTGTGTATGTCTGATCTACACAGCATCCTGAGAAATGGGTGCATGTCTGTCTCACATCTGCAATATGCATTCATGACAGCTTATTTCACCTAGGTTGCCAGTGAATATTCATATGTACACAATCATATCACAACCTCTGGCTTTGCATACACGTCTCATAACAGTATATTTTACCTACAACACTATGATGACGTCATCCTCTATAAAGTGCACTGTGACACAATTAAAATCAGATATCGTCAGTGGGGGGAGCATTAAGTACTGTGCTCCCTAGCTTGTGTAATTAGATAGGTATGGTTTCTAATCTCACAACAGCCAGCTTGGGTGTGTGTGTGTGTGTGTTTATGGCTGAGTGGGTATGTGTATAGTCAGAGGAGCATGAGTCCACATCCTGCTGCCCTCACTCAAGTAACAATCAGAAGGCACTGATACATAACTGCACAGTAATTTCATACAGCCCTCCAAACATCCTCCTTTCTGCATAGACTAATGATGTTATTCTCCATAAAGTACACTATGACAGTATTACAACCAAACTTCTGCAACAGTGCCAGCATTAAACACTTTGTTCTCTAGATTGTGTCCTTAGAAAGGTGGGGAGTCTAATCTATCAGCAGTCAACTGCTGTGTGTGTGTGTGTGTGTGTGTGTGTGTGTATGCGTGTGTGTGTACAATCCAGGTGCTGCTGCCCTCCTATTGGTAGCATTCAAAGATAAATTTACACTTTGACATGCCTCAACAGCAATTTCATACAGCCTTTCCAACACTCCCTTCTCAGCATACACTGATGATTTCATCTTCTGCAAAGTGCACTGTGACACTGTCAAAAATCAGACGTATGTGGTGGCATGAGAGTTAAGTACTGTGTTCGCTATCTTATGTAATTAAATAGGTAGGGCTACATCTTAAATGGCAGTCAACTTGACTGTGTATGTCTTCATTCAACTATCAGTCTGCAGACAATTATAAACCAGGATGCCAGTTAACATTTGTGTTAGACACTCCTCCCAACATTTCTCATTATACACTGATGATGCCAACCTCTATAAAACACACTCTGACACTGCTGAAGACAGACTTGTGTGGTGGTGCTAGTGTTAAGTACTGTGTTCTACAGCTTGTGTAACAAGATAGGTAGGGGTTCTAATCTCACAGCAGTCAATGTGTGTGTGTGTGTGTGTGTGTGTGTGTGTGTGTGTGTGTGTGTGTGTGTGTGTGTGTGTGTGTGCGTGTGTGTGTGTGCACATCTCTCTTCATTCAGCTATCAGTCTGCGGACAAATGTACACTGGGCAGAGAGTCCGCATCTATGTCAGGCTCTCCTCCCAACATCTTCTCAGCAAACACTGCACTAATTATGTTATCCTCTATACATTGCACTCTGACACTATTAAAGACAAAGTTGTGCACTAGCAATAGAGGTAAGTGCTGTTTTTTTGAGTTCGTCTAGAGAGGCAGGGGTCTAATCTTACAGCAGCCAAGTGTGTGTGTGTGTGTGTGTCTGTGTGTCCGTGTGTGTGTGTGTGTGTGTGTGTGTGTGTGTGTGTGTGTGTGTGTGTGTGTGTGTGTGTGTGTTTGGGTACATCTTTATTCAACTATCAGTCAGCAGGCAATTTTACACTGGGATGTGAGTACAAATCTATGACAGACACTCTTCCCAAACATCTTTTCAGCATACTACCAATGATGTCATCATCTATGAAGTGCACTCTGACACTGTTGCAAAATCAAACATTTGTGGTGGCATTAGCCTTACACTGTATATAGAATTCAGTTTGTTCACGCAAAAAGAACTTGGTTAAGGACAGTTGGTCAGGGTGAGTAGGATGACATCTGGTGAAGAAGATTTTACAACCGAGTGTGCAAAATTAATGGAAATGTTTAGTAAACGTGGTTACCCAAATTCCCTACTACAAGAAACAATGGAGTCAGTGGTTTTGGAAAGGAACAACAGGTTTGCTCCCATCCTTGGAAAATCTAATTATGAGCTTATTAAAGGTAATACTAATACCCAGGAAGAGAAAAAATGGGATGACGCATACATTATGGATTTTTCAGGAGATGCAGGGGCAATAAAACAAATTATAACTAGAGAATGGAATAGGTTTACAGAGATTTCGACCTTGAAACACTTAAAAATAAAAATTTGACATTTATTTTCCGTAAGGATGTAAATTTCAAAAATTTTTTGAGTTTGGGAAAGCAAATACTTCTTCAAAAAGACCCGGTACTTTTAAATGTGGTAGTTGTCCACAATGCCCTTTAATACACAACATGGGTAGTATTCTAGTTACATCAAGAAATAGGGAGATTATCAGTAAATGTTTTTCCAACTGTAATACCAATGGTGTGGTATACATGGCTATTTGTAAGGTTTGCACTTCATTCTACATAGGCAAAACGGAGAGAAAATTAAGAAATCGTATTTATGAACACAGTTATGAAATTAGGAAGCAAAATAACAAAAATGCCCTTTACAGACATACTTTGATTTGTCCGCAAGCAACTTTTCTTTTTTATGTTTTGGAAATAGTACCTAAGGAATTGAGAGGGGGTATGTGGGAGGCAAAACTCGAATACAGGGAGTTATTTTGGCAGATTGTCTTAGATTCCACAAAACCCCAGGTTTAAATGATATGATTTCCATTACTTCTGTTTTGAAATTAAGAGCTGCTAAATTGTGATTTGAGAACTAGCCACAAGATGGCACTAAACACAAGGGTTTTAGGTATATGTTTAACATTAAGAAAGACAAAAGGTAGCTTTTTTAAAATGAAAAAGAAATAAATATAGTTTTATGTTATATGAATTTAAAGTCAAAGTATAAAATGTTGAATTATATCATTTATATTTAACATTAATAATTATTTTATGGATTTTAACAATGATTTTAAAGTTTTTTATAAAGGGAAACTTTTATTATACTGTTTTACCTTTAAATTATTTGTTCAATTAAGGTATGTTAATGATTAATTATCATTGTATTTTGCACAGGTTGGATGGTATAAATTGATGTAAGGTCTACTGTGATTTGTTCATCTGTGATGAAGACTTGGATTCTATGTCGAAAACATATTCTTTTGTGTTGCAGCGTTAAGGAAATAAAGTGCTTGTGTTCATCAAAAAAGTTTGGTTTTTGACCTTCATTTGGGCACTCTTGCAAGTCCAATTTGCACATAGCTTGGCAATGAGAACCAGTGGACACTACTACTTTACAAGTACAAATTGAATTCCTGAAATTCAAATCATGCATGCACTAATACTTTGCCATCATCTGTGCAAATGAGCTTTTCGGTGATGCACTTTGCGAAGTGCTGTATAGCATATCTAACTTTTGTTACTGGCTTGTAGTCCTGCTATACATGAAAATGCACTCATAAACACGAGAGAAAGACAGTGAAGTGTGCTTGACTGAGCACATACTTTGTGATATTCAAGTTTGCCCTTCAGCAATGCACTTGCAAATGATATATCAGTACTTGGGCCATTGTTAATCTGACTCCAGAATTACAAAGCATAATTGCATTGCTACATTTAGTATGGGTCTGCAGTCACACAGGACACTGGAAATTGGTCAACCATGATAATATATGTTTTTTATGTCATTATACAAATGCGTACACATCTCTATACTATCTATAGTGCCTGTAGTTGAAAATGTGTACATGTCTGTGAGCTTTCCTCACTGGGCCTCTGCTGAAAAAGTTTTTTTGTCCAGGTGCTAGTATGTATGTATGTGTGTGTGTGTGTGTGTGTGTGTGTGTGTGTGTGTGTGTGTGTGTGTGTGTGTGTGTGTGTATGTCTGATCTACACAGCATCCTGAGAAATGGGTGCATGTCTGTCTCACATCTGCAATATGCATTCATGACAGCTTATTTCACCTAGGTTGCCAGTAAATATTCATATGTACACAATCATATCACAACCCCTGGCTTTGCATACACGTCTCATAACAGTATATTTTACCTACAACACTATGATGATGTCATCCTCTATAAAGTGCACTGTGACATAATTAAAATTAGATATCTTCAGTGGGGTGAACATTAAGTACTGTGCTCCCTAGCTTGTGTAATTAGATAGGTATGGTTTCTAATCTCACAACAGCCAGCTGAGTGGGTATGTGTATAATCAGAGGAGCATGAGTCCACATCCTGCTGCCCTCACTCAAGTAACAATCAGAAGGCACTGATACATAACTGCACAGTAATTTCATACAGCCCTCCAAACATCCTCCTTTCTGCATAGACTAATGATGTTATTCTCTATAAAGTACACTATGACAGTATTACAACCAAACTTCTGCAACAGTGCCAGCATTAAACACTTTGTTCTCTAGATTGTGTCCTTAGAAAGGTAGGGAGTCTAATCTCTCAGCAGTCAACGTGTGTGTGTGTGTGTGTGTGTGTGTGTGTGTGTGTGTGTGTGTGTGTGTGTGTGTGTGTGTGTGTGTGTACAATCCAGGTGCTGCTGCCCTCCTATTGGTAGCATTCAAAAGATACATTTGCACTTCGACATGCCTCAACAGCAATTTCATACAGCCTTTCCAACACTCCCTTCTCAGCATACACTGATGATTTAATCTTCTGAAAAGTGCACTGTGACACTGTCAAAAATCAGACGTATGTGGTGGCATGAGAGTTAAGTACTGTGTTCGCTATCTTGTGTAATTAAATAGGTAGGGCTACATCTTAAATGGCAGTCAACTTGACTGTGTATGTCTTCATTCAACTATCAGTCTGCAGACAATTATAAACCAGGATGCGAGTTAACATTTGTGTTAGACACTCCTCCCAACATTTCTCAGTATACACTGATAATGCCAACCTCTATAAATCACACTCTGACACTGCTGAGGACAAACTTGTGTGTTGGTGCTAGTGTTAAGTACTGTGTTCTACAGCTTGTGTAACTAGATAGGTAGGGGTTCTAATCTCACAGCAGTCAATGTGTGTGTGTGTGTGTGTGTGTGTGTGTGTGTGTGTGTGTGTGTGTGTGTGTGTGTGTGTGTGTGTGTGTGCGCATCTCTCTTCATTCAGCTATCAGTCTGCGGACAAATGTACACTGGGCAGAGAGTCTGCATCTATGTCAGGCTCTCCTCCCAACATCTTCTCAGCAAACACTGCACTAATTATGTTATCCTCTATACATTGCACTCTGACACTATTAAAGACAAAGTTGTGCACTAGCAATAGAGTTAAGTGTTGTGTTTTTGAGTTCGTCTAGATAGGCAGGGGTCTAATCTTACAGCAGCCAAGTGTGTGTGTGTGTGTGTGTGTGTGTGTGTGTGTGTGTGTGTGTGTGTGTGTGTGTGTGTGTGTGTGTGTGTGTGTGTGTGTTTGGGTACATCTTTATTCAACTATCAGTCTGCAGGCAATTTTACACTGGGATGTGAGTACAAATCTATGACAGACACTCTTCCCAAACATCTTTTCAGCATACACCAATGATGTCATCATCTATGAAGTGCACTCTGACACTGTTAAAATCAAACATTTGTGGTGGCATTAGCCTTACACTGTATAGAATTCAGTTTGTTCACGGGTGTGGTGTTTGAAGCTGACTTCAGTTGCTGTGTGGTTGTTTCTATATTATGGTCATTATATGATGTTTTGAATCTCTTTTCATTTGAGTCCCACATAGGAAAACCTTTTACATAGCCCCCTGAACCTAAGATTCTTTTTTCCCTCTGTCTACATAGCATCTTTTCTGCAGATCTCAAAGATGTATACACACATATCAAGAAGTGCAGCCCTCAATGACTCTCTGCCAGCATCTCTAGACCAATGGATGTGTGATTGCTAATTCTGTCACAGAGTGGTGCACGTTACATATGGACAGAGGCATGCTGTAATAAATTCAAACACACACACACACACAAACACACACACACACACACACACACACACACACACACACACACACACACACACACACACACACACACACACACACACATATACCCTTATTATCTTCCATCACATGCTTATAGCAATTTGGGTTTAAATGGGATAATAATGGCTAGGATTTTGTGTTCTTGGCCATTAGCCTAGTAATGCTCTATGACCCTCTAAACATTGTGCATGTCATTGTTGTTGTCATTCACATGGGCTATGCTGAGATGGGGCTGTACTGTAGCCCTACAACAGTGTATTCCAATCTGTGATTTGAGCTATTGTATTGATGGCTACTGCTGCATGTTCCTTCCATAAAGCCTGTAGTAATATGTGTCCAGAGGACTGTTGACATGGGATGATGTTATGTATATAGTTGTCTTAATAAGGCATGCATTCTTATAGTAGAGTATATGAACATTGTGCACAGTTCTCATTAAACCATCATAGTGATAGCTTCAGGTGTGCATGTGTATATCTAGCATCTGGAAATGTTATCTGACATACAGCAATATTACATCATACTGATTACATGGGTACATATGCCTGGGTTCATCCACATTTTGTGATGCTATTACAGTCACAACCATATGACATTTTGAGATTCACTAGTAACTTTGACAAATTCATTGTATGCACTATTGCATTGATATTCACAAGGATTAAACAGATGTCCCCCAGCAGCATTGTGTGATTGTCAGCATTTGTGTCATTAACTGTTCTGCATGAATCATATCTACCTCAGCTGTAATATGTCCATATACAGGTTCATAGGTGTTTACTAGGCTAATGACCACAATGGTCTTTTTTAAGCCTAGCCATGCATTCCAAATCTCTGACAAGTTCTGGTACCCTTGATAAGTGTAAGCAGGGGTTTGGGAGGTGAAACATTTACAAGCACAGGCCTCAGAGATGAACCATTTACAGGCTGCCTGTATCCATTAGAGACATAGGTTCCAAACAAGGGATGAATTTCCTGTTCCCCATCTCATTGTCCAAGTTACACTTAAAGTGGGTTAGGGAGGAACTCTTCTTCACATGGATGGGGAGCCTGTCACAGAGAAGGGGTAGACTCTGGGATACATACTTGTCTCTTCAGTAGGTCCTCTTTATATTACAGTGAAGGTTTCAGTCTTAGAATGGGTAATTCTGGTGCTGTTTGTTTTGCGGATATGCAGGAAGCCCATCAGAGTGGGGTCTGACAATGCTTTGTATGCTAGGCATAGATCTCCCCTCAACATCCTGTAAGAGAAAGAATACAGGCATACAGCCTTGATGTGGTCTGCAGAAGACATGTTACTTGCATGCTTTATTTTCTATTGAGGAACCAATATGGATGCTCTAACTGTTGGATATGCCTGGTTAGGTACATAGCAAAGAGGGCGTTGTACTCAATGATAGGTCTGATGAATGCCGGATGGGGTGGAACAATGACTTCCTTGGACATAGATACCATGCCTATGTTTATAAGTTGCACAACATTGAATAATCACCTCTCTGCTGTAGACACGTGTTGGTCAAAGGCTACTTTACTGTCTGTGTGTGTCCCCAAATCCCTTACTACTGGATCAACTCTTAGCAGTGTGTTGTCAATATGATAGTTACCAGAGGTGGATGACTTTCTGAAGAATACTATTATGCATTTCTTGGCATTAGTGTTTAGTCCATGGCTCTGGCACCAGTTGTTTGTCTGTGTCAGGCCTTCCTGGAGAAGATTTGTATCAATGGGCAATTCAATGACAGCTCCTAATTTGCAATCATCTGCAAATTTAGTTAGCCAGAGGCCACTGACATTGGCCTTGACTTCAGAGAAGTAAATGCCAAAAAGGAGCAGTCTCAGTCTGATCCCTGAGGGACTCCACTTGTGACTGGCCTCTTTGTAGAGGTAGATTCCCCATTTCCAACTTCCTGGGTCATGTCAGCGAGCCAGCTGGCTATTCACCAGGTTATATAAGGATCTGTATGTAACCTCTTAAGTTTGTCAACAATATCCGAGTGGGGAATTGTGTCAAATTCCTTGCCCAGTTCAAGACAGGCAGCGTGTGAACCATTTTACCCTTATCCATTGCTTTGGTGACCTTCTCAAAGAAGTCCACCAAGATGAGTAGGCATGAACTGCCTTTAATGAAACCAAATTAAGTTGAGTGCAGTGTCTGGAGGTTTCCTTTGTCATTTTCCATAATTTCTTCTGTGGCTTTGCATACGACACTCGTGAGACGTATGAGTCTGTAGTTTCCAAGATCTGTAGATGTCCCACCTTCGTGTAGAGGAATGACTGATGCTGTTATCTATTCATGAGGTATGAAGCCTGTTTGAAGGCTACAGTTAAATAGCAATTCTGGAGGGCCTGATAGATTTTTTCATGCTACTAAGAAGGCATCCTGGGATATTGGCTGGACCCAGTGATGCAGTGTTCTTGGCCTTAGAGAGAGCATTAAGGACCTGTTCTCTAATAATAGCAGGGGGAGTTATATTTGATGGTATTTCCTGAGGGAAAGTTAATTGGAAAAGAGGGCCAAAGTGGAAGCTGAGTTTGTCAGCCAATAGGTTTGCTATATCTTCTGTCTCAGTATAGCTTGTTCCAATTACAATGAGCTCTGCACACAATTGTGTATTGTTATTGAAGTTGTGGACATAGCTAAAGAATGCTTTGTCATTGTCCTTTGCCCAAGAGGCCAAATTTACCTCAAATCTGGCTTTGCTAGACTTTATCTGTCCTCTGAGTTGTTTGTTTAGTTTGATGAGAGTGTTTTTATCCTGCTTGGTGTTGCACCTCCTAATTTTTGCCATGATTTTCTTCCTTTTGTTCAACAGCCTATTGATATTGTGATTCCACCAGGATGGCTTGTTTTTTAAATTATTTCTGTGCTACTTCCTGGTGAGTTCACCTGCCTCTGTGCAACTATTAACATACTTGCATAGGGTTTCTGTGAACAGTTCTGGGTAGGTAGCAGTGTTTTTAGGGTATACGGGGGCTTGAAATTTTGCCAGGTTATCGCTTAATAGTAAGAAGTTAGCCTTAGAATAGTTCCTGAATATTCCATGGTTAGCTGAGGTTCCAGGTTTTATTTTTATTTTAAAGGAGACCATTTTGTGGTCTGACCTCACCAGAGAAGATATTACACTACGGGGTGTGCAGCACTCTCCCATGTTAGTGAGGACCACATCCAGTATAATTACACCCATTTTGTTGGTGTATTGACAGTCTTTTCCAGGGTCCTATCAAATGTCCAGATTTTTACAGAATATTCAGATTTTTTCCGCAACATTTCCATCTGTTCCTCATAAAATTTGTGTTTTTCTGGCAAATCACTAGGATGATCTGAGGAATGACATCACTAAATAAAAACATATGTTTGAGTTTCATACTTCATATCCTTTAGGAAATGCATTTTAACAAAAAATCTGTTATTCTAGCTACTTTCAAAGTTTATAAGAACAATATTTAAAATCTCTCCCTATTTTTGGGCCTTTGTCACCCCATTATGTCAAGCTTTGACCAGATTTCTTGGGTTAAGAAGTTGAAAGGTATATCTAGTGAGTTTGTCTTTACAAATTTCAGGAATCTCTGTGCCTATACGTTTGGTGTCATATATGATTCCCCTTTAATAGTGGGGTAATTAAAGTCTCCCATGAATATGGTATTGGGTTGGATAGTGAGTGTTTCCAATAAGTTTAAATACATGGCATGGGTTTCCTGGGTCATAGGGTGGGACCTATAGCTTGCAAGGAGGTGGTATTGGATTTTCCCTATAGTCATTTAAATATGGAGAAGCTCAAGTGCATTGTCCTGTTTTACCAGCCTTGAAATATATGTATTGTTGATGTAAATGAAACACCTCCACCTTTAGTCCTTGTCTATGTAGTAGCTGGTCTAAATATGTGGAAGGTACTATAACCTTGCACTGTTGATGTGCTCTCTGTGGCTTTAAAACATTTCTCAGTGATCGCACAGACATCAGCATTCTCTATGGTGAAGATAATTTCTAGGGGGTGGAGTTTTCTGTTTAGAATCCTAGCACTGAGCAGTAACACCTTTAGATTTTGTTGGTTTTGATGTGATACGTCAGGAGAACTTTCAGTTTGACATTGCCTATGATCCTCTCCACTTAAATAAACTCTCTGAATTCAACCTATCTACCTCTACAATCTCTTGGTTCTCTAGCTACCTTAGCAATCACTTCCAATCTGTAAAATGGCTTTATTCCCTCTCCCCAGAACTCCCTATAAACATGGGAGTTCCTCAATGCTCAATACTAGGCCCACTAGTATTTTTTATTTTTACTAATCAATTATCTACCTCCACTCCTCAGTCTTCTCTGGTACAGTATGCTGATGACTCCACAGTTCATCACCATTACTGATACCCTTTCTGATCTACATATCACAACTCAGAATTCTTTTTTGCCTATTGAAAAATGGCTCAACCAAATCCAACTAATCTTAAACCCTAAGAAGACTAAACTCCTGTTTTATGTCCCCAAAACAGTGTATCATCTAAAACCCTCTTTCTCTATCTCTTCCGACAATAACATACCTATCATGGTTGATACTCACACCACACTACTTGGCATCATTAATGATGACCCGCTAAAATTTGACCAACATGTACTTAGTAATATCAAAAAAAACACCAAAAACTAGGACTGGTCTACAGGAACAAAAACCTTTTGTCTAGTAAAGCCAAGACTGCTGTATCCCATGCCTGTCTACTACCAACCCTTCTTTATGGCTCGAAAATACTCACCAACTTACAAACCACACTCCTCTCTAAATTAGAAACCACCTACAAGAAGATTGCTAAATTTGCTGCTGAACTCCCATACTTTTCTCATCACTTCTTGGCTCTCAGGAAACTAAACTGGTTAGAGCTTTCCCATAACCTTCTTCTCTCTCAGCTTCAGATAGTTCACTCTGTACTGCACCAGCCACCTTTCTGTCCCAGCATTCCCTCTATTATCTCCTCCTACTTCCACCTAAAACACTTAGAAGCTCTGAACAACATCTCCTTACTATATACAAGCCAAAGATCAACTTTGGCAAAAACCTCTACAGCTATTAACCAGCTGAAAATTGGAATAAACTTCCACTTGACATTCGAATCTTGAAGTCCAAATATCAGTTCAGAAATGCATTAAAAAAAATCTAAGCCATACAAGACTATGTCAGTGTAATTGTCCCCCAGATTGAACTTGCTTCTCTCTGTCTAACCTGTCTCCCTCACCCTCCCTCCCCAGTATCACCCTATTTCCTTTCTCTCCCACATAAACTCACTGTATTACTCTGATTTCTTCTATCTTACCCGACCTTGTAATTCCATTTTACTATACTCATAAATACATAAAATTGTACCTAACGTTTTTCTTTCCTACTGCTTCTATGAAGGAGAACTGATGATAAAGAATGTCTTTTGTTTTTTTCCATTTGTGTAACATTCACTCTGTACTGTAGTAGCCTGCACATCACTGATTCTTAGAATCTATTAACAATCTCATATCATATCTCTAATCTGTACAGTTTCCTTAAATTGTTATTCTTGTTGTATATGTCTATATTTTTCTGTCTTTTGTAGATATGCATTGCAATGTCTATGTATTTGTGGAGCTTTTCTCCCCGGGTCTCCTCTGAAAAAGGGCATCGGCTCAGCTGGACCAACCCAGTCAACAAATGTCAAATAAATAAATAAAACAAGTACTATAGGGGAAAACAATGTTTTAGCTAATATGCAAAAGCCTAGAGGGGAGAGGTGCAGACCATCCCTGGCAAAGCAGCGTGTCCTGCTGACCATCTCCTTTCATGCTGACAAATATTGCACCCCCTTAGAATGACACCAGAAACTAAGCCAATTATTAAAGTCAGCAATCTTTTGTTCATATTGTGGCATCATCCCTGATGGAGGTAAAATGGTACTCAATGCTAGGCTCATACCAGACTGGGACATATATTCCTAGAGCTCCATGATGTCTCCCTTCATATAGTTTAGGGAGGTATGTCTCAGGTCATTTGCACCCACATGGATTATGACTGAGTCATACTGGTACTTATGGTCCAATGACCTGAGTGCCTGTGTAATGTGGCAAATCCTAACTGACTGTGACTTTCTCCTTACTCTGCTGTTGAGAGGGACATCAGTGTGTCTCACAGTTGGAATCTCCAATGACTAGAATGTTGGATTGTGTGGTGGCTTGCATTATTGGATTAGAAGTAGAGGATCCATGAGATGTGGCTGTTTGTATTGAGGTGGATGTTGTTTATAAAGAGTGCATTTGGGGTTGCTGAGGCTGTTTGTTATGTGTACATTGTCTAGGAGGTCTTTGGAGTTTAGGAAGGTTACAGTGAAGTGCCTCAGCACATGTGGGTCTCTGTGTCTGCTTTAAATTGTGTGTGATGGGTGCAGTGTGTGTAATAGTGACAACCTTATTGACATTAGGAGTGCTTTTATGTGAGAGCTTTGCCTCCAGTGACATTGTGTAAATATATCTCTCACATACCGTATCAGTTTGTTTGTGAATTAAATGTTTATCAGTAAACATGAGGCAATTTCTACATTGCTTCAGGATGCCCTTATCCACCAAGCTGGTAACAGAGATAGTAGGAAAGTTCATAACTATGGCAACAGACTCATTTTTATTGATTTGACAGTTGGAATCAGAATATAAAGTAATGGCAGAGAAAAGCTTGCAACTCTGGGGGCAATGCTTGTCACTGCAAACTAGTTGTCCTGTGTGCAACTAGGTATAGTTCAAATTTCAATGTTGCTTATACAGGAAAAATTTCAGCTCAAGTCATCTGTGGCTTTACAGGGCACTGGCAAACACTTGAGAAGAAACTAATATGTAGAGACTGACAGGAACGCCTTGGTCAACTGGTGCCCTAGGCAAAAGGGTTCCACGGCACCCCCTACCACAATACCCGGTGCCCCCATCCTGGTCTACCTACACCAAATAAATACTGGAAAAGTGCCCCTGCTAGAATGGTGCCCTAACCTGCCACCTAGTTGGCCTATGTCTAAGGCCGGCTATGGAGACTGATGATTTATGGATAAAGTATTTAGCCAGAAATTCTAAAGTTAGAAGCAAATCAAGCAGTGTTTACTGAAAAGAAAGAACTACCTTTCATGGGTGTCAGGGCCCTCACCCACATATCTCCACTGATAAACATATAAGCACATGATGTAAAACTGATGTAATGAAGTGAAATAGGTAGAGCTGTATGACTGTGTTAACAGTTCCACTGTGTTGCATGTGATTCAGACCCAATGTTTAATTTGGAGGTGATGTACAGCTTGAAGTCCAGTTATAGAATATGTACAGGTATGCTAATGTGACTGCACTGCATTAAGGATGTGCCACTACATCACATCAGTATTATCACTTGATGGTTTGCATAAACGTATGGATGTGTATCAGGATTTCATAGCAGTATAACATTTTCACTGGCAATGTCAGGGGGCCAGTGATCGTGTGGCATATGTGTTGAGGTTTGACGTACTTTTAGACGGCACTCCATGCATTGTTTGTTATGTGTACAATATCACAGTAACAGCTTCAGCTATCATTGCCACTAGACCTTACACTGCTGTACTTTCTGTGTACATGGTCATAGTTGATGCATTGCCATCAGTCTCACATATTGCTGCACCATTCATTATAATGGATCACTTCTTAATTCACACATCAGTTGCAGATGTTCCAGACAATATCTATTGCTATTACATGTTAATACAATGTTAATATAATACATGCTAATACAATTCTCCATAAAATATGGAAACTACTACTCAGGTTAAGGAACAACCTAACAATGGATGGCGACATCCATCCAAACTCTGGCCCACCCAAACTTCTCAAACCAAGCCTCCCCACCAACACCCCTACCAATATTGCTGCATGAAACAGGTCACCAAACTCCCTGCTGGCCTGCCATCTAAACATCAGGAGCAGAAACAATAAAATTCATCATGTCCACACCCTCTTAGATCTTAATACATCAAATATAATATGCCTCAGAAACGTGGCTAAAACCTTCCACTAAGGGCAATGAGGTATTGCCAACAGGGTACAATAGGCATAGACTAGACCATTCCTCAAGAAAGGGTGGCAGGGTAGCCATACTTTACAAATCAGACTTATCTGTCACTTTGGATATGCAACAACCCCCCCACCCCCAAACCAACAATGCAGAAATTCTCATTGCTAAACTAAAAATCAATAGCAACAAAAATATAAACATAGTCTGTGGCTATATTCTCCCAGGTAAGAACACAGAAATCCTTGAATACCTCTTAAACTGGCTATGTCTTACCTATCCACAAGAAACCATCATACTAGGGGATTCCCATGTAAACCTACATGGCTTTACCCAGACCGTATCCCTTCCCACTAGGATAGGTAAACACAACCAAAAAGATAGTACCCTTGACTGGATAGTTACTAACAACCCTTCACAGTACTATACATCTGGTACTTTACCTGATGACAACAGTGATCATTGCCTCACCTATATAATCAAGTTTAAGGTAAACTACTCCCAAAACCCCACTTACAGGACTATTAGAAGCCATAGGAACTTTAACCTTAATGAATTTAATAACAAACTTAAAGCTTGCAACTGGTCAGCCCTAAAGAATCTCCCCCTAGATGATGCAGTCTCATACTTTAATGTTAAATTCCTTACGGTCCTCACCTCCCATGCTCCCCCTCGTACCATTAGAACCAAAGCTAATATTGCACCATGGATCACCAAAGACACCAAGGAAAAAAATCACACTAAGAAATAAGGCATGGGCTACTTACTGAACAACAAAACCCCCAATGATCAACTTAAATTCAGACAACTAAGAAACATCACCAAAAAATCTATAACCTTAGGTAAAAAGAACTATTACTTCCACCTACAACAAACCCACCAAAATAGACCTCAGAAGTTCTGGGCTGTGCTCAACAAACTCCTGCGCCCAGGCCAAACTACCACTCCACCCCCCACAACCACCAATGATAAATCCTTTGAAAATATGACTAACACCTTTAACACCTTTTTCACAGAGACTATCCAGTCTCTGGCCAGCAAACTCACTCCTAATGGCCCTAATCCAAGCTTAGCCTTCACCAATACCCAAGCACCGTTTAGCTTCCTACCTGTACCTACCCATCTAATAGTGACCCTACTTAAGAAACTGAGACCCACAATTCTAGCTGCTGCCTGCAGACTATTTACAAAAGGCTGCAGATGCTACAGCATACCCAGTCTCTATACTGATTAACCAGACTCTATCTGAAGCCTCCGTACCCACCATCTGGAAAATCTCCCACGTTATACCTCTTCATAAGGGAGGCAGTTCTACTGAACTGTCAAACTATAGACCTATTGCTATATTGTCTCCACTAGCTAAAATCATGGAAAAGTGTATACACATGCAACTTATGCAATATCTCAACCACAACAAACCTCTGTCCAATACACAACACGGTTTCAGGCCAAATCATAGTACCACCTCAGCCCTCCTTTCATTCTCAAACATCATAAACCAAAACAGAAATAACAATAATCTATCCTCCGCACTATTTCTCAATTTATCCAAGGCCTTTGACATGTTAGACCATAAAATACTTATGAGAACCTTAAAATCCTTTGCTTTAAACAATCATGCACTCCAGTGGTTTGAATCCTATCTAAATGGTAGGCAGCAGGCAGTGCTTTGGCAAACCAAGCTATCATCCAGCCTCCCCATCACACTAGGAGTTCCCCAGGGCTCCATATTGGGACCTCTTCTTTTCTCTCTCTATTACCACTGACCTCCATACAGCCATCCCAGATGTTAATTGCATACAATATGCAGATGACTTCACTTTAATTTGTTCTGCAACCTCGCCTGCTAACCTACTTACCTTAACCCAGAACACCTTCAACACAGTTGAAAACTGGCTCTCAAACCAATGCCTGATTCTAAACTACTACAAAACCAAACTGCTTATATTCTCCCCCACAAGCAGGTCCCCAACAACACCATTATTTAACATAACAGAAAACAATGGCACAATCATCTCCCCTGAAGCCCAAACCAAACTATTAAGTACTATAGTGGACAGCAAACTCAGGTTTGACAAACACATAAATCAAACCATAAAGACAGTCCATAAAAAACTTGGGTCACTATATAGGATCAAATCATTCCTCACTCCAACAGCTAGAGCCACAATTGCCTGATCCCATCTACTATCTACCCTTCTCTATGCCTCGCCTCTCTTCTCCAACCTGAACAAATCAGATCTTAATAAACTAGCAACCTGCTATAACCAGATTTCTAGATTTGCTGCTGACACACCATACCGGACCCACCACTGTATCAACCTAAACCTCTTAGGTTGGATGGAACTTCCCATCTTACTACAGTTCAATCAACTTATAGTAACACATAAAGTTCTTCACTGCCCAGAAAAAACTCCAGCATTAAAAATATAATCACCCCCTACAACAACAATCACCCACTCCGATCCTCCACCAGACTGGTGGTTCAAACGGTCAAAGCAAACCACTCTGCTGGTGACTCACTATTTGCCATCTCTGTTGGTAAAACATGGAACTGTCTACCAACAGACCTGACATTACAACCATCCTTAGCCATATTCAAAAACAAACTAAAGAGTCACCTCAAATCACACTGGTTATGCCCATGCTCTAGACCCGACTAGGATTTCTCTCTACAGCACTACTCATGTCCCATCTTAAGCTTAAGTATACTAGTCTCATACCAAATAGGTTTAGTCCTTTTCCCAATCTTAGTGAGTATGATCCTATAACAGGGAGGGAACCTGAATTATCTGCTCTAGCCAGAATGTCAAGATACAAAATATTTCTACCCAGTATTTGTATCTGATCAAGTCTGAATATGTATATAATTTAACCACTGCAAGCAATGTAACTAATGGTAGATGTTTCCACTGTATGTACATTACTACTGTAACTACCAGTGTTATTGATGCACAAATTAATGTATTTACCTACTTTTTCTAAATTGCCTATTTTACTATTAACCTTGGAGCTTTTCTCCCCAGGCCTCCGCTGAAAATGGACATATATCCAGTCGGACTATCCCAGTCAACAAATGTAAAATAAAAATAAATAAATAAAAATGCGGCAAAAGCATGCAATACCCAGCCGTGTTTGTAGGGAATCCACTTATAATGGTGTGGTGTTTGTATGTGTTGTTATCCATATGGCCGATACCTACATCAGCCATGGACACTTTAGTCAAATGCATCACATTTGGCACAGTAAGCTAGCACATATCTGGTCAGACATACAGAACTATGCTTTGTGATGCATACCCATTAGGATTTGACAGTGCAAACTTTTCTTCAAAGAATTTTACTAGATGCTTGTGTGATACATATTTCTGGGTTGTACCCAGTAAATACACAGCACAGTGACAATACTGATGGCATGAGTTTGATTCTGGCTGGTGGGGATTGTAGCATATGTGTCATGCAAACCTTTCGACTGAGTAGGACTGTCCCTGATTTCAACTCCTGGTTTAACACTGTCCCTCTCAACCCCTCCCAAAAGTGGAAAATTTTGGGGGGAAGGGGCGGTGAATTGCCCTTATAGAATACTGACAATTATTACAGTTGCACACGCCTGTTACTGTAGAACATGTGAAATAAGTTACAATCACATATTCTGCCAATCCTGCAGATTAATGGTTGCAATATCTTAAAAGTGTCCATGACTGTGCCTGCTTTTGTCTACATTTGTCCAGGAGTCTGTTGCTACATGTCTAGGATTGTTTGAGAGCTATGATGACCTATCAGTCATATTCAAGCAAGTAATTTTGCAGATCTTCAGAGTATGAACATACCCCCATTGTATATACTGTCCTTACTAAATGTCCTCTCTAGTGAGCATGTCAGTGATGTTTATATCACAACCATTCACCTCCATTGACATGTAAAGTTGTGTGATCATCACATATATACTGTCATGTGTGTTGATATAATATATTTGCAAAGGAGATGTAAACAGCTTTACTTACTGTGCTATCTGCATATCAGTTTAATGTTATGCTACTTATTTGTCCTGTAAGTGCACATACATTGACATATCCTGTCTTGGGGACATTGCCATATTTACCATGGCCACTTCATCTTTATTCATTACTATCATTCATGTGTGTGTGCCATACTTCTCAACCGTACTGAATTCCACTGTGTTCATGGTTTTGAGGGCAAAATTATGGGGTGCCATGAATTCCCGAGTGGCCCCTTTAATTCCCTTGTTTTGTTTTTAGTTGAATTTGTTACTGACGTCATCATGTGCAGGGGTGTGTGCGATGACATCAGCATCGTAAGGAAGACTAACCCCCTGTCGGAAACTCAGCTGAGGGCTCGGACTGTGTAAGTGCATTTTTACCTTTTTACATTGTGAATTTAGGCAGGGCAGCACAGCAGACAGCAGCGACCAGCAAATGAGGAGCTGTTACACAGTTAGTTATGCTACTTGGGTAGTCATGCAGACAAGTCTAATCCAGCTTCTTTCACAGTAAGCAGTACTTCTGGTTTTACTAGTTGGAAGGAACAGCCTTGCAAAACTGTTGCCCACCCAGCTGTTCACATAGAGTACAATGCTGGATTTGAAAAATATTCATTTTCCACAGTGTTTGACAGAAAGCTGGTTAGTGGGTGGTTGGACAGTAGTGTGGTTTTGCGATTGAAGGAAGTCACAATGTCCTCAGCCTGGGTAATGCTAAACAGACACTTCCTCCAAAGAGATCAAAAACCCAAAGAACACTCTTGGGTAGTTTCACAAACTAGTGGAAGAGGATTTGTTTGCTTTCAATAGCTGTTTATGATTTTGCTTCCTTCAGGCCTAGTTTGCTTGCAAGTGGAAGAGTTTGATATTTTGTAGAGAGCAATGGAATGTTTTCCGCTGAGATGGTTGATCTTTTTGCCCTTGGGAGTTCTTCATCTTTCTCAGAGAATATTTGTGTACATGCATGTGTGTGTGTGTGTGTGTGTGTGTGTGTGTGTGTGTGTGTGTGTATATATATATATATATATATATATATATATATATATATATATATATATATATATACAATATATACATATATACAGGGGCGGCTCGTGGCATCGGGCTGCCGGACTGCAGCCCCCTCAGCTAAAAGCTGAGTTGTTTATTTAGTTTTTTTATGTTAAAAAAATAAAATAAAATCTGATTTTGTACTGTGAATTCTTAAATTTCGAGTCCGCGACTCGAAATTACGCGCATGCGCATTGCGCGCTTCAAACGCAACAGCGTTTTTTTTTTTTTTTTCTAAATTCTTGCTGGGTTGCTGGTTGCTGCAATGTTTACATTGCAGCCCGGAGAAGCAAAGAAGGCATCATTCTGATGCCCAGAACTTCCCAGAAATCTATGCGGTTGACTCACAAACCGCATAGATATGGAAGGGGCTCGGACTGCGACGTCCGCAGGCACGTCATGACGTGCTTGCTGGGCAAATGCTGCTGATTGGTTCTCGCTCTCTTCCCGGGCTTTATGTGCTGGGAAAAGAGCGAGAATCATTCAGTCGGTTTTCGGCATTGGAATTGGACCATTGATCTTTCCCGTGTGTCTGTTTAAAACTTAAAACATTTTTTTTTTTGGCAATTTGGCTCAAGACAGTTTAGTTTAGTTACAGGAGAAAATTATTTTATTTTATTAGACGACTAGTCAGTCTGTGGTGGACCGGGTGGAACCATGGATTTTATTGCTGCTAGTGCCAGTGGAATCAGGAATCAACGACAACAGGTGAGTTAATTTTATATTTTTACATATTATTGCATTAAAAATGGTATTTAGGAGATCTGTGAGGAGTTATGGTTTCTGCCATACTGTTAAGTTAATGTTTTAGAGTTATTAGTTGCATTGTCTATAAAAGTATGTAACTCCTGTCTGGAATTGCAAGTCAGAGATAGAAATTTAAATATATCTTTAACTAGTCTACTGCCTGGTAGTGACAGGACTAAATGAGATGATTGAATTAATATATGTGCTATCTGTTTTACACTTTTAGTTTGTATTTCTTTGTGCAACTGAAAGGCTGCTTATATATTTAATTTTACAAAGTATGTTGCTTCATTTTATTCTTTGAAAATATGAATGTTTTCATTTATTTTAATGCTTATCCATGTCTTAGAAAAATCCCTCTGTCATACAAGAACAAATCATACAACTAGTCTCAGATTGACCTATTAACCTAACTTGAAGACATTTTTTCTTTTAGCTAGTACATGGCTTTACCCAACTTATTTAAAAAAATATTTAGATGCTGTTTACGTTACCTAATGGCATTATTAATATTTTAAATCAAAATACTTAAAACATAGCATTTTTTATAATATTTACATTGGCATTCAGTACTCCAAAATGATAAATGAAACCAGTCCCAGCCCATAATCCTAGGTTATAGACTTAAATTCAGAGGTTATAGGATCTGGACAACCCATGCAACTCTAGGAAGAAATTTGAATCCATGTACCTGATAGCTTAGCAGATAGTAAAATGCCAGGATGGAATATAGTCAAAAAGAGCGCACAAGCAGTCCAGTATTACTACAATTATGTCACCCATGTGCTGACAGTGGGGTACAGAGACAGTGAGCCCCAAAAATTAATGACAGCTTAATCATTTACTATTCTAGAAGTGGGCACCACATGTGCACCCAAATTCTGACAATGGAGCCCCTTGTGAGTCGTACTCATGACTTGTCTGAGGCATAGCTAAACTAGGTGGCTGCCTAAGGCACTGTTCTGCTAGGAGTACTTTTCTGATGTTTATTTATCAGTGCACTTACTTTCTTAATTTATAAATGTGGTGTTTCTTTATTTTAAGAAAATAAATAAGTAAATGGCACGCAGTGCCCCTGTATGAAGATAAATCAGCTGTAGTGTCTGGGGGGTGTGGGTGGTAGTGTTGTAAACTTGGCTATTGAATTTGTTGGCATTCTGCTCTGTCCTACCCACAATCTACTTAAACAGTGAATCAGATACATCATTGGCAATATGGATCCGGATGTAAAGAAATTTTAAAGTGTAGGAACTATTTGCAGCATAAAGAGAAAGGAAAGAGACAATTGGTGATAATGTGAGGTAATTTTTTTCTTAGTTTTTATTGTTACTGGCAAGCAAACCTCTCAACTGTTCAAAATTCAGCAGAGTATCCCTGACTTTCCCTTTTATTTTTCCCTGCCCCCCCCCAAAAAAAATTGCTTTTCTGGTAATATATTGAGGATTATAAGCAGTCAGTAATGCCAGCCATTAGAGTTCCATACTTCTTGTTGTTCCAAAAATGCATGCTAATGCAAAACCTGTTGCTTTATTAACCTTTTTAAGTGAATTAGAGCAATATTTAAAACTTGACTATTGGTCCCATACCCATTATTTTTGGCTTTGTCTGGAATTATTGAAAAAAGAAGTTGAGAGGTATGTGGCAGGCAAGCAGATATTGCGGATGGTTGGCTAACCACAGTTCTCAACTGTCCACAGTGTTACAGAATATTCTGATTTTGCCTCATATTTCTGCTCTGTGTCTTCATTTGTTTATTTTTCCTTATAAACCACTGAGGATTGCAGTCAGTTAAAATGCCAGACCCTGGAGTTCTATGCTTGTTCTTTTTCTTCTTCAGAAAATGCCTGCTGATGCAAAGCCTGTTGCTTTAGTAACTTTCTAAGTGAATTAGTGTAACATATAAACGTGCTGGCCTATTTCTGTGGGAATATGAATAACAGCAGCTGTCTGCATATAATTTTGGCTTTGCAGAATTAATGTAATTTATATGGAGCAGCTTGGAATACTGTTTGTGTGGAACAAAGCTGGCCATGATCCATGGTTTTGCAGAATATCCCTCTTTTGTCTCATATTTTTGGTCTATTTCTCATACATTTTGTGGCTTTCTAGCAAATTGTTGATGTTTCCAATTACTATATAATGACAGATATTTGAGTTTTAGACTTTATATCCTATAAAGAATGCACGGTAATTCAAAACATTTTCTTCTAGGAATATTCTACATATATGAGAGGTATTTAAAATATTTTCCTGATTGCCGGTCTTTTTCATGCATTATTTTTAACTTCATCCCTGATTCTTGCAATAGAGATCGAAGAGGTATGTTCTTTGAACAGCCACTAATCTGGTGAGGCAGGAGTCTGTCACACAATGTATTGTATTTGCTGAAGTCAGTATAAAACTAGGATTGCTAAAGTTTACATGTGTGTTAGGGATGTCATTGCCATGCATTTAAGAAAGACTGAAGTTAGAAAATGACAGACATTTGAGTTTCAGATTTTATACCCTTCAGAAAATTCATACTAATGCAAGAGACCTATTCTATTATCTTTCTAAGTTTATTAGAGCAATATTTAAAATTGTCCTTATTTTTGGGCCTTTGTCCCACTTCTGTGTATGGCTTTGTCCAGATTTCTTGCTCTTGAGGTTGAGAGGTATGACAAATGTGTCAGGGCCATCACAGTCAGCCAGAGACATTTCAAATTGTGACATACTTGTTGCACCCCACTCCCCCATGTAGTGACTCTGGATGTGTCCAAGCAAGGCAAGGAGTAGTTGTGTCTACCTTGAATGGGGAGGACACACTGCATAAGTACTACAGTGGCTTTTCATCTGTCCTTGATTTTGCAGAATGGTCTGGTTTCTGTCATATTTTTGTACTGTTGATTTATGCTTATTACTCAGATTTATGCTTATTACTCAAAGTGCCTGTTGCTGTGTTTAAGTTGCAATGCTTTAATGACCATAAGGTAAGCTTGTCTGAGATTGTAAGATGCAAGTAAGCTTTAATAAGCATACTGTTAAAGAATTGCCAACATTGAAAGCCTTTCTGTTGTTGCCATGCAGAGAATACTTGACTAGATAATGTATAAGCCTTGGGTATTAAAGGACAGGATTCCATTATTTTAAAAAGCTCATTACACTTGTTGGAGACTTCCAGTCATCTTTACAGACGTTACCTGTAAACTAAACAGAATGCCAATCATGAGTGGTCCATAACCTGTACAGTAATCCTTTAAGCAATCTATCTTGAGCTTGTTTCTTGTTTGCTTTTCATTTTTTACTTTGATCGTGTTTTCCCCATGAAACAAGTTGTCAGGCAGCAGGTCTTTTTTGGATAAGAAACATTTTTACAAGTGGGGGCATCACATAGATTTCTACTTTCAGCATGTTACTTGATACTTTAATAAAGCTGAATATATTATAATTAGAACTGCAGTGCAAGGAGAAGTGGTTTGAGTTGAGTGCTTCTGGTTTTTCTTATACTTGATTTTGACTGGCATTCCAGTAATGTATTTAAAAAGTAATTTATTTTTTCATGCCTCACAACCTTTTGTTTCCATCTAGATATTAAGTAAGCTGTCATGCAGCCAATGCATTGAAATATTTTTATTCTTCTACACTTATTGGACTTTCATAATGATGGTTTGCCACCCAGGGCAGCGTATTTAATTAAAGTTAGTTTTTGTGGTTTTGTGCATAGCTCCTCCCTTTTCTAGTTGACCACACCCCTCCCCCTTGACTCCACCCATTCAGCTGTCTCCTGCAGCCCCCCTGTGATTTGAAGTCACCAGCCGCCACTGTATATATATATATATATATATATATATATATATATATATATATATATATATATATATATATATATATGGATCTACCTGACAACACCGACAAACCACAACACCGACAACGAAATCAGACACACCACATAACCGAACGTTCACAAACACGAAACCTCACATGCCTGACACACCATAATACCGACACAATACCGACAATAAACAAACAAAACAAATCCCCTGTCCAAAAAGCACACACACAACACAAGCACACCAAAATCCTTACAAACGCACACTAAACCTTACATACACAACTATCTACACCCTAAACCCAAACCCTAACCCTAAGGTCCTTCACTATCGCACACTTACCGAACCCGCGCCCTAACCCTAACTCACTTAAACTGCCACTAACCCAAAGACTATCACTATCCACACTTACCTAACCCGCGCCCTAACCCTAACTCACTTAACCCACCCGTATCCCTAGACACCGTCAATATCGCACACTTACCTTACTCGCACCCTAATGTCCGTCACTACTGCATACTTACAGCCTTTTCCCATGTTAGTCTTCTCAGCGTCGGGGTTTTCATCCGTCGGTCTTCTCAATCTTCGATCTTCTGGTGTCGGCGATCTCCTTGTCGGCGTTCTCAGCTGTCGACATTGTCAGGTGCTCCTATATATATATATATATATATATATATATATATATATATATATATATATGGATCTAAGACGTTTGCTCAAATGAGCAAATGTCCGAATCCATAATAACCGAACACACTTTAACAAAAGAGGTTTTATCAAAAAAGCGCTTTTGTTAAAGCGTGTTACAAAAAAAAAATAAAACACTACATTTACATTTTAGCAGAGGGGCAAAGCCCCCCTGCACTCCCCATGAGGGGGGCTGTGCCCCTGACACCCCCCCTAATTTAATATTCTCCCTCCGAGACCACACTACAGTGGGGGAAAAGGGAAATTTCCCTTACCTGCACCATAGTACAGCCTCGGCAGCAGGCATACTTACGCGAAAATGCTTCTTGAATAAAAAGCACTTTCGCATAAGTATGCCCGGCTGTTTGGGTTTCGGTCTTTGCTCATTTGAGCAAACATCCTAGATATATATATATATGTATATATATATATATATATATATATATATATATATATATATATAAAGAGAGAGATGTTATAGAGATATAGTCAAAATTCACGTAGACATCAGCAGGCTAGTGTGTTTAAGACAGGCAAGGTACTGCTAGCTATTCCATGAAAAGGGGGATATATGTTTTTTAGTTTAGTGCTTTTGTACATCAAGACTTAATACACGTGATAATCCAATAAGAAGGTGGGGGGGCAGGAATTGTTGAATGTTTTTCGTAAATGGGTTTTAATCTCTAAGACTGTATGGCTGTTGGTATATTTGTGCATGTGCATACGTTTCTTTCTCACTAAAGAACTTTTTGTTGGGTTGTGGTACAGCTCTAAAGAATGTAAGAAAAGACTTGCAGGCCCAGTGGAAGTGGAGGAGATACCAGGTAGGGCTGAATCTAAGCAGATGCACAAATCCAAAACTCAGAGCTGCTGTTAGTTGAGGTAGGATACTCACGCTAAAACACTAGTAAAACTCAGTCCAAAAAGATGCGTGACTTTCCAATGAGCAATAAAATGAAAGTAGAAATTCAAACAAATAAATCCATGTAAGTTAGCAAATTGTTTATTCCAAACGAGTAAGCGCTTTCGCCAAAGGCTTCTTCAGACTCTTTACACAAACTAAAACTTTGAACATCACTTTTAAAACCAACAAAAGCTTGTGATAGGATCTCTATAATCACATGTTTCCTTCATTTAAAAATACAGTAACCCATTAAAGTCAGTTCCATGAATGTTATCTTGTTCAGCTAAGAAAAATACTGGTATATTAAAAGTAAGAACTGAATAGTTCAAAATAAACATACATAAAAAACATACAAAAAAACATACATAAAAAATACATCGTGCCCAAACATACATTATATTATATTAAACAATTGAGTATATCTCAGAGCCTTGTCATATTTACTTATCATCTCATGGTGCTTTAGGAAAATCTCGTACTGAACTTTCAGGCAGTATATATCAAAAAAGCCATTTCAGACTTGGTTAGCATAACCCAAACTGCTTGTAATGCACATATTTACAAAGTGTGACTTTAGATATTTCCGTGTTTTACTGGAAGTTCATACTATCCAGAGTAGACTCGTAAAACAGTCAACAATTACAGGTGGTTAAAAACTTGTATCACATTAGTTAGGCTATTCTCGTATAAATCAAAAGTTAATCGAAGCAACAAAACGTCTATATGGAAACAGAGCAATATCTTAATAATTAACTTGACTCTCGTACAGATCCACAATGGTGGGAATAAGCACACTGACTTAAGCAACCATTAATTGCACTTTATAACTGTTACATCCTTGATACCCAAATTTAAATATAGACATTGTGAAATGTTAAAACTCTTATGTGGTGAAGCGGAAAATATAGGGAAGGAATACATGAGGGGGAAAGGGGAAAATGGGAAGTATATATATATGTGCCAAAATACTTCCCATTTTCCCCTTTCCCCCTCATGTATTCCTTCCCTATATTTTCCGCTTCACCACATAAGAGTTTTAACATTTCACAATGTCTATATTGTTGAAGCATTCTTCCACCCACATTTTTGTAAGTTACGTTCACATCCTGAAATGTCAAATGTCCCTGTTTATTAACGGAGATTGAAGAGACTAAGGCATGAACTAATGGACAGCTATTGAAAAGCTCGTCATGTACTTATGCCTGTCGTAAGCCTAATCGGCTTTTTTTTAAATAGACACAATGTTTATTTTTATGAACGCTATGGTACGTACGCACAATAAGCGTTCTTTGTTTTGCATTCAAGAATTAACCAGGCACATACGCGCAAGGAATACTTTGTTGTGCTGTGATTTTTAAAAGCGTTTCAGAGTCTGCAGAAAATAAGTAATTTTGAAAAACTGTTTTAACTTTTGATTTATACGAGAATAGCCTAACTAATGTGATACAAGTTTTTAACCACCTGTAATTGTTGACTGTTTTACGAGTCTACTCTGGATAGTATGAACTTCCAGTAAAACACGGAAATATCTAAAGTCACACTTTGTAAATATGTGCATTACAAGCAGTTTGGGTTATGCTAACCAAGTCTGAAATGGCTTTTTGATATATACTGCCTGAAAGTTCAGTACGAGATTTTCCTAAAGCACCATGAGATGATAAGTAAATATGACAAGGCTCTGAGATATACTCAATTGTTTAATATAATATAATGTATGTTTGGGCACCGATGCATTTTTTATGTATGTTTTTATGTATGTTTTTTTATGTATGTTTATTTTGAACTATTCAGTTCTTACTTTTAATATACCAGTATTTTTCTTAGCTGAACAAGATAACATTCATGGAACTGACTTTAATGGGTTACTGTATTTTTAAATGAAGGAAACATGTGATTATAGAGATCCTATCACAAGCTTTTGTTGGTTTTAAAAGTGATGTTCAAAGTTTTAGTTTGTGTAAAGAGTCTGAAGAAGCCTTTGGCGAAAGCGCTTACTCGTTTGGAATAAACAATTTGCTAACTTACATGGATTTATTTGTTTGAATTTCTACTTTCATTTTATTGCTCATTGGAAAGTCACGCATCTTTTTGGACTGAGTGAATCTAAGCAGAGAAACTAGTAAAACAGTAACAACTGGTGAATAAATAGACATGTTGATAACCATGTAGGTCATTTATTTGCTCCACTTGTGAAGTCTTATCAGTTTAGAAAATGAAATTCATTTTACTGCTTTAATTTTCCTTTCTGTGCCACAGGTAATTGGTCTTCCAGACTTTCTGTTCTGTCTGTCCCCTGAATAGCACTCCCTGAAAGAGTTGCCCCTACGTTTCAATGCTTAGTTTCCTTAGTTGGTTTCCTACATTAGTATGGAAATAACATATTTTCGTTGCTGTGTGGAGTCTGCATGTTCTCCCTCTATTCTTGTGGGTTTCCACTGAGTGCTCCAGTATCCTCCCACATCCCAAAGACACACAGTAGGTGGACCGGGCAGTCGAAATTGGTCATAGGTGTGTGTGCATGCAAGTATAGAAGAACTACAGCGGCAGGGCTAGCCACCCGGTAGTTTGAATGTTGGGTCCAGATGATCCTTACTGTTGAAGTTGAAGTTGAAGTGACATCCTGACCCCATATGCAAAAATGGGAAAGGGGGTCGTGGGTGGATGAGATAGATATATAGATATATATAGCAATGTGTTAAAACCAGGTTTTCTTGGTACCCGACAGTGTCTTTTTACTGTGGTGTGAGGGTAATTCTGTACTAGGGGTTGAAAGTATGATCTCACTTGCTGGAGAGAGTAGAAACATTGCTTTGCCTTTACTATTTCTAAACAGTACAGGAGGCAAACTGTTCCTTGGTAGTCGTTGTTTCAAACTGAAGCTTTCCTCTTAGTTCTACCCTGCCTGAAGATGTAACCTTTATCCTCTTTTAATCAGAAGCAGGACTGAGACCCAAGATATGACTATAGCAAGTAAGGCAAACCTGTACAGCATAGAATATAAAGGGCTATTTGAGAATTCTAGAGGGGAAACTGAAACAGTAAAGCAAAATAATGTATTTGAGAAGGGAAAGGTAAGGCTGTACAACACAGAGACTGATTATTAAAACAAAACCCATGTGCTTGAAATGTACATTTACCAGCTATGTATGCATGTCTGTGGGTGTGTGTGTGTGTGTGTGTGTGTGTGTGTGTGTGTGTGTGTGTGTGTGTGTGTGTGTGTGTGTGTGTGTGTGTCTGTGTCTGTGTGTGTAGAGGTATTTCATCATGTCCTAGCTGTTACAACTTGTTTAGGGCTGCTGCTGTTCATGATTGCAGAGAGGGATGGGGACCTTGATTTGATGGTATGGAGTTTCACAACTTGGAAACAACACTGTAACTACAGAAACATTGAGTCTAAAAACTTAATTTGCGTTAAGTGATTCCACTCTTTTTGATTGCAGGGAGGAAGGGGACCTTCATAAAGTAAAATAATACAGTTTTGGACCTGAAAAGAAGCACCTTGTAGTTACATAAACTTTATTTATATGCAAAAACTGTTAAAACCTCTCAGAAGTCTCCACAGACGCCAGTGTAACTAACCTCACTAGCTCTTCTAAACCAATACCTGTGTATCAACTGTGATGAAACACTTGAGAAAATGGAAAGGTTGTAAAATATATTGTTGCCACATCAATATTCAGTACTATAGTAACTCTGATGCAAAAGCTGCAAAATGTGTTTGTAATCTCTAGATGCTGCAGACTATAATAACATAAAAATATGCAAAATCAGCAAATGTAAAACAAAATTAGTAATTGTAGAATTAGGCAAATGTTGCAGTTTCTATGCAGCCAGGGAAGTATGGTAATTTGGATATGGAGAAGCTCAACCACATTAACCCGTTTGACCAGCCTTGAGGTATGGTTGTCTTTGATGTAAAGTGAGACACCTCCACATTTAGTCCCTGCCTGTCTAGTAGCTCATATAAATGTGTGAATGGTATTGTAGCCTGCACTACAGGGGTGCTGTTAGCAGCTTTAAACCATGTCTTGATATGGTAACTGCAACAATATCTGCATTCTCCAGGGTGAGGAGAGCCTGAAAGGAGTGGACTTTTTTTGTTTAAACTCCTAGCATTGAGCAGTAACACCTTTAACTTTTCTGGGGTTGGTTTTGCTATGTCAGAAAGTTTGGCAGTTTGGCATTGCCTAAAAAAGTTACAATGGGTGAGTATAATGTTTTTGCTGATATCTGAAAACCTAGGCTAGACAGGTGTAGATCATCCCTAATAAAGCTGTGTGGTCTGTTGACCATACCTTTCCATGCTGACACATGCTGTACCCCTTTGCAGTGACATCAAAAACTAAGCTAATTATTAAAGTTAATTACCTTCAGTTCATATTGTGGTATCATACTTGCAGAAAGTAGCATGCTCTTCAGTGCTAGGATCCTCCTCCTGGTACCTCCTGGTACAAATAATCTTAGAGCTCCATCATGTTCTCTCTTCATATAGCCCATGGTCATTTGCAAAAGTTCAAAGTTTGATACAAGTTCAAATATTAATATAAATAAAACTATTGTTCCTCTGTTTATTTTGTGTTTAATATTTTGTCTGTTCTTCAATTTGCATTTAAAAGATGGTATCCCGCAATTCCATTGGGGTGGGTGGGGTTACATAATTATGTATGCAAATTTTGTGTTAATCAGTGTACAGATTTTTTTGCTAGTTGTACCTACTTTTCATGGGCCTTTGTCTAGACTTTTTATGATTCCAAGTTGAGAGGTATGGAGTGTGCCCATTTTCATCAGCACACATTCCCTGCCCAGTGTACATTTCCTTGTATTTGTACCTTGCTGTTTACACCCCTGACCCATTATTTCACTCTGCAAATAATTGTTGTAGTGTACACTGTACTCAGTGCACTCTTCTTTACTGTGTTATTACTGCTTTTATTTCAGTATTTTCACTCCTGGTAGTCATTGTGGCTGTCTGCACAATCTCACAGAGCATGTTTGCTTGTAGGCAAACTTGAATGCTTCTCATTTCTGTGCTCATGCTGCTCTGCACAGTTTCCTAGTGCCAGCATTGGTGCTGGCCATGAACCCTTGGTTGTATTCATGTAAGCACAATGAGCAGCAGGAATACGTGATTGGTGCTGCTGCTCATTACGCTAACATGTAAGAGCTTATTGATTCTCAGGATACTCCTGTTATGGGCTACATTCCACAACCTGAGCAGAAGATGTGCACTCACACCTAAACAGATACTCACTATAATGTAACTTGGCTATGCAGGTCTGCTGGTGGAGACTATCAATACAAGTTCTAAAATAGTTTGACATTATCAACTAAAATATTCTGGAAAACACAACTGGGTATTCTTCTATAAAATGTAACTAGGTTGTGCTTCTATGTCTAAAGGCAATAGAACACTTGGACACTGACTTTGAAAGTGTCATGTCACAGCTCCTAGTAATATGTTCCATTTTATTTGTATAACAGTCACATAATCTTCAGTGATAAAGAAACAGGGTGCTTAGTTCTTATGTTATGCAAAGGAATGATACTTCTGATTTTACAAGTTACTATACTGACATCTCTGTGAGAAACATAAAAAAACTGTACACTTTTCAGCTCCCTTTTCTCACATACAATCCTGGTGAAATGTGTTCCTTTCTGAGATGGTGCACCATCCTTAATCATAAAGACGTCACGTAGCTATAATGCCTACAATAACATATTCCATTTTACTGCTATCAGAGACATATCCTTCCACCCAAAAAGCCATGTCAATGATTATTTGGCAGTTATAATTTAACTGTGCTTTGCTTTCACATATAGCTTTCATGCACCTCTCATCAAAAGTATAATCACTGTCTGTGCCCATTTCTAATATCTAGTTGTGAAGAAAGTAAAAGAGATGATAGGTAATACATTTCAGCCAGTAGCTCACAGACACATACACCCTTCCTGAGATATCATATTAACAGCCATTCAACATGATCATGTAAATGCCCTGTGCTTTCACACAGAGGCTTAGCTAAAGTAAGGATTATACTACGTATTTTAATAGAATTATGTTTTAAGTAATGCATGTAACAGAATCCTAAACATAGTAACAGAAGGCATTAAAGCACACCTTTATATGTGTTACATAAAGTTAACCTTCTAAAGCAAATATTGATACCAATTAGTAAAAGATGAAAATGATTAGTGATAGTTTAGGTCCAACAATTGCACAGAAGAACACATACATAGCAAGGACTATATGTGGGTAGTTGGAAGGGAATGAAACACACATGTGATGCTACAGTTTTAGATTCTGTTTATTACTGATGTGAAAAACCATAACAGATTTCAATTTCCATTTATTTATGGTAGTTTTTATCTCAAGAGGGAGCTTATACCAAATTTTGCCAGTAGAGGTGGAAAATAGTGAGTCTTCAAATTTAATGAAAGCTATAGGAATATTGACCATCTAGTAATTGGATTGTCTAAGGCTCCATGGAGAGTCCCTCCAATTAATATCCTTAGATAGGGATGGACAGTTTGAGTAGTGAACAGTTTTGTCAGTCAAACACAACTGCGTAGAAATGGGGAGGGAGGTTAATACATCTCATTAAAACCTAAAGCACCATTTTTGTATACTTTCAGTTAACACACATAGTTCATTATAGAGTCCGGATCTTTCTTGGGTCTGACTATATAACTAAGTGATTTACCAACTTATAATAGGCAAGATTAGAAACAACAAGTATTTATTAATGAAACAACACTAAAATTGTTAATCGGGGATGTCCTGTAGTAGAAAAGCTTTGATTATTTTGTGCTTTTTAAGTTTTTTTTTTTTTTTCAGAAAATGGTCTATAATGCAAAGATGTGTGTTGGCTGTAAAAGGTGCAACACCATAATCAGAACTAAGAGCTCCCTCTGTTTAGAGGTTGTAGCCTACCTTTTTAAATAATTTGTAAATACTTCACTGTCATAAATAACCTGCATTCATGTTTTCTTGTTTTTGGAAATGAATACAAATATTTACAAAAAAAAAAAAAAAAGAACTAAGAGCTCCCGCTGGCTACAAAAAAACACCGGGGACCTTATGAAAACCAGGGATAAAACATGGGGATGCTGGCCCATAACTAAAAACCCCTCAGATAGGCAATTCTTCCTTGAACTACGTAACAAGGTGAAAAAGCAGACAAAGCCCTTTTCTATCACACGTCCCTAATCTCCTCCCAAAACAACCCCAAGCAATTCTGGTCCACAATTAATTCTATACTTTGCCCAGGAAAAGTAAGCAACCCCTACCAACCACCCCTCTCTCCACCAGTAGCATTGCTGATTCCTTCAGTAAACACTTCACAGAATCCATGCTATCCCTAACAAAAAAACACTTCCCTACACTAATTCTCTCCTCACCCAACCCAAAACCATCCCACCCTACCTTCTTTCTCTCCACAGTACCCACCTCCCACATAAAAAGACTCCTGACAAAACTAAAACCCACAACACTAGCAGCTGACTACCTGCCCGCTGAATACCTAAAGATAGCAGCTGATGTCCTAGCTTATCCTATTTCCATTTTAATCAACCACTCCATATCTGAATCCTATGTACCCATGCTATGGAAAATATCACACAACATTCCCCTCCACAAAGGAGGCCCCTCATCTGACCTCTCCAACTACCGCCCCATTGCCATCCTCTCCCCCCTCTCCATGATCCTCAAAAAATGCATCAACTCACACGTCTCCAAATTCCTCCTTACCAATAACCTCTTCTCCAATACCCAGCATGGTTTCAGACCACACCACAGCATGACAACTGCTCTCCTCTCCTTCACCAACACTATCATCCATCACAAAAACAATGGCCTCCTCTCCTCTGCTGTACTTCTGGATCTATCTAAAGCCTTTGACATTGTGTCACACAATCTACTACTATCTGCTCTATCTGACCTCTCTTTCTCCACACCAGTCACAAACTAGTTCCACAGCTATCTACAAGGCCGCCAGCAATCAGTCATCTGGGACAACAATCTATCCACTCATCTCCCTGTTACTCTCAGGTTTCCCCAAAGCTCCATCCTTGGCCCCATACTTTTCAACCTTTTCACCAACAACCTCCACACTGCCAACAAACATGCCTCCCTCATACAGTACGCAGATGATTCCACTCTCATCTGCTCAGCCCCAACTCTAACAAAACTCCAACAGATCACCCAATAATCTTTCTCTCCAGTTGAAAGCTGGCTATCTAATGCCCAGCTTCCCCTCAATCCAAATAAAACCAAACTCATCATCTTCCAATCCTCCAAATCTATTCCAAACACTCCACATTTCACTATTCAAGCCAAGGATAATACCTCAATTTCACCAACAGTCCACACAAAACTACTTGGCGTACAGATAGGCAATAATCTCAAAATCTGACACCCACATATAACTAACAATAAAAAAAAGTTCACAAAAAACTGGGTGCCTTATATAGACTGAAAACCACAAAAACAAGCACCAGCAGCCTATTTGCCTTATATAGAAGCTGCCAATACCTCACCAAACCAGCAAGATTCTCTGTCGCCAATTCCCAACTAATCACCACCCTACTCTACACATCAACAATACTTACAAATCATAGAGAGTCAGACCTACACAAAACTTGAAGCCTGCTACAATAAAATCGCAAAATTTGTCACTGGTGCCTCTTACCTCAGCCACCACTGTGTCTCTCTTAGAGACCTTGACTGGCTTGAACTCCCTCATGTCCTACATCAAACTCAACTCACCTTTGCTCATAAACTTGTAAACAACCCTCTCCGAATCCCATCACTCCATACAATTCTCCAAACCTACCACTCTTCCAGACCACTACGCTCCTGCAACAAAAATCTACTCCAGGTCACCAAAGCCAAAAACTCAGCAGATGAAGCACTATTTTCCTGCACTATATACAAGCTCTGGAACAATCTTCCCGCTATCATAACTACCCTTCCTTTTTGCAGTCTTTTCAAGACTACACTTAAATCTCACATAAATTCCTAAATTCTCACTGGCTTTGTCCTTGTCCAAACCCTGATTAATAAACCCACTTTCAACCCTTCTCTCCTTTCCCAGATTTAGATAGAGTACCCCCTCCATCACTATAAAACTGAACTCAAGATTACTCACTGCTTGTTAATCCTTCCAGGATTTAGTTATCATTTAGTCTATTATTATTGTTATCTAGTTACTGTTTAGAAAATTTGTAGCATTGTGTTTTACTTATTTCTCAATGTTAATTCGAGCTTATTAATCAATTGTACCTAATTTGCTCCTGTATTTCTCCATGTTATGATCACCTCTACTGTATTCATACCTTGATTGTTACTGTTTACCATCTACCATGTTATTCTGTCGAGCTTTTCTCCCTGGACTTCTGCTGAAAAAGGACCTGTGTCCAGTCGGAATTTCCCGGTAAACAAATGTAATAAATAATAAATAAATAAATAAATAAAATTGTACACATGTTGAGCATGTGATAGCAAGTTATATTTTGGAGGCACTCTTTAAGTTGTTTGTGGATACATTTTTCCATAATTTCTAGAAATGAAGAAAGTACACCAACTGAACAGTAGATATTCAAAGAACAGAAAGGGCAACCTTGGAATAGGGAAACCACATGGGACTGTTTCCAGCAGTGTGCCACAATATCCTCCAAGATGGATCTGTTAAATAATGTATTAACTGGATAGACAATGACAGGAGCAGAAGCGGGAATTTCACTGATCTGGATTCATTTTCATGATAAATTTACAGCTAGAATAGTTATGAACTATTAGGGTGGAAAATGAATTATGTTTGTTAAATGAAGGCTGTTATTTTGTTTTTGGAATACAATTGCTGATGAGCTTTTGTGCAGTGCCTTATCAGTTATCACTTCATTTCTTTACTTCAATCATGGGACTGACCCTTACAGATAGACACTTCTGTTGATTGCCTACAATGTGTAAACACCAGGAAAGTGGAAGAAAGAAAGACTACAATGACATATTTCAGCTGCTGTTACAATTATTCACAGGCACACCACCCTGATCACCAATCACAATAATAAATAAACAGTGAACATATCACTACTGTGGACACTGTGAATCTTGTCTCGTGTGAGAAAGGAAGTAAACAAAGGTTCCTAAAAAAAAAAAAAAAAAAAAATAGTCCTTGAAGATCGTAATATGTTGCTCCACTTGGTATTTCATGTCAAATGACTACACATTACCAAGTAAGAACAGAGACTGTCTGCTCTTAGCAACTGATGTCATCTGATTATCTTACATAGTAACAGCACCTGGATTGGCTACGCATGTTCTGTTACTATGTGAGGTAGGAGGAAGTCAGAAGCCATGTTAATGAATAACCTCTCATTTCTGAGTTCCATTTCACATTCATTTTAATGGAAAGGTCTAAGGTAATTATTTCACTTGTAAAATTACTGTTCTAGCAAAATAATTACAACAGTGTCATTGGACAAAATACATTTTAAAATACTTTCATATCAATGTTATAACATAAAAAGGGTAAAAAATAGCATGGATTTACTGTGATACTTTAGATGAAAAGAAACCATGAAATCATAATCCATTTTAAAACAAACTGAGTTGTAGACAAACACTATATGCAGCAACAGAAAAGCTGCCCTGTCAGGGGGGATATTTATAATTCAGGAATAATGGCAACATAGTGTTCATGTATTCTGGATTTTAGTTTTTAGACTTGGATGAAAAATTACCTCAAGAATGCTATTCTACCTCTACACATTCTAATGTATTACACTCCTGATTTACACAGTAATACATTACATTGTCTTTGCCAAAAAATAGAGTTTACACCTCAGCATATATGCAGTAACAGAAATGTTGCCATCACTGTGAAATACTTACATTTTTTTTACTTCTGATGTAATGACAAAACAATAAAAACGTATTCTGAGCAATGGTTGGATTCCAGCTTGGCTATATAGGCGTGATGGTGGAGACCATCAATACAAGTTTTTGAAATAGTTAGAAGTTATCTAGTAACATTTTTTGGACAGCAAATCTGAATATTCAGTTATAAACTATAGTTAATTTGTGCTCATAAGTGTAGCTAGGGGGGGCAAAGGTGAGCAGCTGACCCAGATGTAAAGTGGTAGGGAATGATAGTGGTAAATCCTAAGAGGTTTTCCATGCATACTGGTACTTAAGTGTTGGTATTACATTTGAGTCAACACTGAAGTGTTGTAGCCCTCTCTGTGTGGCATAAACTGTTGCTGGTGCTCACTACATATGTAGCTAATTTGCATGTCCCCAAACTGCACTAAATTACTGCAAGTACAACTGACCACTTACCTACAGTAAGCACGTTGGGTGGCCCATGCATCTCACTGACACAGTCATCCCCACACTTATTCACTGTTTTACACACACACACACACACACACACACACACACATGGATTCTCAAAAGCTTGCATTGCATGCATGATTAGTGTTAGATGAAATTTTGCCAACATGGCGGCCGAGCAATTCGTGTACATGCATGTTTGATGTGCACAAGTGCTGTAGCACTAATGCTGCACTTCCCCAGCCACCATATGCAAATTACCCCATTTGCAGGTGAAAACCAAGCAAATGAGGTAAACTTGCCATCCAGGAACAGGAATCAGGGCATGAAGGACTAGCGTAATATGCAGAAATGTACTTGGTTAGTAACCGAGTATGGCACTGCAAACTGCAAAACAGAGCTATGACAGCTCCAAATAAAGGCTGCATAGCATTGAGGAAGCATGCCGATGGCCAAGTAGAAGGCCACTGGCATTGCAAACAATGCCAAATGCTCAAAATATAACTTTTATGATATGTCCGCCGATCACGTTCGTTGAAGCATAGGACATCGGCTCGCAAACGGGACCGGTGGGGAAATAAGAAAATAAACCTAAAAACAACAGTCTAACTAAAATCAGTATTCCACCATGCAAGTCAATGGCAAGGAAAAGACAACCTGGCCAGTGAGTAGTGGTTGCTAAGGGGGGAGGCACAGTGTGACACATATAACTATGCATTAGTAGACAATTCTATGCAAATGAGGGGAAGGATAGTGAATCCCGGTTTTCTCCAGCATGTGAGGCAGGTCCAAATAGTGTATGAGTATGGATAGCTGAGTGCAAGACTAGGAGGTAGTTGACATCATGTGTGAGAGTGTCAGGCATACTGTCAGCGGATTGTAGCCCTGTGGCTCGGGGTTGCATCCAGCTTAGCACAGCAAAGCCAGGAGGTGTGTCTAAACCTGTCCAGCACATGCGACACAGTGTAAGCGGGATCTACAGGAAGATAAAGGAAGTGAATGCAGGAAATAGTAGCAGTGTGTACATTGCAGTACACCGATTGCACAGCGCTCCCCCGGGATGAATCAGAAGGGCAATGGGAACGGAAGGCAGCAGTAGGAAGTTAATCAAGGGGTACTAGGTTCGCTGCCAGGTGAAACAGATCGGAACTAGCTAATTACACAGGCAGCAGTCCAGCCCAGCCCAGAATGCCTCTATAAACTATTCAAACACCTACCCCTCCAGTTTTTCCCACACCCTACACCACTGGTGTAAACAAGTGGGAAACTTTTAACACTCACAACAGCAAAATGTTAGGGGCTGCAATAGCTATCATACAACTTGTGGAGGAGGCTAAGGGTGGTGAGTATGTAAATGCTGCCGACCAACCAACAGTGAGGAGACAGAGAAGAGTGTACAGACCCAAGGTCACCTACCAAGGGCTACATGAGCTGGAGATAGTAGAGTGCTATAGGATGGACAGGGACCTCCTACAGCAGATTGTTGAGCTGTGCCAGCCATGCCTGACACACAGAACTAACAGAGGGTAACCCGTCCCAGTGGAAACGAAGGTATGTGTAGGCCTAAGAATACTAGCTACAGGTACCGTCCAATGGCCAACTCGGGATATGATGGGGATCTCACAGGCATCAGCATCCAGGGTACTCTACCAGTTTCTGAATACCATGGCAGCACAAGTCAGTGAGCATGTATATTTCCCCCTCACCCGTGAGGCATTGGCCAGCAGTATGCGTCTCTTCCACCAAATAGCAGAATATCCTGAGGTGGTGGGTGTAATAGACTGCACGCACATATGCATCAAAGCACCACCTGGTGAGCAGGGTAGGGTTTACATCAGCCACAAGGGCTTCCCCTCCATTAACTGTCAGGTCGTGTGTGATGCCCAGGGCATAATAATGAACATGTGTGCTGACTGTCCTGGTAGTTATCACAATTCCCACATCTGGCATCTGATGCAGCTGTACCAGAAATTTGCCAATGGGGACATCCCACATGTTCACCTAGTGGGGGATGCTGGATATGCACTGGAACCGTGGCTGATGACACCCATCAGAAATGCACACACACCTGAACAAGAACTCCATAATGAGGCACAAGCACAAACAAGAATCATAACAGAGTGTGTGTTTGGGATGCTCAAGTCACACTTCCGGTGCTTAGACAAATCTGGTGGAGCCTTGCAGTACTCACCAACTACATGTACCCAAATCATCCTTGTATTTGCCATGCTACACAATATGATCCTGCAGAAACAGCTGCAGCAGGAGCAACAAGGGGCAGGGCCATATAGCTCCCCACCAATGCCAAGGCCAGCACAGTTCACAGAGCGACTTGGAGGAGGAGCAACCTGAGCCTGCCCCAGTAGGCAGAAGGAGGCATGCCCAGTATGCCCTGGCCCTGGCAAAGAGGCAATGCATAGCACATACACTGACATGGGAGGGACCCAGGGAATAGCACTTCTCTCTGACTCTCACATGCAGTAAAAGGGATGCCAAACATTACACTACCTGTGCCTAACCATGCGTAGGCAGTGTACTACATGCATCCAACACAGGCAGCCCTGCAGCATCATCTGCAATACTGGGACCCCCACAGGATAAGTGACTCACACATGCCAGTCAGGAGGGGTCACATACCCAACAACAGTCACAGCCAGCAGGACAGGTGTAGACAAACACAAACAAATGCCATTCTATGGCCTCTGAATGAGAGGTATGGCTGACCCCCACCCAGGCCTACACAGACAGACCACAGCAGGCCAGGTAGTGGGATGTCCATTGTGACAGCTAGGAAATCTGAAACCAATGTGTATGCAATCAAAAGATAGAAACGGAAGTACACCAATATGGCGTAGCCAGCATGATGGGTAAGACCACTGACAGAATCAGACTACAGGACATACCAGTACAGTCCTAGCAAATGTGTACAACTGTCAGGTGTGCCCCCCCACCTCACATAGAAATACAGTAACAGTCAGGTGCACCCCCCACTCCTGTGTAGAAACATTGAAATAGTCAGGTATACCCCCCGCTATGCAGACATGTTGCAACAGTCAATGCCAAATGATCGGTGGATACCCTGCAGACACAGCATGCTACCTGTTGGTGTATAACACAAAGGTCAGCTGTGCAGTACAAACCACTTGACACGATACACAGATGCATAACAGATGGCCTTACTAGGCATGCTCATACACTTATAGTAATGAAGGCAATGACAGTCATCAACATACTGAAAGGTCATACTGGGCATACTCACACACTTAAACACATGAAGGCCATGTATGCAAACACCAGTGGACCAGACATATCCAGCGGTTGCAATAGTTACTGCAGACACATGTGAGTATGCACCACTCATGCCTTGCAGAAACAGTGTTTGGGAATACAGACATATATGTAAGGACAACACACCATAATATGCCAAAGGTAGATGGATATAGATGTGTGGAAGAGGGTGACCATGACAAGGAGCCATCCAAGCCGGACCCACTGAGCACACAGCTAAAGGGCCCCAAACTCATCAGTTGCAGATGTCACACACTGCAGTTACTAGCGACCAGTAATTGTCAGCACCACAGACTATGTGGTCCACGTGCCAGCTGTGCAACATGGTTGTACAAGGAAATAGTCTGCTAGTTTCCCAAGACACATGCCTGTGACATATGACCCCATGTGTGGCCGCCTGTGGTGTGTCACCCCTACATGAATGGTGTATGGGCCATGCACACACTGGCCACCCCATAGTGGTACCCTTACAAGTCTTCTGAGGTTATTCAATGTGCAATACACCTTTGGGAGAGTTGTAGGCCAGTAATCTCTGTGACGTGTCCCAAAACTGCTTACTGCTGTAGTGTGATAGACTAGCTAGGTAGGAGTTCTAATCCCAGCCATGGCAACTGTGTGTGTGAGACTGTGTGCCATTGTTTGTGTGTGTGTCAATCTCTCACTGACTGTGCAGTGAGCAATGCTTTTAGGTAATTCACACCCCATACATTTCACATACCCACCTTTGGCAAGGCTGCTGATGTCACCCACCTAGAAATACTCTCCTGTGAGAGCTGTAGCCCAGTAACCTCCATAGCACAATGTTGTCATGCAACTTGAAATACACCTATGAGATAGCTGTATCTGAGTAATCTCTGTAGCATGTCCCATAACATCGTATAGCCATAGTGTGAGTAAGGAGTTAGTTGGGAGTTCCAGCTGCTGACTGTGTGTGTATGCGTGCATGTCTGAGTGTGTAGAGAGCAATGCTTTTAGGTAACTCACACTCTGAAAATTTCACATACCCACCTTTGTCAAGGCTGCTGATTTCACCCACCTAGAAATACTCCCGTGGGAGAGCTGTAGCCCAGTAATCTCCGTAGTGCATGCTGTAACTGCATACTGCTGTATTATGGTAATGCAGTTAGGTAGGAGGTCGAACCCTAAGTGTGGCAACTGTGTGTGCATGTCTGTCACTGACTGTGTAGAGAGCAATGCTTTTTAGGCTACTCACACCCCTTACAAGTGGAAGACCCTCCTTTGGCAAGGCTGCTGATGTCACGCAACTTGAAATACACCTCAGGGACAACTGTAGCTGAGTAATCTCTGTAGCACGTCCCATAACATTATATGACCATAGTGTGAGTAAAGAGTTAGTTGGGAGTTCTAGCCCCTGACCTGCCAACTGTGTAAAAAGCAATGCTTTTAGGTAACTCACACCCCGTACATTTCACATATCCCCTTTGGCAAGGCTGCTGAAGTCACCCACCTAGAAATACTCCCCTGGGAGAGCTGTAGACCAGAAATCTCTGTAGCACATGCTGTAACTGCATACTGCTCTATTATGCTAATGCAGTTAGGTAGGAGGTCGAACCCCAAGTGTGGCAACTGTGTGTGCGTGACTGTGTAGAGAGCAATGCTTTTTAGGCTACTCACACCCCTTACAAGTCAAATAGCCTTCTTTGGCAAGGTTGCTGATGTCACCCATCTAGAAATACTCACCTGGAGGAGCTGTAGCTCAGTAATTTCTATAGCGCATGCTGTAACTGCGTACTGCTGTAGTGTGAATTAGATGCGTGTTTGGGTTCCTTCCCCACACATGGCGGTTCTGGATGTGTTGTGAGTGTCAGTGTGTGTGTAGGTAGCAATGTATTTTAGGATAGTCTCTCGTAGTCATTTCAAAGCCCTACTTTGGCAATCCTGCTGACGTCAGGCAGTGTGAAATACACTTATGGGCAAATGCTACCCCACTAAGATCTGTGGTGCTTACTATAACTGTGCAGTGCTGTAGTGTCATGCACTAGTTAGGTAGGGGTTCTACTCCCAAACATGACAGGTGGGTGTGTTTGTAACCCGTATTCTGTGTACAGTTGGGTGTGACACCTGTGGCCAATGTGGAACAAGTTTTTCATTTTCCTATATGGTGGCCATACTATATATCACAATGTCCACTGTACAGGGATAACACATGTGATATGGTTGAGAGGCCGGGGTGCAGAGCCATACCCAGACATGTGACAACAAGGCCAGGCAATCACAGTTAGCAATCTCAGTATTACTCAGAGCACACTCTCACCCCATGTGTCAAGCACACACATGCCTAGGTAACA
Organism: Protopterus annectens; assembly: GCF_019279795.1. NCBI lineage: Eukaryota > Metazoa > Chordata > Ceratodontiformes > Protopteridae > Protopterus > Protopterus annectens. Next base: position 617,864,679 of record NC_056751.1, on the reverse strand, counting down.
GCCAATATGTGAGTAGTACACTGCACATTGGCCACCGATAGTAACTATAGAGTGACAGCGGTGCACCACAGAGGGCATGACACCCAATCCATCTGTCCAATATGCACATACGTGCAGACAGTGCACCTCCCATATGTTCTCCAATGGACAACTGCACCACCTGTGGTGCCATCACATGTGACCCACAATGGACACACCATGCCTGTCAACATGCCCATATGGACAGATGCCACTGACACCAAGGAATGTTGATAGCATGCACACCATATAGGTGCAGGGTAAAGCTGCTGGCCATTACCAGCCCCCACCACAGGTGGGCAGGACTGGCACATCTGATGATAATCTGTGTTCACAACATGGGCCAGACACCCCAGGTACAGTTCCATATGCCACTGTACATGCATGTGGGAGGTGTGCACATCCCAGATGCAGTCCATGTCATGGATGAAGGAACACAGACATGGCAAGTGATGCACAGCAATGCCCACACACAGTAGTCACCCAGGTGACCAGATGGGGGATACAATACCCGCCTGTGTGTGCAAATGCAGACACCACATCCCTGAACCACAATGCAGACCATCGTCATGTGGCCTGATGCCAAGGTACACCCATTGCCTAGCCGTGGACAGCCATCTGGTGCAGTGGAACGCCACACACCTGTGCAGACATGCACACATGCATATCAGTAGTGGCACCCTGTGTGTTTGTGTGTGAGTTGCATGCTGCAGATGTTCACATCCACACTCCCTACAACCCCCATGGGCATACAGCAGCATGCTGTCTGACGTCAGACACCTTCCCATACCCTTCACCTGTACAGCCCCCGTATGACCTGTGTGGTGCATGGGATACCTGCACAGTGATGTGATGTGGCAATCCCACAACTGATGAGTTGTACACCTGGCCCTGCCACATGTCTCAATGTGTGTGTCCTTGTGAGAGTGCGACTGTGTTGATGCTATCACCTGTTCATGCTGACAGGCACGTGCATGCCACCTACCATACAGCTACTGCATCCCTGTTGCAGATGTCACTCTCCATCACATATATATTCTGAGTGCTCCACAACAGGTAACCCATGTGGTGCATCCAATAATTGCAGCAGACTGTGCTAGCTCTACATAGTCATCAGAGGTTTGATACCCTGTGCTGCTAGGTGTGTGACACAACCATGCCTCATTTCTAACCTCCCACCCCTCCCTGACATGTATTAGCCTCTGACTGCATCCTTCACTCCCTCTCAGGTGGACGTGGAGATCTACACCTGCCTTGCTTAGCTGGCAGCGTGTGTAATATAAGTGATGCTCATGATAAGCTGATGGCCTCTGCATGAATCACAGCCCTCTCCTAGCTGATTGCATGTGAAATCGCCATGGTAACATCCCCATCGTCAATTGTATGGAAACACAATACAATATGCAGGAACATCATGGTGGTGTTTGCCCTTGTCACCCACTGTGAGCAGGAACTAGATCTGGTGTATGCCAAACAGCATCCCAGATGGATTACAGTGTACCTCTAACAACATACACTGTGGAAATAGTGCATCAAAGAGGAGGTGGATGTGACTGACCTGACTACAGCCTGTAATTGCCGCTATACCGAATTTGGAGTAATATTGCTTTCACAGTGTTTGTGTGGATATGGCTGATGTACATGTCTCAATACCTGCCATGTCAGTTCCATGTTGATGGGGAATCACCATCTGCAGGGTCATCTGGAGCCTGGGCACTGTTGAGTCCATGGCTGCATGTGCCACCTGCAGAGCATCTAGCTGTCGACTGCTGAAGGTAGTGTGGTGATTGTAGTCAGTAGATGGAGAAAGCTGTGGTAGTCACAGAAGTTATATTCCTCAAAGGACATATGTTGCAACAACCCTGTAACAACAGTAAATGTATGTGGTCTTCACAGCAGCATGTAAATATGGTCCTGTGTATGTGCTCCCAGCCACACCTCTGTCAACCTTCGTACATATGTCGTGCATGAAGTGGTGCATATGTGCTGTACACCATACTTTGTGGCATCATATCTGAGAACAAGCCACGGATATATCTGATTGCTACACATGTTATGTGCAGTAGGGGTTACATTACATTACATTACCTGCACATTCTGAGGATGTTCATACACTACTGAGGTCTGTGTACCTATGGTGATTGTCAACAGTGTGTGTAGTGTTGATATGTACCTTAGCCTGTGTACAGACTGTGGTAGATGACATTGTTCTAGTTCCTCTACTTGCAGATGTTACATGCTGCCCCATTGTATGGTACTGTAGTGGTGTACATGTTTGAAGGGCCATAAATACATGTGTCCCATACCACAGGCACCCACCATACAAAACTGTGTAGCAGGACAGTATACGTTGGGAAGTCTGTGAGTGGCACATATGAGGATGGTGTCGAACACATAGTCAATATACTGTCATACCATGCTAGCTAACCATATCTGGCTGTGGCTGTGTTCACAGTGGTTGTGGATATGCACTGTCACACAGGTGCATCCTACCCTGTGCTGTGACATGCCTGTGGAGCCTGCTGTATATGCAGGTACATGTGCATTCCCCATTGGGAGGTGTAGGCCACTGTTGAGCCAGTCTGCCTGCAGCTTGCACACTGCATTGTGACATGCCTAGCAGCTGAGTGTAGCTACTCAGTGGAATGTCATGCACAGATACTAGCCAGATGTCCAACTGCCAGGCCTCCCCTAACAGTCATGTATGTCAGACAGGTCAGTGGGATGCAGTGTGGATGTATTTCTATACCTATTGTGTAGTATGTGGCCATGACACCCCTGTACCAGTGGTTATACCCTTACAGGCCAGGCAAGGGTGTATGAATGCATGACCTATGGTGGACATTATATACCTTCGTCATCTGTTATACCCATCTACATGGCCATCCACATCCATATTGTGAGGCATGGTACACATGTGTAACACTAAGGGAGTATGTCTATACCTCTGGAATGTACAGACTGTGTCAGCCCCACATATACTGGCCAATATCTCTGCTGCACTCCACAGTGGCATTACATGCTAGCAGCAGTACTGTACACTGATGTCCTTTGGATGTTGTTCAGTAACCAATGGCACACATGTTATGAGCAGATGTGACCTGCCACACACACCATGTCTGTGTAGACAATCCCAATGACAGTAGCAATAGCCTACTAGTATACCTGCTAGATATTCCTGACATCCCCTGGAACTATGACTTTGGGAACATACAGGCTGGGGTGGCCAACACTTCATTTCCAGGAGCTATGGTGGGAATTTATGTACATTTACATATCCAGATAGCCAGATATATGAATACACATGTGTACTACACCCATTTAACACTGTCATGGCAACCACCCACCATTGATCCCCACATCATGTGTGCATGGTCCCATTACATCTCCTGTGTGGTAGGCATCCATCCCATGTGCGGGCAGCAGTGCTACTGACAGCATGTAGCAATACCCCATACAGGAGAAGCGGCACACTCAGGACAGACACATATTCATCGGAAGATCAGGACGTACAGACAGACTGCAAATGGAGTTGTGTTATGCATTGTACAGTACTGGTGTTACAGGGTGTGGGTGTACATACTAGTTTGCCATGGAATGTAGTCGATCTGCATAGCACACAACTGTGGGCCTTTCCTCATACCGGCTGGAGCTGTGCCTATCATGTCTTGTCTGTCCACCACACAGGTCTTGTGTCAGATAATACACTGGCAGTGTGTGTGTTGCGTGTTACTGGTACATGGCTACATCCATGGCCATCCATACCAGCAATTACCTGAATAAGGGTATGTTACGGACTATCCTGTAACACTTGCACCTTGCGTAGTGTATGGCAATAGTTGCCCACATATGTGCCTGTATTCCAGCCTCTGTCCATCACCTACATACCAAGCTGTGCACATATGTCATGTTGGTGGTGGTTGATCCATAGTGGGCTGGTAGTGTAACACACTGGCATGTCTGCCATCAGTCCATGCCATTGTAACCCCCACACATATGGTGGAGCTGGGGCCATATATGTGTGGGTGCCACCTACACAATACATGTTTGCCCTCATGCACTGCAGAGCCCAGTGTATATAACAGTGGTATATGGCCCTGTATAATTGAGTGCAGGGGGGAGCACCTGAAAAGACCTAGGCTGCTACAAAATGTGGGGTTATCAGGGCTGAGCTGCCTTAAGATATCTAGATGTACCTTACCACATACTTCACCTATATACACATTACTGTCGTGGATCTGGATACTGCAGGACTACTGCCCCTGCCATACAAACTGTTCTGTGTGTTGGTGTGCACGTGATGGTGTCAGTTATGCAAAGTTATGTAGCAGTTACAACCCATGTGGTCATAAGATGCCCATACCACCTACTATGTCTGTACAGTGTGTAGATAGAGGCTGCTGAACTACACACCTGGAGTATATACTGTCGATTGTTAGGTATCCTGTGGCCCAGTGTGTCTTTCCTATTGTACAATGTGTATGGCTTGGCCTGGACAGCAACATCTGTGAACCTTTCTAACCTACTGTAGGAGTGTAACTGGTCCACTGTAGCATTACTCCATTGATATAGTTGTCAGTGTCTGAACAGTTATATGGCATGGCATGTAGAACTGTAATAGTACACGATGACAGGTTACCATGTCAGCATACCTGTGAGTGTTGTTTTGCCTATGACCTCTTTGTGGGTGTATGTTACAGGCAATGACTGTCATTTGTATGGGTGGCACATTCAGTGTCCAGTCGTTTAGGGGTCAACTGTAGGCATAGTGGCTGTTCCATATTGTGTGCACCTACCGCTTATGTTTTGTATTGTACATATAACTGCGTGTGTATGTGTAGTCACATGTATATGTATACACACACACACACACACATATATATATATATATATATATATATATATATATATATATATATACATATATAATCATGTATATCTATACCTGTATCTGCATATCTGTGTTTGTGTATCTGAAACCTGGCAATGTTGATGGCATCCACATAATACACTCCCCATGGGAGCCAGAATGAACTGCATGATATGTTACCAATAACAGCCTGACACCATACAGGTGGGATGTAGTACAGGTAACACTGTGTGCCCATGTTGGCACTGGCCATGGTTATGGGTTCACCAACACTTGGTAGTGTATTGCAGGGTGGATGTGTTTGGCTGGAAGGAGATACCTATTTGTACTACCCGTATAGTGTGTGGTGCCTCTAAACCCTATTAATGTAACATGTAGCCTGTTACACTCTACTCCCTAACATCTATATGTGCCTTGCAGTACCAGCACAAAAGTGTTGCACCAATGGGTCGCTAGGCATGGGAATCCCATTGAGGTCTGCCATGTGTGTAGATGTGCATGTGTGCATATCTGTAGGGTACACCGGTCCGAGTCCACATACTCCTATTACAATACACATTGCCACACAGTAGTACAAATATTGTTGTTGTCACCCATAGGTGTGGCAACACAATGGAACACCCTACTATGCCTGTGGCGTGTGCATCACATGCATATCCCTGTGGTACCACTGTTGTGATAGGCAATGGGTTGTTTTTGCATCTTGGCCACTGTGTGTTAGTGGGTATGTCAGAGTATCTAGATGGGTTCTAGTGTTTACAATACCCAGTGGGGTATGTGGGTGCTGTGTACACTGTCTTTACACCATTGCACACCTGGTATATGGCCCACATACCACTTTCAGGTGGCCAATGTCACCATCACCCATACAAGTAACAGAAAACAGGATACGGCCCAGTTACACATGTGCTGTGTGCAGCCTACCTGTAACACATTGGACACATGAACTAGTTAGTTATCAACTATACAACCAGGTCTCTAAGATGTGTGTTTACCCGTTATGTGTTGGTCAATGTGTATATGATATTATGACACACTACGTATTCACCATATACAAACATCCCCCATTACCATATTTTATGTGTCTGTGGATGGTCTGCATGTAGCACGTGACCTGGTACACACATCACCCTACAGATGGTGTTGTGTGTGCAATGACAGCCACACAGTACAGTAGCACTTCATACCCAGGTTGGGGTCTAGACACAGTGCCGCCAAGTCAGGATGTGTGTGTATGTGGATGGGTTGACATTAGGGTGCAGATCATACCTGTACCAGCAGGCCACCGATAACATTTGCGCAGCCAATAGCTGTTATACATACCTGTGGCATGTGTGCAACTGTCCATCACATGTGTCATGGTCATGGTGTCACCACACTGACATACCCCTATGGAATATGACTGTGGACCATTCTCCTGCTGACACATGTATGCCTACAGCACAAATGGATGACAGTACGGGGATATCAATTGGTGTTACCAACAGCTGGGATGCATCATAGCTTCATGGTTACACTACCTGACATATATGCAGTACATATTACCCCTGACTAGATTCTACACTGCAGTACATTGTGGCACTTTATCACAGTCACCGTGTGCATCAGACCATGTTAGCCTGACCCTGCATCAATGTTAGGGATGGCAGGGATGTGGCACAGGTATCATCATATGCAGAGGGTGTGTGACTGTCATCCTAGCTGCATGGCTACACTACCTGACATGTATGCAGTACACATTACCCCTGACTACATTCTACACTGTGGTACATTGCGGCACTCTATCACAGTCACCATGTGCATCAGAACCATGTTAGCCAATCCCTGCATCGATGTTAGGGATGGCAGGGATGTGGCACAGGTATCATCATATGCACAGGGTGTGTGACTGTCATCCTAGCTGCATGGCTACACTACCTGACATGTATGCAGTACACATTATCCCTGACTACATTCTGCACTGCGGTACATTGCGGCACCCCATTACAGCCACCATGTGCATCAGAACCATGTTAGCCTGTCTCTGCATCAATGTTATGGATGACAGGGATGTGGCACAGGTATCATCATATGCACAGGGTGTGTTGCAGGTGTGCTAGAGGTCGAGGGTGGTCCAAACATATGTCACCATGTGTGTGGGTGAGGGGTGTGGTTCCTTGATTGGGGCGCGGTGATGTGGTGTGTGCCAGTATGGGGATGCCCTAAGTATGGTTGCATAGTGTGTGCGTATGCATGCACACAGTTCCACCATGTGGCTGCCCCACATGGGTAATGTTGGAGAGCTGCAGACCATACCTGGCAGGGTGTGCAGTTCAGTGCCTCCGGCCATGGACATGCCAACTGTGCCTGCCAGGGCTTCCATGGGCATATGCAGGTACAGACCTTGAGGTGCTACTCTCCCCTAATGATGACATATGTCCACTGGAACCATATCCCGCCTGGGCCTGGCCAGGGCCACATGCATATGGCCTACTGTGGTGTGGTGTGGACAGCAGCCTCTGTAGTGTGCTGGGGCTGGTACTGCCAATAAGGAAGCTGCTGTGCATCCTGACACGTCTATGTTGACTACCAGCTGCTAGTGTTTCTGGCCTACATCCACACAGATGTCGCACCACTCCCACCACAAGTTCTAGCACAGACATACCACGGTCGAGGAGGCCAACCATCTCACGCCACCATCTATCCATGACCTCAATATATTCATGGAAGGCAACAGCAATTTCATGGAGGTTGCCACTTACAGCTGCGAAAGCAGACCACTGCAAACTCAGGACCTGTCTGGAGTGCATTTCCATATGTGCCTGTGCCTCCATTACAGCCTGAAACATGCTCCTGGTGGTACCAGTTGTGGCACCTCTGCCAGGGGCAGGATGACCTGTGGTCCTCCCATGAGCACCGCAGTACATCTGCCGATGTGGTGGCCTTCCGGATATCCAGCTATGCCGACTGTGAACCGACACAGTTGGCATGGACACCACACTTACCTGGCCATTGCCACCAAGCATCAGCTGTCCCTCTGCTATGGCCACATGTGATGGGGTTTGTAGGGGCACTGTAACTGTGTGTGGGCTTGGGGTGGCTAGGAGGGTGATGACACTTGCTGGCGCAGTGTTGGCCTCTGACAACCCTGACTGTGCCTCACCTGTACCTTTATCATCATCGGTGTCTGTAGAGACACCTACCTCAGTATGCAAGCAGGGGGACCCTGACCCAACTCACCACCTGTGGGGGAAACAAATACACACATTAAGACCTGTACAGCAGTGCATAACAGTAAACACACTCACACACACACACACACACACACACACACACACACACACACACACACACACACACACACACACACACACACTCACACTGACAGCCACCTTACAACCTCATCTTCCCTGTGTTTGCAGACATTCCCACAGTCAGTTACATATGTTCCCCTTCCTACATGGCACTTGCTAATACACATGCATCACTACAGCCTATTAACATATCATCCCTCCCCATGCCTACATGTGTGGTTACCACACCTGACCTGTTAGTCCATCACCTGACCTGGGTGGAGAAGGTTGTACATAGCCTCACAGCTGTCACCTTGCATTACCCTGTGTATGAGCAGTAATGGTGTATGAGACCCCTATATGGTTAGGGCTGCTACATTCACTACATATGTCACACACCAGAGCCTCATACTACAGTCTTGCTCAGTCCATACCACATCTGCTGCATAAGTAACTCATCATGCAGACGACAGTACTACCTGGATACACTCACTGATGTGCTGTGGTGATTCCCCATTGCATTTGTAGTGCTGCATATGTGGGTAGCCGGTTACCTATCTGCTGCTAGCAATATGATGTGTATACCTGGTAAGTCTTGCACCTCCCAATGCATGCTCCATGCTACAGCCCTTGTTATGCTATCAGCTGACCTGTGTTCACATACCTGACAGGTTGTCCTGGTGTCCCATGTCTCACTCCATGTACGGCACAATCCCAAGGGGAAGTACCTCCATGTGGTCAATCCCACTATCACCTGTGCATACATGGACACACACACATCTGACATGCATCATCTACACTCCACAAGATTGCACCTATGAACACAACCGGGTCATACACACACCCGACACTCCTACATGTGGAGTTGCACAACATTTGTACACACAGTCCTCCCATTAGCCTTCTGTCAACATGCATTACACATGAAGTTCAACAGCACGCAGTGCAACTATGGTGACATCATGCTAGTGGCAGTATACATGTGTGTGAGGCATGGGGTTTGTTGGTAGGTGATGGCCCCTGTCAAAGGAAAAAACTTCAAAGACCAATTCACATAAGGTTCAGGTATGGCACCTTTTATTACTTGCAGCAAGGAGACAAAACATGCACATACAGGATTTTGCCTAATTACTAACAGGCAGTATGCTTCTCTTATACTGTTCTATAAAATGTTACTTTCTATGGTCGACGTAGTTAGACACAGCTTTCTGTATTGTTCTACAGCAAATGTTACTCAGATTTCCTGCTGACATGTTCAGATTTGAAACTCACTATATGTTACATAGAAAATGTTACTTGGATTTCCTGCTGACATGACTGGATTTATGAAAAACATTTGAGAAAAACAACCTGACCTTGGGGGCTGTATTTTCTTTAGCCCACAATAAGCTTCTATTGTGCAGCTCTGATACATATGTTACATTTCAAGGTACTTTTCTAGCTTAGGTACAAGTTAATGCTGATTGCAGTTCATATTTTCAAACAGCCTTTGTCTTCATTATCAATAGCTTCTGCAGCTGTGTATTTTCTCATAGCATAAGTGGAAAATCAATAACTCTTTGTTTAAATCTCATGACATTAGTAGAAGTGATACATATATTATTATTTCCCTGACACTAGCAGAAATTGAATGCTTCCCTGTAAATTTCCAAAGCATAAGCAAAGATCATAACTGTGCATATTTCATGACATTACAAGATTGGAATGCTTCTGCAGTTTGTACAGATTTATGCAGTGTGAAATAGAATAAATGTGTTAACCCCTTTTAAACCTCAAATGCACTAAGCATATTCCTAATACATATTTTTCTAACAGCCTCTCCCTGTGCTAACACTGCACCCATGTACAATGTGTTACTGTGACTTGTTCCGCACCCTGCCTAGTACTGTGAACCATACCTCACAGGTGTAGACACCATTTATGCATCTGTAGTACTGTGTTGGTTATGTTAGCTCCACTGCTCACAGCCCCTGTGTGTTGTAACAACACATGCCTGGGATGGTATGTGAACAGCTATCAGTTGTGGATGCCTGATGTCTGCATTACAGATCACAACATCAGCAGTGCATGATGACCAGTACATAACTATTACACTGACAACCTTACCATGGCTGTGAGGGGGTGCCCTACACATGTCTCAGACCACTGCATGGTTACAAGGTCTACTCATGTGCACATTCCTTGGAGTGCACACACTTCTGTGATGAGTACTGTGGGGTCAGGGTTACGTCTGGAATGTTTACTTAACCTGCTTGTGTGCAGCTGCAACCATGGCGGTGTTGAGTCATACATGTTCCTACTGTAGGCCATGTGTCCTGCCATATGTCATATCCCTGTGGACACATTGCACATTGACAGGATGTTAGTTATCTTGCATGTGTCTGTTGTACCCTTCCGATACCCCAGCATGGTCTCTACTGTGATGCAGTGCATTTTTCATCATCAACAAAACGTGAACGTGTACAGCATGCAGTATGGGTAGGTGCGTTAGACGTGTGCATGGGGATAGGCCATAGCTATTACATGCCCAGTTAATCATCATGCATGAACACTAACCATACTCACTGGCTATGGGCTGCTGCTATGGTTGTAACCTGGAGGGACCTACATAGGAGTGCGAGAAAGCTGATGTCAGTGGCCACAGCTGTGGCATTCATAACAGGTGAGTGCAGCATTACATTACATCAACAGTAGAATTACACAATTTTACAGCTTCTACACAACTGTTTATTACTACTACACAGCAGCAGACAAAGTATATGACATCTCAGTTCTGCATGATGTACCTGTACAGCTGCAGATGCATACACATGAGTGGTGTACCGATGTGCCCTGGGGCCTTACCTGCATGCTCCTCAGCTGTTGCATCATTGGCACCCACCTCCAGGATGTGCCCTACCAGGTGTTGGTGTTGCGGGCAGACAAGTGCCACTAGGCTGCTGAGAAGCTCCTCCACATGGGTGAGGGGTGGATGGGTGGGTTGCCCCCCCCATTGCAAGGTGGTCCCCCCTTATGGCAGCTGCATGTCAAAGTACATGATGATGCAGGTCAGTGCAATGATGCCGGACATGCTCATAGCTGCGATTCTGCAGTCCAACATCACTGACCCTGTGGACTAGCTCATTCCACAGGTTGGTCCTCTCCTGCTGGTCATGGGCTGTCCAGCCAAAAAGAAGTATGTAGTGCTGTACCAGGTGGTCGATGATGATAGCTGTTTCTGAGGCATTGTACGCGGGAAGACGACAGTGCAACATGATTCTTGGAAGACATAAAGATGGAAACAGGTATGAGCCATCCATACAGCATGGTTACCATAGTTCTTAATACACATATATATGTCTCCCCCCACCATATCAGCTACAACAACACGTTCACAGACTGCAATTGTTATGTCAGCTGCTTATCTACCATCAGTACATATGTTGTATTGTACCAAGATTTGTGCTATGTGTATGTGTATGTGTATGTGTATGTGCCATGCTTTGTGGTATGTGTTTGTAGCCATTTCCCTGTAGGGACACATCATTGCTGGCCTGTTACAGACTATTGCACCTGCATGCCATTGTCAGTGCCACTATATATATATATATATATATATATATATATGTATATATATATATATATATATACATATATATATATATATATATATGTGTGTGTGTGTGTGTGTGTGTGTGTATGAATATACATCTATGTACATATATGTGTAGATATATGTTGTACATTGTTGATATACCTATGTCTATCTGACTGCTTGTATCTGTACACATACATGTCAGTCCATATCACACAGATATGTGGAGTGCATATAGACATCCAGTCCACATTCTGTAACCATCTTTAATTCACAGCTGCACTGTTCTGTCTTGCTGCAACACAGACACATGCCACATGTGAACACAGCCTAACATTAGGGTGGTAATTATGGTGTGAGAATGCTGGTGCACCTATTGCACACCTATGGGATTTGTGCATGCTACATTACACATTCACATGACTGTCCTGCAAGTGCTGTGCACTGACACACATGTGTCTATCATGATGGCAGTACATCCACCAGCAGCTATTCTCCACACAAACATAACATACACAGATATTATGGCTGACATCTTTGTCATTCATTGCTGATCTGCACAGTTGGCGGGTATGTCCCACTGCTTACAGGGACAGACAGTATTGTCCAGAGCAGTTGTTCAGTGGGACATCATTACAGGGACAACTACAGATGGCACATATCAAACAGTCTACAACATACATCCGATTAATCTATACCACATCCTACATTAAATTACATACAGTTGTATTTTACATACCTTGTAGTGTTTGGATGGATGTGACACCTTCCCGGTTGTGGCCTGTAGTACTGTGTTCTCCACTGTGTAAGTTTCGTGGTATACATATGTTTTCAATATCCTGTTTTGTTTGGTTGGTTTCCTCTTCCTTTCTCTTATTTTTTTCTTTTTTTTTTTCTTCTCTTTTCTCTCTCTCTCTCTCTCTCTTTCGCAAATGGGTTGGTTTGAATAGATTACACATGGCTTTTGTAGGTGATGCACATGATCGGGTGATGGGCTCTGCACCAATCAGTGTGCAACAGTTGCTGACTGCGTGCAGCCTGCTGTGTACTGATTCTGTTAACCATCGTCATGGCAACCCAGTACTATAAAATGCTTACTCACTCATGTGGGCGTTGTCCCTTCACCTTTCCAGTATGGAGGACATCCTTCCTGTATGTTGGCAGCAGTGTTACAGACATCAGGTTGTGGTACCTACTACAGCGAGGCTTGCAGACACAGGACAACTACACATTCTTAGGTTGTTCCAGACCTACAGTCAGAGTGAGTGGTGTTATGTGCTTTGTATATTGCTGGTCTTGCAGTGTTTGCATGTATATAGTAGTTTAGGATGGAATGCAGTCTGTCTGCATAGCTCTCAACAGTAGGCCTATCCACATGATGGTCAGTGGATTGTCTGTTTGCTTTTGCCTGTGCACCACACAGGACTTGTCCTAGATATATCTTCGGCAATCTGTCTGTTGTGTGCTATCAGTACATGGCTACTTCCAGCTCTGTTCCTGATGTGTTATTCCTGCATAAGGGTATGTTGCATTGAAACTTGTAACACCAGCAATGTTCAGGGTGTGTAACTGCAATATTACAAGTATGGCCCTGTGTTCCTGCCTCCGTCCTCCACATATATGGCTGGCTTTGTCCTGCTGTGATATGGTTAGGGGTTGTTCGGTATTGGCCTATCATAATATACTGCTGACATTCCTGCTATCATCCCAGTCATATTGTGGACGCCCAAGACATTTACTGGTCAGGGTCCATACATGTGACAGATACATAGACATTATCACAGGTAATAATTGTCCCCCTAGGCCTTGACTGCGGGGTGTAACTGGCGGCTGCTGACCTACATCAGTTATTGTTTATTGTTACCTATCTTGATGGTGAATCCATAGTGTGAATTGATGGGCCTGTCCTGGACAGCATAGTATGTTCTATACCCACACTGTCTGCATCTAATTTTCTGTGTGGGCCTTGCATTTCTCACTGATTACATAAGTGCATATCTATGTGCTGTCGGTAATGGCATACATTATTGTAAAATACACCATTACAAGTTGTCTGTGTATACATATCTGTATGTCGTCTCATGTCCTGTGAATAGTGAGTGGGCTATCTATAGTTCCATACTCCTGTTCAAGTGTAAATGTCATTTAGTAGGTTATACAGCAAAATTATTATGTTATACCAATTTCACATGGGAAATGGAATGTGCTGCAGTGGGACCCAAACCAAAAATGTGTGCGCGATAGGTGGATGCTCTGCCCACTACACTATTGCAGCTCTGCGTAAGTTGCATATTCCTACATTAATGTCATATCCATGCTCCCTTTATCCGGCCCCTGAGCTGCACATACTCAGCATCCATCCATTCTGCAGCTGCTAGCCCTGCCATATCACACCTCCACACACTTCCCTCTCTGCATGTCTCTGTATTCTTCCATATTACTGTCTCGATGCAACCTTCTGCAAGCTCTTCATCAGTTTAGTCCATGTACATTTGAGTCTTCCCGTCATCCACCTCAGATACTGATGGGAACATTATTGTGACCCATAATGTCTTGTGCATCCCAGCAGGGACGGACCTGTTGTTGTGTCATGAGTACACTTTGCTGGTCTACACTGTTCTTCCACTGGTAGCATCCTGCCAGGATTTTCTAATGCAGTGGTTTGTTCACACACCAGACCAGCCTCATCTCCCGCTTCCACGGATGAAACACGCCCCCACATCGTGGCCCATTTTCCATTCCACTCTTCAGTATTATATGACACTACTGTTCTCACAGTATAAGTGGACAGGCACTGTTCATTGGTACTCATAGACTGCTCGGAATACTGTGACTGAGCACTGTGCATGTGTTTGCTGGTGTTAATGTACATACTTACATACATTTCCTATACTGTTGACTGACTGTGACAGATGATATGTTTGTGATAACAGCAGCTGGTTGTATATCTGCCATGCCTTCGTGGTAACTCACTTGGACTATAGTGTGCAGAGGGGGGACCTGGGAGTGCTGATTATGTTGTTACTGGCCACAATGAGGGCTGTGAGCTACAGCATGCCTAAGGCACTGCAGGGGAAGTGCAGGCAGGTATGCACTGGTGTACACTAGGCTCGGACTTGCTGACCTCCGGTTATGGTATCTTACACTGGGCTGGCCTCCACATTGCTTAACCAGTGTGGGCATTGCTTACCACCACCCACACAGGTGTACTCCTGCTTGCTGCCACATACCCCCGTGCTACTTCATGGACATGTTATTATACATGCTTATGTCAGGTGTACATGTCAAGTATGACTGTTCACAAAGGTCAGTGTAAGGTTAAGTGGAATTCCAGTTTAGCATTTCTGGTTAGGCTACACTCAGGTATTCAGGTTAGGTTTAGTTATGCCATACCTGTGTTGTAGAGTAGATGTGAATAGTGGAGGTGTAGGTGGGTAGGTGGAGGTGGGGACATTTTAACTGTATAGCAGGGCATTCAACTGATTGGTGGGGGAGTGGTAGTGCAGGTTTCCAGGGTGTTGGGATATGTATGTGAGGCAGGACATCAGGTGTCAGTGTCAGTAGTTGGTGTAGGGGTCTGGAGTGTTGGGGGGTGGCGGACTTCATAAGGTGGTGATACCAGTGTGCTTGGGTTTTCCCTTCATGTGTTATTTACATGTGTAGTCTTGGACAGCTGTGGTAATAACCCTGGGTTGGGGATCCAGATTCTGCCAATATAGTTGTGTGGAGGGTGTCACCTACTTGTGACTGTGAACATTACTATGAATGCAACAAGGGTTGATAGGCAAGTGGTGTTGTTGGGTCACACAGAGAGGATGATAGTGGGGACATGTCCAGGGATGTGCAGAATGGCTGACAGGAAGGTCCACAGCTGGCCATTTCTTCTACAGTGACAGCTGTGTATATACCCTGCATTTGAGGGTAGGTCTGGACAATCACACCCCTGGGTGAGGGTGAGGACAGCAACATAGCTCTCAACCGATCAGAGACAAATCTCAACAGACTCAGGGACAAATCCTCAAATAATCAGGGACAATCTTTAAATATTTGTACTATTAGCTTGAAACATTTGCAGATTAAGAGACTGTGGTGTAATATAGATATTCTGACGTAAAATGTCTATAACTCTGGATTACTATCATTATTTATTAAGGGCGATTCACCACCTTTTCTTCCGCAGTCACCAATTTTAAGAGGGATTAAGAAGGACAGGCCTACAATCAGAGTCTATATCAGGGATGTCCCTGAAGATCGGGGACAGTTGAGAGGTCTGGACAGCAATCATACCTTGTGATGCCAATTAGTTCGGCTTACATGCCTACAGTGGGGTGTTGTGACCATGTGTTCTTTGATGTCATTTAGTGGGTTTGCAACAATACATCTGGTTATACCATCCTTTGCCATTTAAACTAGACTTTGCTGTAGTGGGACTCGTACCGGGCGTGGCTGCTTGTTAGGCGTTAGCTCTGCCCAGTGCACACTATTGCTTACATCCCTAGGGCGGTCCACATAGAACCGCTCCAGCCAACACCTGCACAGCTAGGCCCATAATGTCATAGCCATAGTTCCCAGACAGCAGTCTTCCTTACTCCGGGTGCAGGTTGGGTCTAAACTCACCACTACACACTGCCAACTCTCCACTTCTCGGGACCCATCACGTACGTTGTCTCGCCCCATGGGTCATCAGGCTTCCCCAACCTTGTAGTCTGGGAACATGCGTGCCCTGCCATAGGTTATCCATGTAATGGTTGGAAGCCCGAATAGCCATTATATTTTTAGCTTGTCCCGCAAGGGACATTCTTGTCTTTGTTTCAAGATTAGACTTGGCGGGTCTCTCCCACTGGTAGTATCCTGCCTGTAGTCTGGGAAGCAGTTGTCTGTTTACTTTTATTGTGTGTTTGTATGTTCACCTGGCTAGCTGGGAAGGGGGGGTTGATGCTACGTGTTACATATTTGTTGATTGGGCCCCTCACCCCAATTGGCACAGCCTGTGGACACATGTTTGACTTCTTTGAATCAGTCTCCAGAGCCATGGACAAGGGTAAGGTGGTCCACACAGCCTATCTAGACCTTGCCAAGGCCTTTGACACCATCCCCCACTCTGGAATCATAGATAAACTTACTAAGTTGGGCATAAATCCCTATGTCACCCAATGGGTTGCTAAATGGCTTACTGATAGAACCCACACTGTAAAAGTAGCCGACTCCAAATCCAGCTCCAGACAAGTGACAAGTGGAGTACCTCAGGGTTCAGTCCTGGGGCCGCTCTTGTTTGGCATCTACTTCTCTGAAGTACAGGTCAACACTAAGGGACTCTGGCTAACAAAGTTTGCAGATGACTGCAAACTGGGAGCCATTATTGAATCCCCGAATGATGTGAATACTCTACAAAAGGGCCTTACAGAAACAGATGCTTGGTGCCAGAGCCATGGGCTCAAGCTCAATGCCAAGAAATGTATTGTTATCCCTTTGGGAAAAACATGTATCCATGAATTACCATATAGGTGGCAGTACACTAAACACAGAAAGTGTGATAAGAGACTTAGGCACACAGGTGGACAGTGGTCTCACCTTCGATAACCACATCGCCACAACAGTCAGGAAATCCTTCTATGTGGCACACCTCATCACGAAGGGCTTTTCATCCAGAAAAAAGGAGGTCATTGTCCCACTGTACTCATCCCTCATTAGACCCATTATAGAATACAAAGCCCCATTTGGTATGTACCTCTCAAGATATCTGCAACAACTGGAAAGGCCTCAGAAATACCTCACTAAAAGAATCACAGGCCTAAAGCAGATGCCTCGCTGACCGCCTTAAAAACTCCAGCTATACTGTGCATATCGCCTACTCAGAGGCGATCTCTGCTTAACATACAAGGCCATGTCAAACCCAGAGCTGTTGGACATGCTACACTTAAAGAAATCCCAATCCCTCAGAGCTACATGCTCCAGGGATCTAAACCTTGTCATCACAATAAACAAAACATGTTGGAGGGATAGGTTCCTGACCCAGAGACCCCCCAGACTCTGGAATAGATTGCCCATACATGTCAAGCAGAGTGCCTCTTTGGACCTCTTCAAGAGGAACCTTGACGATTGGATGGGAGAAAGGAAATTCACCCCAGGGATCACGTCAGTCGCCCTGCTAGACAGGGGTCCAGGAAAGTAAATAATGTGGGAAGAAATAGCCAGGGAATTGTTATGGCTAGGCTTGTATAGGCCCTAGGGCTGATAGCCTAGTACCAACCTATGAACCTATGAACTGCTGTATCATATCCTAGCTATATATATATATATATATATATATATATATATATATATATGTATATATATATATTTATAGACACACACATATATATATATATGTATGTATATACATGTAGATATATATATATGTATGTATATACATGTAGATATATATATATATATATATATATATATATATATATATATGTATATGTATATACATGTAGATATATATATATATATATCTACATATATATATATATATATATATATATATATATATATATATATATATATATACATATATATATATATATATATATATCTATATATATATATATATATATATATATATATATATATTGCTGTACATATATATATAACGACACATGGATGTATGGATGTCTGCAGATGCATATATCTATATGTGGGTATTTATATATATGTCTGTCTATATATGTATACATTTGTACCGCAGAGAGGGAGTGGTATATCTCCATGTAGTTATGGGTATATATACACACACACATACCTCTACATATTTACATCTACATATGGTTATACCATTCTCTGCTATGTAAAATAGACTGTGCTGCAGTGGGACTCGTAGCGGGAGTGTCTGGCCATTGGGCAGCAGCTCTGCCCAATGAACACTATTGCTTACATCCCTGGGGCAGTCCACATAGACCCACTACAGCAAACACCTGCATGCCTAGACCCATAATTACATACCCATAATTCCCCCACCAGTGCCTCCTCTACAGCACTCATCCTTACTCTGGGTGCAGGTCAGGTCTGAACGCACCACTACATACTGCCCACTCTCCACTTCACGGGACCCATCTCATACATTGTCTCGACCCATGGGTCATCAGGCTTTCCCACCCTTGTAGTCCGGGTATGTACATGCCCCGTCTTGATAGGTCATTGCACGGGCTTCGTCCTATAACAAGACATTTTTGGGGTGTCCCTCAAGGGACGCGCTTGTCTATGTTCCAAGATTAGACTTCTCGGGTCCACTATGTCCTCTCCATTCTATCCTGCCTGTGGTCTGGGGAGCAGTGGATTGTTTACATTGTTTATGGGTTTGTTTGTATGTTTCCACTTTCCGGCTGGGGGGGGGGTCATGCAACGTGTTACATGTTTCTTGCTTGGGTGCCTCACCTCCATTGGCATAGCCCGTGAACATTTTCATTTTTAAGTCCTGTATTGTATCATAGCCATATATCTGTGTATATCTACACACACACACACACACACGCACACACACACATATATATATATATATATATATATATATATATAAACATATATATATATAAATATATATGTGTGCATATATATATATATATATATATATATATATATATATATATATATTGCTGCATATATATATATATATATCTGGCAACATATGGATGTATGGGTATCATATATATATATATATATATATATATATATATATATATATATATATATATATATGTGTGTGTGTGTGTGTATTTATTTATATGTATAAGTGAGTATTTATTTATATGTCTATCTATGTATGTATACATATGTACTACAGAGAGGGGGAGGTATATATTTATATAGTTATGGGTATTTAAACTAACACATATACCAGTAAATCTTTAGCTACATATCTGGTAATGTTGACTGGTTCTGCTGGATACTGTGTTTTATGTGCATACTGGCCAACCTTGTGTGTCACGTATGCTTTGCGATACCTACCACTACATCCATTGGTGTACACAGAGTCGCATGTGACATCTATTCTTAGTACCAGGAATACAATCATCCCATGTGGGACAACACAAACATTGGGTATTCAACCTTCGTCTACACCCAGGGTTACATAGCTACCCCTGGCTATGTGCATGGTCTGCAGCATGTGCCACACCTAGGATACTTGTGTTGGGACATCATACGGGATGGATCATGAGGGGGGTGAATGTGTAACCAGGGTCAGTAACCAGGGTAGGGGTGGTGGCTGTGGGTGTGCTGTGGGTGGGGGGAAGCAGACCTGTGGGTTATGCATGTATGGGTTGGGGATGGCCTGGGTTGGATGGGCCTGTACTGCTCGGCCTGCCTAATGGGTGGGGGAGAGGGGTATGTGATGTCAACATGGGATGCATAACAGAGGGCTGATTTAATTCTCTAGTTCAATGACAGACATACAATACTATGGGCTTGGTAGTGTATTGCAGGGCGGACGTGTTTGGCTGGGTGGGGGGGTATGCAAATTCCTATGTGACATGCATTGTTTGGAGCCTCTCAGGCCCATTGATGGTGCATGTGGACATATACGTTTCTGTTCATCTACCATTGGTATCTACATATATCTGGCTATATATACCTCTGTGGGTATATATATTTGCTTACATATGTCTAAATATGTCAGAATATACCTACGGAGACGTATATCTGCGTACATATGTCACTTGATGTGTATATGTGGACATATAGATGTTGACATACGTATGTGTAGTTGCCAGCATTTGCATGTATATCTGTTCATATATTTGTATTTATATGTGTATATCTCTGGATATTTATATATATGTATCTATATGTGACTACATCTATAGATATGTTGTATCCGATTAGTTAGTGATATATTTGCAGACACACGCCCATCTAGCTGTAGGTATACACTCTCTGTAATGTTACATGACTGGGCTGTGGTTATGTTTCTGACAACATATAATTTCTGCATATCTGGCATGGCTTAGTGGTAAATCGTTTTGTGTATGGTGTGCATGGTCCTGGGTTCCGGCCTTGTGGAGGCTGTTTGTTTTGTTGCTGGGCAGAACAGTGGCCACTGGATACGGTGTGCTTAAGGAACTTTCAAGAGGTTGTTAGCGGGTTTGTGCAGAGGTAAGCACTGCTGACTTCCGGTCACAGTGTCTTACACGTAGTTAGCTTCTCCTTTGCTTAATCTGTGTCGGCGGTGCTTCACCCCGCCCACATGCACTTGCACACGCTCACTAGTGCTTACATATACTTACTGCTGCTTATCTGTGCTTACGCCTGCTTACTACTGACTTATTCATTATGGTACTGACTCTTCACATGTGCATTTAATGCAGTACTCCAGTTCACATTTAAATGTTATTTAGTAAGTTATACAGCAATAAAATGTAAATATATGTTCGTATACAGATTTCACATGGAAAATGGTATGTGCTGCAGTGGGACTCGAACTGAGAATGCCTGCTCGTTAGGTGGATGCTCTGACCCCTACACTATTGCTGTACTGTTTCATTTGCATATATCTTCCTTGTTATCCTCTTCAGCCTTTTAAGCTGCTTAAACCGTAGCTAAGCGATGGGCACACCCATGCACCTATGGTTAGATGTACTCGGAGTTTTAGAGATAAATACAGGGATTACTTCTTTTTATTTTTATGTCCTGTTGCTGTTGTACACATGGGGGACTCTTGGTGGGGATATGTGGACACCTATGAGCAGTCTCGCTCGTTTATTTACATTTTCTGCTGTTCTACTTTGCAGGGGCATGTTTATTCTGAGAGCTCTGCTCTCAGACACATCCCCTGCACTCGTCCACGCTCCATGTAGGATTAGGAGGTCAGGCAGCACACCTTCATTAATATTCTTGGTGCGCTGCCGTCTTCCTCCTAAACGGCCGCTTCCATGCAGGACTAGTCTAATCCTGCACAGACGTTTAGTGAATCTGGGGGACAGTCACACTCGCTAACATACCTCTTTCCTGTACCTGAGTGAACAGAACATCCCTGATGTATCTTCTTATTTTGTCTCTGCTTCATAAATCATGGATCCTTACAGACAGTCAGTAAGGCCAGGCATTAGAGTTTCATTCTTGTTATTGTCTGTAAAGTGCATCATGATACTGGAACTGTTGCTCTATTAACTTTTTAAGTGAATTGAAGTAATAGTTTATAACTTCTCCCTGTCATTGTCTAGTGTTCTTCCTGACTACTCTTTGAAGCTTTACCATGACCATATATGTGAGAGTAACGAATAGGTTAAAAATGGATTTCAGTGGATTTTTTTCTGAAAATGTCAAATAAATATTCTGCATTTCAGTGTGTAGAGTGTACTTAGTTTGAACTCTTGGCAAAAACATATAGCTTGTCATTCATTGTTAATAAGAATCAGAAATAAAATGTTTTTTCTCTTATAAACTGTGCAACTTGTGAAATTTATTATTTACAAGCAGGACAAGACAAACTCTTGTATGCAACTGTGTCTCGTCAATACAGTATGCAAGACAGGCCAAGGATGAAAGGAGTTATTCTTCAGGAACAGAATGTTTAAGATATGGAAAAACAAACTGTCAGCAGACCAGCTTGAGAGGAAATACATTATTCTGGCAAATTTCCAAAACTGTTGATGCAGGCAGAAAAGACACTATAAAGATTGGGACTTTTTCTTTTGTATGAGAGACTTTGATTTTCATATCCTTACAGATCTGATGCTGTAGGCTGAAGTATAGTTTTGTTATTTGTGTATATCTTTCATTGTTAAACTAGATGTCAACTTTGTATGCAGAGCAAACGGATGTCATAACAGCAGAACTGTCTCAGTGTTTTTCACTGAGTAAAGGTACAGACTACCTGAACAGTGTAGTGCAACTTTAATCTTAACAATATAAATGTATTGTGGCCACCTCACACAGACACACTCTATCCCACTCAACTGTTCCTGATTTTACACATGGTCTGTCTCCCCTAGCTCAAGGACCATTACAGTTAGTGAATAATGCCAGAGATGAGAATTTCCTACTTATAGTGAAAAAATACTCTAAACCAAACTCTTCTCAGTTAGAAGGTTAAGGTTCAGACTTAATGAGCTACTTTCTGAAGTTAGTTTCTGTGTTAAGAGTTGAGCATATGAATCCCTGATTTTACTTCTACTATTTGTTTTCAAATATGTAAAGATAATCCCTTGTGGCGGGTGAGAGGACAGAAGATTAAAGTTCTTCTACAGAGTTGTTTTTGAGTGCTGAGAGTACAGGGTTTAAATATTTTAAGTGACTTTAGGGCATAATATAAAGAATGTCCCTGGTAGACTAGGGTTCCCCCACCCCACGTCTTTCTTGCTGCAACACTTGTTCTGTTAGCTTTTTAAGTGCCTATAGAGCATGATATAAAAACATACTTGGTGTCTAGTGTCCCCCTTACATTGTGGGATATATGTATTAGTCTAGGGAGTATGAAAACCCCTCAAACACACACACACACACACACACACACACACACACACACACACACACACACACACACACACACACACACATTCCCACATTCATACATACATACATACACACACACATTCCCACATTCATACATACACACACACACACACACACACACACGCACACACACACATTCCCACATTCATGTGTACACACACACACACACACACACGCACACACACACACACACACACACACACACACACACACAGGCACATAAGCATATATACATATATGCACACACATTGAGTCACTCACCTCACCTTATCTCACTCATCCACATTCTCACCCATTTATAGACACACACACGCGCGCGCGCACCACACACACACACACACACACACACACACACACACACACACACACACACACACACACACACACACACACACACACACACACACACACACACACACACACACACACACACACACACACACACACACACACACCTGAGGTCACTCACACATCCAGCCACACATATTCAACAGACACACACACACACACACACACACACACACACACACACACACACACACACACACACACACACACACACACACACACACACACACACACACACACACACACACACATACACACACACACACACACACACATCATCACTTACTTGCTGCTAAATTACCCAAAACTTACGTCTAACATGATCTCACCCACTGGATATAAAGGTTGATCATAATATTTCAAATGTGTTTATGAACAAGATAATTTACACAGGTGAGTGATTGGGTAAATGCCTTATCACGGGCTGCTCCAGGGAAGAACACAAGGCTATGCCACAGAGACAGACCACCATGCTTGCTACACCTCTTCGGGTAGAGGACTGCAGTAGGGCTGTTTCTGAATTGATATGATTACCACAAGTGTTAAGCAGGCTTACGCCTCATGGTAGCCTTTCTGAATCTCTCTGAAATATATTAAAATACAATAAAACTCATAACTTGCTTCCTAAGTTGTTTCAACATTTTCTCCAATCAATATGCCCAGCAGCCGAACTAAATGCATTAAATAAACATGCACACATGCATACATTCATATATACATAACAGATAAAACATATATACATACTGGTCTATGTCACTTAATTGAATGCTCATTTCATTGAATCCCAAATATACAAATCCATTGGACTGAAAACTCATTTCATTAAAAACTCAGTTGACTGAAGGCTTAGTTTATAGAAACATTTTCTACTACAAATATACCACAGAAAATGTTTTTGCAAGGGGATCAAGCCCGTCTGCATGCCCCACATTCCCCTTCCTCATATATACTAACTCCATGGTCACCCAGTTGCAGACAAAAGAAAAAGAAACAGCACAGATACTGAATCAGTGCTATAGTGCAAACACAAGCATCTATAAAGCTAGGAGTAAAAATGATGCAAACCATACAATCTCTACTAGAATGCTTCTATAATTTTTATTTATTTATTTATTTCCAGTTTGATAACCGGGGAAGTCCACTGGGCCCGAAAGCCCGTTTTCAGTGGAGGCCCGGGGAGAAAAGCTCCAAGATAATACATTACACACAAAAACACAGCAGAACAGATCTAAACTAATACACACAAAAACACACTCTGTTCTAATAGCATAATACTTTAACAATTTCCAAACAAGAATGAGGTGCATTGGGCACTATACATAAGAAAAAGATATATTAGTGCAACTGTGAATGTTAGTAAAGTAGGAAAGGAAAGGAAATTATAGATAGAGTTTGAATGCAAGAGCAGGGATGCATGGGAGAAACGAATAAGAAGCAAAGAAATTAAAGGAGATGTGTCAGAAGAGGATAGAAAAAGAACAGATAACTAATGTTCAAATTGTGGTTGAGTCCAGGAGACCACCTTGAGAAAAAAGTCAAAAGATTTAAGGTGAGAGTAAGCATAGCACTTGGAGGAAAATAAAGGGTTTATTCAGGGAGGAAGGAGGAGATAATGAAGAAGAGAGGAGCTAGGGAGAGTCAGAAGAAGGGGAACCAGGGGGGTGGGATGGAACTAGGATAAATAGAGATCTAGGTAGGAAGTATACAATTACATTTCCAATTTTGGAAAAGGTGAGAATGAAGAAGAGATTTAAAGTGTTCATAGTTTGTAGTGGCTCTTAGAAGGGAAGGAAGTGAGTTCCATTTTTTTGCTGTAGTATAGGAAAGTAGGAGTTGGCCAGGGGGTCGTTTGGGTTTGTAAACTGAAATAAGATTTTGGTGGCTAGATCTTAGTTAGATAATAACTCTTATGACAAGAAACTACACCCTCAAATAATTTATATAGACTTCTATACTATTCTTTCAAATGAGTTTATAGTCAAATGGGTTTGACCAGTTGAGATTCAATCAAATGAGCATTCACTCGACTGAATGTTGTAAATAAATCAAAAGGTGCTTCAACAAAGTATTAGTTTAAGGGCATGCACATTCATATAACCAGCTTACTGTACATTTTATATTTTTTAGATTTTTCCCCCTAACAGATTTGTTTGTTTTTCAATTGAATTGTACAGGTTAAAGGTCACTAATGAATTAAAACAAAATGCAAGTGTATTACTCCAAATAATACCTTATAAGCACTTTCGTTCACTTCAATAACATGAACTTCGTCCGATGGTCTGATGAATATTATGTTACTGAAGTGAACAAAAGCACTTTTAAAGTATTATTTGGAGCAATACACTTGCTTTTTGTTTTAATTCATTAGTTTGTTTTTCGTTTTGCTGTAAGGATATAGGTCACATTAAAGGTGGGAAAAGCTTTAAAATGATTTATTCTGGTGTCATTTTTAATATCACAAAAAACTGGCATTTTAACAGGGGTGTGTAAACTTTTTATATCCAGTGTATGTATATAAATGCATACATACATACAAACATGGGAAAACAAACAATCTACACATAAATGAAAGCACATACTTGCATATATAAATAGACTGGAAAGCAAGCAAATGGATCATAAATAAAAATTACATAAACCTATGAAAAAAGAATCCACCTCAAAATTATATCACTCATGTAGGCTGAAGAAATCTTCATCTGATTTGACACTATCACAATCACCTACCAAGTCTACTAATTTCCAAGACATAGCCATAAACTTTAAAGATATTTCTATGACCTAAACACTACAAAAACCACAATGTTCCCAATAATAAACCTCTAACCTCTAACCTAATATATATATATATATATATATATATATATATATATATATATATATATGTATATATATATATATATATATATATATATACATATATAGTGCCTTCTGTGTGGAGTCTGCATGCCCTCCCCACAGTCAAGTGGCCTCCAAAAAACATGCGTGAATGGGCGCGCCTTCGCTGAAGGTTGGGCGTTGGGCTGGCAACTCTGCACCATAAAAATCTACTGCCAATCATTAGCGGACCGGAATTCCACTGTAGTGACCCCTAACTGGGAAAAGCTGAAAAAAAAAAAAATATATATATATATATATATATATATATATATATATATATATATATATATATATATATATACACATATATATACACACATATATTAAATTCGTCCAACTTCAGTAACTACTCTAAAACCCATGCTATCAGTAGCAAAATAAAATAGTCTATAGAAACACTCACACAAATTCGATACAAAAGAAAAAGTCAAAAACAAACAAATAAAAATAACTTCAAGTAGTCTAATCCACAATAATAATAATAATAATATGAAGATCAGCACATGGTCATATGAATTTTGTTTACTTTGTTTTATGTACACTTATTGAAATGAAGTTCAGTCTAAAATTAATGAATGGAACTACAGCATTTCAGTGAGATTACTAACTACCAGAGATAGGTGAATGTTTCCTTTTCTCCTGTATTGTTTCATCTTTGTTTTGGCATATTTAAGTTAGCAGGGGTTTGGGAAGTGGAGAGTGGCTTAACCCCCTGCAAAAACACTTCAATTTTTCAATTGCCTTGCTGAATATTTCTATAATTTGATATATTTCATGTGGGAAGACAGAATTCAAAGTAAGTACTTAGTAAATAGCAATTCCCTATAAACCGATATAATACACATACACACACACATGTATATATATGGACATCAGCTGGGTTTAAGCACCCTGTGTTTCTAGACTACAGATAAAGAGTCCACTTATGCTGTGCTGATGAGGCTATAGGAAGGCCAAAATGTGCATGTCCACAGCTAGTGGCATTTGGCTTTGTTGGTCTGAATCTGTCCATAAAGACTTAAAAAGGAGAAAATAAAAAGTCATGGACATTCAGAAGCTATTTAGCTGAAACACTTGATGCCCTTAAGGAGGTCATTTGCATATATCCCATGGGCCTTTATTACAGGAGTATTTTAAGGTATTACACATCGATAACTGAAAATTCTAGCTTGGTTAGGTTTTTCTTGTAGTTTATGTTGATATCTATCTATCTATAGGTTGCTGTTTTGCACTTTTCCTTTCTTTTTGTTTTCTTTTGGTTCTGTTGATCAGCTGGTACGTTTTTGTTTGGTCGAGTGTGCTGGTATCTGCAGCCATGGTGTCCATTATGTTCATGATGTGTGGAATGCTCAAATGTAAGCTTTTTTACTCCTGGGAATGGAATGCATGGAAGCTCGGCCTTCAGTGATGAGTCGGGGCTGGATGCAGAAGGGGAGGCTGAAACCTTGTCTACTTGCTAGATTAGTTGATTGGACTTTTCCCATGAATCTGAGCAAATCAGAATGGGTTTTGGGACACTGCTGATGGGTTTTGGAGTTCATAATGATGACAGTATCTTTGTGGATGGTGAAGACTGAGGAAAGGAAGGAAGGATCGTTTGACTGGTTGCAGCCATTGGGTCCGGACAGCGGATGAACTGTTTGTAGTGTTGGTTGATTAGGAATGGGTTTTGGATGCTGCTTGTGCTACAATGGGAGATGTGGGGGTTGAGACTTCTGTTCCTTTGGTGGTTTTGAAAGGTCTGGACTGGTTTTTTGCTGTTGCCTGTGCTAGAAGGAGAGCTGTGGCAGTTAATATGCTTCTGTGCCTTCAGTTGGCTTGTTACTTTTGTTGTTAATATGTCTTGTGTTTTTTGTGCTACTTGTTTGTATGTTTTTGAGCTTGGAGGACCAAAATTTTGCTCATCTATACACTTTTGTATGAGTTGAATGACAATAAAGTTATTTCTGATTTCATTAACAAAATAAACTGTAGTGCCATTTTTATGTAAATGTTAGTTTGTGCAAACAGATGATTGAGAGACTTTCAGATTGATCAACAAAGATAAGTGGCTTTTTGGCAGGGCTATGAATTTGTGTGTTAGTGTATGAATATGCGTGTTAAGGTTAGAGTAGGAGTTAGGTAATGGGGATAAATTTAGTGTAGGTGTGAGAGTATGTGCGTTAGGGTTTGTGTATGGTCGGGTAAGGGGATAGATTTAGTTTTGTGTGTGCATGTGTGTGTGAGTCTGTCTGTGGTACTTTTTTTAAGGTAAGCTGTAACTCCTACGATACCTTAACACACATACATGCACATATACTCACCCGTACATTTATAGCCCTGCCAAAGTGCCACTTATCTTCATTGATCAATCTGAAAGTTTCTCAATTATCTGTTTGCACAAACTGCCATTTGCACAAAAATGGCACTGCAGTTCATTCCATTGACCAAATGAGCATTCAACCAAGTGAACTGTGAGTATGCACACACATACAGCTAGATATATATATACATATATATATATATATATATATATATATATATATATATATATATATATATATATATATATATATATATATATATGTATACACACACACACACACACACACACACACACACACACACACACACACACACACACACACAGACACACACACACACACACACACACACACACACACATTAGTTATTAAAGGTGTGTTTCTTATGTTTTGTTTTTGGAGGCAAGAATAACTCCTGATCCCTACGTCACTTTTTATTTACTATATGCTAACTCCTGGACCACATATCCTTAAGGAAAAACTGAATAACTTATTCCCAAAGCATTGCTGTCTTTCCATTTACTAGCACAACATGTTTTTGATCACTGGTCTTTCCTCTATGACTGCATGAAATATGGGCAGATGATCTCTAAGTCTGATCCCTGTATAAAATATGTGGGAATATCACTTATCATCCCCACATCTCTTCTTATTTAGTATATGCTAACTCCTGGACCACATATCCTTAAGGAAAAACTGAATAACTTATTCCCAACGAAGTGCTGTCTTGCCATTTACTAGCACAATATGCTTGTGATCACCGTCCTTTCCTCTATGACTGCATGAAATATGGACGGATGATCTCTAAGTCTGATCCCTGTATAAAATATGTAGGGATATCACTTATTTAAAATATCATACACCATAGCAATAAGAAATAATTTTCATGACAACTGATGAAGCCATTCTTCATAAATGGGTCTCTACCCTACACTAAATGATATTTTACATAACTAACGTATCTAACACCAGACCTCACATATTCCATTTGTCCATTTTTGTGCTGGCTAGTAGATCTTTGCAGATGTAACATATTACTACAGTGGTCAGAATACAAATGACTAAATGTTGAAATAGAGCTTGTAATATAGATGAGTACTACTAAAACTGAAAGTTACACTGAGTAGTAAAAATTAGCACAATCCAGTTACAAAGATAAGTTTGAACAAATATTTTTATGTAGATAAGCACTAGTGAAAAGAACAATTCTGTTAGGTAGTGGCGGTGCAATGCAGATGCCTCATTAATATTAATGAGATGCGGAATCTCTTGTTATGATCTGGAAGCCAAAGTAGCTACACTTTTCTTTCCAGCTAAAAAAAACATCTATTCCTAAAGTGCTGGACTTTGTTTTCTGGGAACATTTTAAAATACTGTATACTCTTCCATATCATGATAAACTATAAAGCAAAATGTCACAGCTTCATTTAGGAGAATATATTTCTCTTTCTCCCATGTCCTGTAATAAGTATTGTTCAAAGCAGTGCTACTGTCAGTGTTACATGCACAAGCAGTACAACAAAAATACACATTATAACAGAGCTGTTTATTAACTTGGTAACTCTGCTTGCTGTTGTATGTATCCAACCCCTGACTAACTCAGAATAGTGCCTGTTACCACCATATATCACTACTGTAGTAACAGTGTGTGTCCTGTCATCTTTTCTTTTTCTATTCTGCACTACAGTGTCAATTTTTGCACTTCAGGATAAAATACAAATTGAACATTCACAGCTATATTTGGAAAATGACTGCAATGTCAAATGTTGTTTTTTAGTATATTTTTTTAAATACTAGCTCTCTGTCTCAAATAACTCAGAATAGTTCTGTTACCACTGAACAACACTCTGTTGATAACGTATGGTCTACTCTTTTTAATTCAACTCAAAATATCAAATGCTAGTTTCTGCTGTCATTCTAAAATGTCACATCATGCTTTCCTGTCATGATAAAATACAAAGCAAAATACTACAGAACACCACCATTTATTAAAATGTGTCTTGTATCTCTTTTTTCAGTGGTACACCTTCAAATGCCTCTTTCTGCAGTAATTTTAAAATAATGTGTCTTCCTCCTGCTTCATGTTAAAATGTACAGAAGAATATCATAGTGACACAAAGAAAGCTATGCTTCCTCATTTATTGTGCAGTAGTATGTGCTAGACAAAATATTGCTAATGGTATTAGGGAATAGTGTTATGTTGCTTATAACCTCTTTCTCTTGATTTTTTTAACTCAATCGTATAGTGGCACTAGTGGGTTAAATTGTACTTTATGTAGTTACTGTAAAATGCTGTATCACATTTCTTCATCGTGGCACAATACAAATCAAAACATTACAGTTCTTCTTGGAAAAGTACACCAATGCCAAATATTGTTTTCTGGAATCATTTTTAAACATTGCACATTCCATCTTTATCCACACTAATTGTAAATCAAAATAGTTCACCTCCGGCCAAGACCTCCCATAGCTTCTCTGAGAATATTGCTTGTTACAACAGAATACTAATAATTGCATCCCATGTCTTCAGTTTCAACAATACAATGTAGCATGCTGGTTTCCATACTGCTTTTAGAAATGCTGCAGCTTACTTCTCAAGCATGATGAAATTCAAAGCAAAATGTCAACCGTCACCTTGGAAAACTGCCAAGACATCATTAACCAATACATCCTAACTCTGGAGCAGCACCTATGTACTGCTTCCTATGATGAATAACACTAACCATAGTTCTAGGTAGTATTTATGGATGGGCTGTTATCTAAGATTAAAGGTTACCATAGGGTAGGTTACCTAAAGTTATTGATTGATTGATTGATTGATTGACTCATTGATTTTAATTGGTTGATTGGGAGGTGGGAATGTATATATTTTGTGTTCATTTTTACTGAAATTGTGTAAACCATTACAGATTTGATACCAACATGGGTGCCTTCAGTGATGTCAATCTTTCCTGGCAGCCCTGCCACCTAGATGAATCCACACATGGTCCTGTGACTTTTCTTTAAGGAAGAACTGCATAGTTCACCATTCATTTCACAATATTGATGAGACACCTCTAAACTGTTTTGTTACAGAAACAGAGAAGACTATAGATAGCCTTCATTTCCAGAGTACTAGGAAAAGCTTGCTGCCCTTTAGTTGCCAAGTTGTGTATGCACATACTGCAATCACCTGATAGTAGCTACAGCATAACCTAAACCACCTCTGCTGCCAAGGATTGTGAGATGACCAGTGATGTATGATGAAGTTTGCACCTATTTCTACCCAGCCAAAGAGATGGCAATGAATGCATAATCACTGTAGCTTAAATTTATTACACATACTTCGCCCAATTTTTTTTCACCTTACTGAAAAGTGATTCACCTCAGTTTCCTTCTTCATGCTATCCCTTCATTTTTTTTAGATTCTACACATACACAGTTGCATTGAGTGCAGTGATGGTTAATTTGTATCCGAGTTATCAACTCAAGTATATTTATATTGCCTGCTCCGAACTTGAGTGACATGCAGTCTTTTCATTTTATGAACAGCAACTTCATTGGGTGGCTTCTGCATCTACACTACAAAAGTATGTTCCAAGTCAAATGCTTACCAATCCTAATGACAGTTTCTAGTAAATTTAGCACACAGATGACTTAAAAATGTCTCATTATTCTATTATTCTATTAACCCTAATGTTTGATTACTGAACCCATGTTGGAGTCTTTAATTTCTGTGTTTCAATCGGTTTTCTATTGTGCCCTAAAGGAAGAAGAGAATTCTAAAACAGGACACAGTTAATTATAATGGAATTAAAAATAAAGTCTCATGCTTTCTAGGTATGGATTGTAATATAAGGCCCAGAAATGTCTAAACTCTAATATAAATATCAAAGCATTTTTTTCCAAAACAGAGGTTTTTCTTCCTAATATTTCAAATTCCTTCTTCATGGTTACCCTAGAAAAATATAGATTACCAAATTACTGGAATGTTTAGATATATTTTCTTAGGCCCTGCTACATTACTTTGAGGCAAATTAATAGAATAATTAAAATAAACCACAATGAAAATATTTCTACCAAAAGCTTTAAGCAGGCGTTGAATAGCCAGTTCAATTTCTTTAAATACTTGTATAATTTACTGGATATGTGTGAGGGATTTTTCTGATATACACATTTGAGGTCTGGATTTTATATTAAAACTGATAAGGTTCTTGAATCTTACCGTGATAAAAGCAGCATTGTCTCCATTCTTCAGCAACAGAAGCAAGCACAAGGGCAAATATAAGAGAGAGAGAGAAATAATCAGACATGCATTACAAAATAAACATCTAAAATACTTTAATTCAGACAACAGCTTACTTAAATCTCTACTTCTAATTCACCAGGAACTCAGACAGATACTGAAGTTGAAATATAAATATGAGTGTCATTCACATTCTTTTGACTTCTGGTTCAGCATGTACCTAAATGAATTTTCGAAAATGAGAACCTGAAATGTAATCATATTAGCAAACAGACATTCTCCATCAGGGTGTTAGTGTATCAGAACAGCCTGATAAAAAGAAGCCTGTGGCAGCATGGCAACATATTAAACAACCATAAAGCACGGGCAAAAAATGCCTTCCATATTAATTAACTTGCTCAACACAAATAAAATGTAACAGTTAATGGGTGGGAAAAATACACCCCAGGGATCACTTCATTGGCTCTGCTTGACAGAGGATCAGTTAATTAATCAATGGGGTGGCGAAAGCTGACACACTCTGGCTAGACTTTTAAATGCCCTCGGGCAGATAGCCTAGTACCTACCTATGAACCTATAAACTAAGTAACTGCAACAATAGCAGTTTCAAGGACCTTCGATTCCCTTTCCCCACTCCAACCTCTTTTTAAAAACCTGTGATTAGTATAAGAAAATAAATATATAAACAGAACTAATGGAACTACAGCACCAGACGTTACAAGGATACGTGTGTGTGTGTGTGTGTGTGTGTGTGTGTGTGTGTGTGTGTGTGTGTGTGTGTGTGTGTGTGTGTGTGTGTGTTACTCCTGCAATGGCCAACCCGTTAGGCATGCTACTGTTTGCATAATGTCTTCCAGTATGTGTATTGTAACAGTTTCATTTATTTATTTTTTCTTTATCATAAATGTTATATTCTAAACTGAATGGCAAACATTTTCCATGGCTGGAAAAATGTAATATGTAATTCAAATCCCATGCAATTAGTAACACAAGAAAAGCAGTTTCAGCAACTCAGACTGGTTCAAACATGATTAAATAACATGTAAAAATAGTTTTATCCCTTCCAAATATTATCTTCTGCATATACAATCTAATGTCAATTTTCAGTCCTGTAACAATGATCTATGGATACAGATTCAAGGTGTTATAGGCTCCTCCCTCTTATGCTACGAACCCTCTGGATTACTTTAGTCTTGGTAAAGAACTATTCAATTTACTATAATTCAGATTTCAAAAATCTTACAAATTAACATGTTTCATTTGGACAGCATGAATACATAATATTTAGCTACAGAAAGTTCAGTGTTATTTTTTTTTTGTACTAGGACAGCATTCATATACTAGCAGCTAGCTGCTTTCAGTGACACTAAAGCATTTCTTTGAAAAGAATTGCCAGGATAATTTAAATAGTGTGTATCATGGCTCTAGTTATGGACATCAGCATTCCTTTCTTTGCGGCAATAATGTCTGTACAAGTTATGAGATATGAGCCTCTGTATCCCTACTCTCCACTCCATTAAGGCATAATGTACATATTACAACTGAATTTCTTTTTTCCTTACAGCTAATAGAATATAGCACATAAAAATTAAGTAAGGGAATTCACAGATCTTTGAGCAATGTTAATCCTCTTTAGATATATAGCCCTATTAGTATGACCAAACCTCACATATCTGAAGAGCAAGTCCTCCCACAGTCTTCTAAGCAGGTTAAAACATGAATTAGTGTCACTACTAAGTACCCTTTTCAATCATAGCCTAACCACAGGCTTTATTATTGTGGAATGGAGAACAGCAACAGTTATTCCGCTACACAAAAGTGGCCTAGCAACAGACCCAGGGAATTACAGACCCATAAGTCTGACCAGCCTCATCTGTAAGGCCATGGAACATATCATTATGGACTTCATAAATAAAGACATAGGTGACCTCCAAACCCTGGATCCTACCCAATTCAGCGTCGTGAAGGGCAGATCCTGCCTGTTAAATCTGGTGGATTTCCTTGAAAGTGTAAACAAGGCAATTGATGAAGGCGAATCTGTGCACACAGTATATCTTAACTTGGAAAAGGCTTTAAACACAATCCCACATTCAGGCATTACCGAAAAACTTAGTAAACTGAATATAAACCCCTTTGTTGTAAGATGGGTTGCCAACTGGCTCACAAACTGGACACACACTATCAAAGTGGGTGACTCCACAACAAACAGCAGACCTGTCAGTGCTGGGCCCCCTACTATTTGGTATATACTTTTCAGAAGTTCAGGTCAAAACTAAAGGCTTGTGGCTGACCAAGTTTGCTGATGACTGCAAACTAGGTGCAATCATTGAATCCCCAAATGAAGTCAGTACACTCCAGGATGGTCTTACACAGAACAACGACTGATGTATTAGTCACAGACTCAAACTGAATGCAAAGCAATGTATTATCATTTCCTTCAGCACAAACAATGTCCCTTCACACTAAGAAATCAATAACAATACCCCAAGTACCCATGAAGTGGTAAGGGACCTGGGATCACAGGTTGCCCACAACATTAACTTCGACTACCACGTGTCTACCATTGTAAGGAAAGCTTTCCACATAGCTCACTTGATTAGTAAATTCATCACCTACAGAGCAAAAAAAGTTATAACCCCCTTATACTCGGCAGTTATCCGGCCCATAATTGAGTATAATGCCCCACTCAGTATGTACAGTACTAAGCACCTACAGCAATTAGAGAAACCTCAGAAGTTTCTAACAAAGAAGATCAAGGGCCTCTAGCATGTGTCTTACACAAACCAACTAAAATCCCTGTCACTATATTCCGTATCATATAGACTTTTTAGGAGAGACTTATGCCTGACCTACAGAGCAACCCAAGACCCAGACCTAATGAGCTTACTGCATATCTGTAAATCAAAGGGGTCTAGGACTACCCATTCCAGGGACTTAAATATGGCCTGCGACTTAAATAGTACACACTGAGGGACAGATTTATCTCCCAGCAACTGCCATGTCTTTGGAACAGGCTAACAATTTATGTGAAACAGAGCACCTCTATGACACTGTTCAAGTGGAACCCAGATGAGTGGATGGGGAACCATAAATTCTTATCGGGGATAGCACCCACAACACTTCTGGACATGGGCAGTCATCACTAAATGTAGTCTTGGGTACTGACTAGTACTTCTACTGTATCACATTGGGTTGAAACACCTAGGCTTAAAATGATCTCTAGATCGATAACCTAGTAATCTCCTATGATCCTATGATCCAATGGTTGCCCAAGCAAATGATAACTTTTCAGACAATTCATAGAAAAAGTTATTAGTGTAGGGTAGCTACCATCCCAAAACAAAGGCTAATAAAGGAGCTAAGGAACTAGACAAAGCTGCCTAAGAGGTCCATGGTTCATACTGATTTTCACCTGTGCATTCTTTAAAGAAGTGAAGTAGGTAAACATAGATGCCTAAGAACCAACCAGGAATTAGGAAAGAAGGTTTCCCATCCTAGTATAAACTGATGACCTTTTCAAGGTATCAGCAACTTACAGTACCTTAAATAAGCAATTGTCAAAAGTAGAATAGCAGATGAGAGATAATGAATTGTGAATAAATAGATGCATCAAAGATTATGATTTATAATGCAAAATGACAACAATATAAAATGTATCTAAAAGGGGATCAGAACGAATGAGTTATTTCTAATAAATAGCAGGAAAAAAATGTAGAAGCTATAGAAACCAAAGTAGATGGCACATGCATTAGCCAGGGGTCCAGGGAAGTAAATAGTGTGTGAAGAAATAGCCAGGGAATTGTTATGGCTAGGCTTGTATAGGTCTTAGGGCTGATGGCCTAGTACCAACCTATGAACCTATTATATTGATTAGATATTGAGTACATGCACACATAAGTGGCAAAGTGGCACAGTGAACAGCATTGCTGCATCACAACAAGAGTTTTTCCAGCTTGAGTCTTACCTGGGGTGCCTTCTGTGTGTAGTCTGCATGAGGTCCTTGTGTCTATATTTTTTTCTGGGTACTTTGGTTTCCATACTCATCCCCAAGAAATGCAGGACATGTATCAGTAACTATAAATTGTCTCTAGGTGTTTCTGCAGTGTGTGTGAGTACAACATGGAAGCAAGGTCTGGCAATCCACTTCAATTTCCCATTTGCCTGGATAACAGTTGCTGCTAGCAGTGTACCTATAGTAGTCAAATGCTACTAGTAAGGATGGATTGGTGGATGTGGACACAACTTAAAGGCCCTATTAGAAACCACCATGCAATTACATTGTTTAAACTATTTTAACTCTGTACATTATATTATATTCATATAATATCCTCATGCATGATTCACTATATCTTCAGTGGTTGGCTTCTTCATTTCCTGTTCTATCCTATCCTAGCCTATCCTATCCTATCCCTAACTCCCCATTTGATTTCCCTTTAGGTTTTCCCTCTCATTCCTGCTGGTATGATTTTCGCTCTTGTAGTATTCTAATGCCAACTTCCATTACCTTTCCATTTTACCCTCTCCTCCTTTCCTCTTTCTAGCCAGCTTCTGACATCCTCTCCCGATGTCCAGGAGCCTCTTGTGTAATTCATGCTCCTGTATTGTTTTTTTCCCTTGCAGTTTTGAGTGACAGTGGGTTTAACTTCAGGACTCAGTAGTATGATAATGTTCATTTCTCCTTCTTTCTTATCAAATGCTAATCTCTTTCCTATTGTGCCATATATAGAATTGCAAAATATGCTAAGTCTCCTTTTGAAATATGACTCCTCAAATCTTCTGTGTCTATTTCCATACTTCTTTTGCCCACCAACAGTCTAGAATGTGTGCATCATTCCTGCTTCTTCCCTTGACACCTCTAGCATCTACAATCCTCCATTCTGCCTTCCTTACCAATCTCATGGAGGTTAAATACAATATATGGAACATTCTAAAGCTTTGATCTCCCACTCCATGTACTTTCTGCATGTGCCTCAATGCCTGAATTGCCTTCTGCTAGTGTCTTGTAACTCCTTTCTATCCTTCCTCCTTTCCCCAATCCCTTCTCATTTTCTTTCCTTTGACCTTGTCTCTTCTTTCTTTTAACACTTTATAAATATGTTTGGCCCTTTAGTTCCATAATCTCTTCCATTTCCACCAATAGGCATGCTCTCTTTATTTTGCCTTTCTTCCCTGCCTTCTGCTTTTTCCTGCTGTCATCTCTGCATTCTTTTTCCGGGTCTCCCTGAGTACAGAGCAGTTTCACCACTGTGCCACTGATTTCTCTATTAACTCCACAATTGTTTTGAATCTTTCCACACCATCCTTTTCACTGCATACCAAATCTTCATCTTGAGTTATTCCAGTTCTTCATTTTCCTTTCCTAGCTTTGCCTCCCACTCTGCATTTCTACATATTTGTTGATGTTTCTTGTACCCCATTTCATGCATCTCAGCTCCTTTAATGCTGCTTCATTCATGTCTTTTAGTAAGTTTCTCCACATCTCCTTCTACAGTACTCTCTTTGGCATAACCTTATCCTCATCAGTTTATATTCAGTGAATGATATTACCTGTTAGTGCACAAATTGTGATACATGGGACCCCCCAGCCCCTTTTTCCTATGCATTCCCATTTTTGCTCTGCTCGCTCTTTTCCACTTACCTTTACTGACGTAGTCTCCTATGCCATTTTGAATTAGCTGTACCCCTTTGCCCCTGGGGGGGTCTATTTGTATATTGTTGAGTAGATGGAGGAATATTAGTAGTATCACCATCCTTGCTGTATTATTTCTTCCAAACAATGTATAAGTTTTCTCTCCCCACCCCTGGAGAGTATCCCTTATATTTTTCCAAGTTCCTTTAGATTGTTTCCTGATTGTTTCTCTCACTGTGATCCCAACGTTAAGCCCTAGGTACTTGGGGAGCTCCACTTCTCCTATCCCACCTATTCCCCTTTTCCCTTCTCTTCTCCTAATCTTACTTCCACTGTCTTTTTGTTGTTGCACCTGAGTCCTACCATTCCCTTAATCTTCTCAAATATTCCTTTTTAGTTCCCATTACTGCACCAACATCATCTGTAATTAACATTTACATTAGCATTCAGTCATCTGCATATCACCCCTTCCTTTTCTTCAAGCATTGCTAAATTGTGTCTGACTTCTACTGCCAGCTCCTCAGTCACAAGTGTCAACAGACTTGGGGATAGAAGGCACCCATGTCTGGTCTGCCTCTCTATCCTTATTTCCTTGGATATTCTTCCATTTATGAGTATTTTAGTTTCATGGTCCTGATATTTGGCCTGTATCCAATGTATTAACTTTTCTCCTACCTTCCTTTGCTGCAGTGTCTTCTGTAGCAATTCCTACTTTGCCATTTCAAAGGTCTTCTGCAGGTCAAAAAGCAAATCTCACTGTTACCTTCTTGCTTCTATTGCTCCCATGTGTATAAAGTCCAGCAGGTCCCAACATTTTATATGCATTCCTTCCCTTCATGAAGCCATTTTTCCTGCTTGTATAATTTCTGACAATACTTCATCCAGTCTTCCTGTCAATTCCTTTGCCAAAATCTTGCTATCTACATTAATCAAAGAAATAGACTTATAATTTCTCACTTTCACCTTCCCCTTTCAGTAGCATGGTTATACTGGCCCTCATCATATGTTTACTTATTTTACCTGAGTCGGATTCTCTTGTATTACTCCTCTAGGACATTCCACATTTCCTCCTCTACCCACTTGTAGAACTCTATAGAGAATCCATCTGGCCTTCAAGCTTTCTTTTCCTCTGTCTTATATCTGGATTTCATCCCTTGTCTCTTCTGCATTCATCTTAGGTTCACAGGTTCATAGGTGTGTACTTTGCTAATAGCCCTGGAGTCTTTACAAGCTTGGCCCCCAAAAATTGGTCAGGCACCATGCCACCCGATGTTAGTTCACAGTGCCCCTATCCGATAGGGCAACTGGAGTGATCCCTGGGGTGAACTTTCTGTTACCCATCCACTCATCAAGATTTCTCTTTAAGAGGGCCAGTGAGGTGCTCTGCTTGACATGAATGGGAAGCTTAATCCAGAGTATGGGCAGTCTTTGGGAGATGAACCTGTCCCTCCAGCATGTTCTGTTAATAGTATTAATGAGGTTGTGATCTCTTGAGCATGTGGTGTGGGACGATTGGGATTTCCTTAGGTGTAGCATGTCAAGTAGGGCTGGGTTGGACATGGCTTTGTAAGTCAAGCAGAGATCACCTCTAAGTAGATGACAAAAGACTGAAAACAGCTGAAGTTTCTTGAGTTTGTCCATGTAGGACATGTGTTTAAGTCCTAGGATCCTTTTTGTGAGGTACTTTTGTGGCATCTCCAGCTGTTGTAGGTGTCTAATTAGGTACATGCCAAACAGGGTGCTATATTCAATGACTGGTCTATTGAGGGGATGAGTAGAGAGGGATGATGACCTCTTTCTTCCTGGATCCAAAACCTTTGGTAATAAGATGTGCCACATTGAAGGACTTTCTGACCACAGTAGCAATGTGGTGGTCGAAGGTGAGGTGGCTGTTGACCTGGGTGCCCAGATCTCTTATGGCCCTTTTAGTATTCAGTAGGCTTCCATCAACATGGTAACTCATGAGAACTGTTTTTTTTCCAAAGGGGATGATAACTCATTTTTTGGTGATAAGCTTCAGGCCATGGTTCCAACTCCATTCATTGGGCTCAGAGAGGCCCTTTTGTAGGATGTCCGCATCACTTGTGGAGTTGATAATGACTGCTAGCTTGCAGTTATCAGTGAACTTGTTCAGCCAGAGTCCTTCTGTGTTGGTTTGGACTTCTGAGAAGTAGATGCCAAACAGGAGAGGGCCCAGGACCAAGCCCTGAGGGACTCCACTCATGACTGGTCGACAGTCTGACTTGGAATCCGCAACTTTCTCTCTGTGGGTCCTGTTTGTGAGTCAATTTGCAATGCACCTAGTGATACAGGGATTGATGCCTAGTTTATGAGTTTATCAATGATACCTGAGTGGGGAATAGTATCAAAAGTCTTGACCAGGTCGAGGTAGGCTGTATGCACTGCCCTACCCTCATCCACAGCCTAGGTGACTACCTCAAAGAAGTCAACCAAGTTCAGCAGGCAGAATCTCCCTTAACAAAGCCAAACTGTGTGGGGCTGAAAGGTATGGAATGAGTTGTAACCTGGGAGTGCAGGGGTGCTTTCTGTCTCTTTAAACAGAGTCTCCATTACAACACAGATGTTGACATTCTCCATTTTGAGGTGAGCTTCGAGTGAGTGTATCTTGAGATTTAGACTTCTAGCATTGAGAAGCAGGACCCTCAGATTGCATTTGTTTGTAGCTGTTACGGTGGAATTTTGGTCTTTGGAACAATGTATATAAAAAAAGGTACAATAGGGGTGGCAAGAGCCTTAGCTAGTACCTGGAATCCTGGGGTGACAGATGCAGGCAGTCTTTGGCAAAGAATTGAGCTCTGTCAATCATGTCATCCCATGCAGACAGATATTGGATCCCCTTAGAATGACACCAGAAACTTAGCCAATTGGTGAAGTAAATCATTTTCTGCTCGTATTGTGGTATAATTTTGGGTGACGGTCGAATACTGTTCAGGGCTAGGGTCATACCTGCCTGGACCACATAATCCAAGAGTTCCATCACATCTCTTTTCATGTAATCCAGAGAGGTACATCTCAGGTCATTCACACCCACATGGACAATGACTGAGTCATATTTGTACTTGTTGTGGAGTGACCTGAGTGCATGTGTTATGTGGCAGATCCTAGCACCTGATAGACAACTGACTGTCACCTTCTCCTTGTTCGACCTAGTGAGTGGGACCACAGTGTGCCTCACAATTGAGTCTCCTATGATTAGTACATTGGGCAAAGAGTTTTGCCTTAAGGGCTTAGGTTGAGGAGCATACTGTGATGGTGAGCTATGTGTTCTGGGGTTGATGTTGTGTTGTGGTGATTGAGTGAGTTTCTGTCTTGGGGATGTCTGTTGTTTGGGTAAATTTTTATTGAGAGCCTTCGCGAAGGTGGGTGTATGGTTTGTGTTTCTATGTGTGGGTTGTGATGGTGTTTTGGAGGGCTGTGTGTTCTATGTAGTGAGTTGCAGGTGTTGACCTTCTCCTTTTGTCCAGCAAGTCCGGTCTTGTTGGAGTGTGCACTGCTTCCAGTTTGGTAATATAAGTGCATCTGTCATATGTATGAGTGTTGGGAGGTAAGAGGAGAGAGTTGTCTGTGTACATTAGATAGTTGCTACACTGTCTCAGAATGCCCGAGTGCACCAGGTTAGCAGGAGAAAGCACAAGAAATTGACCTACAATCATATCAGGAGGGGTGGTCATAACTAATAAGTACTGCTGCTGTTACTGCGTAGGAACTGCTAGTCCTGATAGTACCTAAGTGTGCTACAATAAATGCTACAAAAGGCTATTAAAGTGCTAGCCAATTAAGCTAATTGAAGTGCAAGAAGTAAAAGAACAAGCAAGTTCTAAGGGAAAAATTGAAGAGCAGACTTTCTGGCACCAGTAATAGTTTACCTCAGCTGAGTGCTGCTGCACAGTGCGTAAACCTGTGCAAACACAGCCTTTTAAACCAGAAAGTTGAAAGGGATGGAAAAACTGCCTGCCAATACACTACAATTTCTGGGCCAGAAGCCATTCCTCTTGTGGTAGATAGGCTACCTAGTGCTTACCACTCCCAATGATAAGTTAGAAGGCTTCTCTCCAACACAGAAAGGTGTTTGGGGCTCAGAAACTTACAAAACAGTCCTGGCTACAGCAAATCTCTATCTGGACAAGACTAGTTACAGGAAATGCAGGAAACAAGCTTCTCTCCTTGTTCATCCTTCAGTATAAATTGCTCCGCATTCTTTCCCCAGTTTCATTCTGATACATCTGTTCCTTCCTGCAGTATGTCTTGAACATTTCCCTGATTAACTTGTACTCTTGTAAATTTTATCCATCTCTTTCCCTTATCCTCTGTACCCTCTCTCTCTCTCTCTCTCTTTGTTTCTTCCTGTATTTCCTGGATAGCTGTTTCCCATGTATCTCCCCCACTATCCACCAGAAGTCTCATCAGTACTATTGTTGAATGTCTTGTTCTGTAATCATTTTACACTATAATTCAAATCGTATTGCTTTTTCTCTTATCTATAGTGCTTCACTGCTTTCCTTCTAATTGTATTTCTTGCAGCTTTCTGCTATACCACAGTTAGCTCTCTCCAGCTGATCAAGTACTCTTCCTTCTTTCCTTCTGTGCTCATTAGCTTTCCTCTGACAGTGTCCTTGATCCCATCCCACCAATGCTCTTCCATGTATCCCTATCTTTCATATTGTAAAAAAAAAAAAAAAATGAACAAGCACAGGAATCTGTCAAGTTCCAACCTCACCACCATAGGAAAAAAAAAATAAAAAAAAATAAACTAGTGTTGTTAAGCTCAGTCACAAAAATTTCCAAAACATGTGAAACCCAGGTAATGTTCCAAAGTAATAAGCCTTTATTCATCACAAACAAGCGATCCTCAGAGACAAAAAATCTGAAAAATTTTAACAAAATTAATCATATCATCTTTTATATAGTTAAAAATAGGTGTTGAAAATGTATGTATTGTTTAATTTTAAACCAGGCTATTCAAGGCAAACACTATAAACATGGCTGTAAAAGTGCATTTTAGTGAAATAAGTACCCACCCCACACACTGCTACTGATTAGATCAAACTAAATTCTACAGTAGTTAAAGAAAACACTACCTATCTATTTGCAACCCACATTCCGAAATCAGTTATTAAGAAAAGTATAAAATATACATAAAAAGATTTTTAACTAAAATCGCTTTCAGCTATCTAATGCAATAAAGCCTTTATCAGGTCTGCGACAAGAACTAAAATCAAGAAAAAACACATAGCTATCTAACCATAAACATGATCTAACTATAACTAGAACACTGCCTAATAATATCATCTAGTAAATATCCATCCATGTGTATTAGTGTGTAGAAGCAATTAAGTAATTAACAGATCAGAAAAAAA
This sequence comes from Protopterus annectens, assembly GCF_019279795.1. Classification (NCBI taxonomy): domain Eukaryota; kingdom Metazoa; phylum Chordata; order Ceratodontiformes; family Protopteridae; genus Protopterus; species Protopterus annectens. The sequence continues at coordinate 617,820,695 of NC_056751.1, read as the reverse complement.
TGTCAGTACTTTGCAAAAAAAATTTTTTTATGTTTACAGCCCTAAAACATGTTTATACAATGAAAACTATTAGGAAAAAATATACAAAAATACAGAAAATAGTGGATGAAGAGGAAGATCAGAGGGAGATTGTGTCTCAGACTGACAGGTAGTCAGAACCCTCCTCATAACTTCAAAGGCAATCCATCCCTGCTCCAAAGAACTCCCCAGATCCAACAGATGAGTTGTCAGAGCCAATGGAAACTTCAGAGCAGAAGATTGAAGCTCTGAAGCAGAGGTAGGAGCCGAACTTACCCATGCTGAGGCCCTACTGCAGATCCTACTGGAGAGTGTCGGCTCCCAGAGGTCCCCTGCTCTGATTGGGAGGAAACACTCAGGGCAGATACTGGATCCAAGGAAGCTACGAGTCCCAGACCCGATACAGACACAAGCTGGATATCTGAATCTTGCGGCTCTGATATCAAGGACAATTAGAGGAGGAGCTGGCACTGAGAGAGAAGGATGTGTCTGATTCTTTGCCTTTGGGCTTGGATCCAAAAATAATTTGGCTAAAGATGGTGTCAAGTCTCTACACCACCCTATCCACATGTTCATCACAGACTCGTGGTGGTCCGATTAGAGACTTGGATCTGGCTATAAAGGGTGATGAGACCTGAGTGGACTGGTTCCAAGGAAGGTTATCAGCTCCTATATCTGAACTCAGAGGGTAGAGCCATCTTCTGGGCTGAGGGTTTTTGCTGCTCTGAAAACACCTTGGATCCAACTTGGGTTGTCTGCTCTGATATTTCTTTTTGAGCTGACAGTTTGATAGCTTTCTGCATTGGCTCCGTAGAAGCTCACTTTTTCGGTTTATCCAATTTTTCAGACTTTTCAGATTTTGAAGATTCAGACAATATAGCCTCAGAAAAAGGCGTCTTGGTCAGACCCTTTAAAATAAGTTGGAGCATGACTCTTGTAAATGAAGATGCCCAAAGCAATAAACACGTAGAATGTGCGAATTGCTAAGGCGCATCTTCTTCTTCTTTTCACATTTCTTGAAGCCTAAGGGCTTCCCTTCCTGCTTTTGAGACATACCTGAAAGAAAGAAAGAGATAAGGAGAAACAGAGCACACACACACACACACACACACACACACACACACACACACACACACACACACACACACACACACACACACACACACACACACACAGAGTCCTCTAATTTAAATGGACAGAAAAACTTTTTTTTTCTTTTTTTCTAAAATTAAAAAGGGAGTAAGGGGGAAAGTGTTAGAACATCCTCTAACTAAAATGGACATTCATTAGACATCATCTAATTTAAATGGATGCTAACTACTAAGAAAGAGAGAAGAAAGACTAACCAACAGTTGCTAAAGGTAGAATAAAAAAATATTTATGATAAAGGTTGTTTCTGAAGTTTTGGAAAGATATAACAAATTAGAAAAAGAATTAACACTTAGCTCAGAGCTTGCATCCAACCTCCTCGCTGTCTAGAAAATGAGATCTGAGGTAGCAAGAGGGTTGCATTATGGGTAAAAGAGGCCCACAAGCTTTGCTGAAGACCTCGAGCTAGAAAAATAGATCCAAACCATCAGTCAGAATAAAGGTGAGACTGACAGCATCACATCATGGGTTTACTATGAAGTATGAAACTCTAATGTCTGGCATTATTGACTGAATGTAATGGTCTATAATGACTTCTAGATTAAACCAGGGAGGACACATGATGACACCAGGAAGTGTCTATAAATATTACTCTAATCTATTTACAGAGTTAACAGTGTAGCAGATCTTACATCACAATGCTTTCTCTGACCAATAAGTTGAATAAACAAATGGCTGGAATTATTGAATGACTTCAGTCATTTATTATATATGTTGGGCAGGGAAAAATGAGAGACAACATCATGGGCAGTCCATAAACTCAGGAACGGGTAAGAGATATGGTTACGTGTATGCATATGTTTGTGTGTGTGTGTGTGTGTGTGTGTGTGTGTGTGTGTGTGTGTGTGTGTGTGTGTGTGTGTGTGTGTGTGTGCATGTGTGTGCATTTGGATGTTGGCATGTGTTGGGGGAATGAATAATTGGGTGCCTATGCTAAAACAATGCATCAGACACCATCTCTGATTAAAGCTACAGCAGCAAAAAATGACCTGTTATGAGTCGTGGTAATTACAGAACAATTCAGGGAGATAAAAATGATGTAATAATAAGGTCTTTCCTCATTGTATATACTGTGTTTCTGAATCACTGGTTTCTGTGACTGTACTTACATGCACTTTTTGCTGCAGCCTTGGTGCTTGTGGTCAGTTTTGTTTCTGATTCCTGGCCTAAATACAGCACATGGCCTAAATTCCTTGTGAATTATTCAAATAATATGAATGACTACCTCTTTATTATAAAACAAAGACAGTTAAGATGTGCTTTTTCTGAAACAGGTTAGAGTAAAGAAAGCAATTAACTGCCAGTAAGATACTGCAAATTAAAAATAAGGCAAAAAAAAAAAACTTTAATTGGTGAATTAAAGGCATATGCGACAATTGGAATCACAGTTGTTTTTTACAAGAAAGATACATAGCATGAATAACATGCCCTACACAAATCACCTCAAAACCCTATCCCTGTACTTTTATTTTCCCTGTCTATGTCTGGCATACAAGCCATCCCTAGATCCAACTGTGATGGACCTTCTACATGTCCACAAAACAAACAGCATCAGAATGACCTAATCTATGGACATAAAGCCTTGCTCGCAGTATAAAAAGACATGCTGGAGGGTCAGGTACCCTTACCGTTTTTCTCTCAGAGTTTGTATATTTAATTTACAGAGGAACAACATAAAAAAAGAATGATTTTTTTTTTTAATGTTCGAGTTTTCAGAAATTCGATCATATCATCTCACCAATATGAATTTCAAGTTTCTAAAAACTCGATCTAGTAACATAGATCCATGTCTCAGAGACTACCCCTTCTCTGGAACAGGCTTTCCATCTATGCAAATCAGAGTTCTTCCCTAACCCAATTCAAGCGTTAGTTAGACCAGTGGATGAGTAATCAGAAATTCACCTCTGGTCTGGCACCTAAGTCCCAAATGGACAGAGGCAGCCTGTTAAATGTTTCACTACCAAAGCACTATCCCATATATATCCCTTGAAATAATCTTAATGTTCCTAAACTTGTTAGATTAATTTGGGATGCATGGCCAAGCTTAAAAAGGCCCCTGTGATTGCTAGTATAGTATATACATATGAACCTATAAAGAAAATCTTCTACTTGTTATCCTAGCCTGTCCAGTTAGTTGTGATTGTAGACTGAAATTATTCACCCAACTTTTTGGAATTACGATGTGATAGTGAAAGCAAGAGGGAGAGAAAGAAAATAGTTTATCTTTTTTTTTTAATTAGCTAAACCACAGCCTGTATATTGTATTAACTGCATACAACATCCATAGATTTTAACCCAATATCTTATTCACTTGATATTTCCTGCCTTTGTCATCACCATGAACTGGACATTATTGCTAATTCATATTTTTTGTTAGCCAAACTTTTATCTCACAAAAAACATTCATATAGGAAGACTAACAAATTATAAATTATAACTTTCCTTCTCTGGATTTAAATAATCTCCCCACAAATCTCTTGAAATGATGACTTGTTATCTAACAAAATGTCAGAGCAATTTCACTGATCATTATTTTCTCTGCTAAGTGAACATGGACTCCAACATAACATGCCAAACTTTGAGTATTACTGCTGGAGGTGACATACCCCGGGATTCATGAAGCTTGCGCCAAGCGCAGGCATAGCGTCTGCAATCTAACACCAAATATGGCCGCCGAGTGATTCAGGTACAAGCTGTTTCCACGTACACTACCCGTGTACGCCACAGCTGCGTAGCTCCCGGTGCATGTATGCTAATTACCCCATGTGCAGCAGTGTAGCATACAAATGAAGGTATATAGCGATTCATGAAGTGGTGCAGGCATAGCGTAAGCATGCAGAAATGTAAATCGAAAAAACGGTTTACATTTTTTCAAACATAAAATCACAGACATGACAGCGGACCAAACTCACATATTATACTGTTAATGTATGCCAATGGCTAAATATATAGCCATTGGCATAAAAAAACATGCACAACACATAAAAAAGAACATTTAATGTCATGGCCACACTAACGCAAAGTAAAATCACAGTGCATCGGTGCACAAATGGGATCACAATGAAAATATATTTCTATATAATAAAACTGCAATGTAACACATTTCATGAATTCCCCATAATAGTCAATGGCACGCATGCTACACCACAACCATGGCGTAAGGGTTGCTAAGGGGCTGTGACAGTGTTCTGCACGGTAACTAGGAATTAGTAGTCAATGCCATGCAAATGAGATAAGTAATACTGAATCGCAAAATCCCTGCCGGCATAAGGCTGCACCTCACAGTGTAGTGGTACAACACCGAGGTGTGGCCTGGAGATAAAGATGACATCAAGAGAGGTGTGTGGCACCTTAGCTGTAAGCACATTGGAGCATGGCCAATCCAGCTTGCCTGTTGCTAAGCAAAGCCGCAGGATAAGTGTGTGGAAGTAGCGATGGCTTTGCTTAGCTGAGAGCACACAAGGTAACTGAAAGTGCATGTGAATGTGGAGGAAAACGGGCTCGAAACCCGATAGATGGCTGAACGCGGCATGCACTACAACTGAAACAGGAAGGATACGGGAAGACAATAAGGAAATGCTGCAGCATGGTAATTGGAGTACAAATGAGTAATTAACACCTAGGAACCCACAGTGGGCCATTGACAACCACTAACAAGCCTGCTAGCAGCTACCTGCAGAACAGGAAAGGGGAGGTGCTGTACTGCAAAGAGAAGAGAACTGTCACAGCAGAACAAAGCAAACTTGCAGTAGATCAGCTACATAACACATTTCGCTACACATGCCTGGGTTGAGAAAGTACAAAACAAGAAAGCCGGCAGCTGGATGCATGCCTGACAATGCGAAGGTAATCGGGTTGAAAAGTGAAGTAAAGGGCAATAGATGAATCATGGCAGCCAAGGTAAGTCAACACCAAAGGCCCCACACTAGCAGTACCTGCTGTAAAACCCATAATTAAGATACCCTGCAGCTGGAATTGCACATACTCACCCAATTTCACCAGCAGCATCCATTGCACAATAGTATAAAGTGTGAAAGCACCTCACACACACTTGTGTATTCCCAGACACTCTGCACCATTGGTGTATACAGACGGGGAACTTTTAATATGTATATGTTAGGGGCTGCCATAGCTTTGATTCACCAGCATGTGTTGGAGACTGACGGTAGTGTGGAGGATGATGCTGACAACCATCTCAGGCACATGAGGAGGAGAAGAGTGTTCAGACCCAGGGTAACCTGCCAGGGGACACATGATCTGGAGATAATAGAGCATTACAGGCTGGACAGGGCACCATACAGCAACTTGTTGAACTGTGCCGGCCACACCTCAGAGCCAGAAATAACAGAGGGGAACCCATTCCAGTGGACACAAAGGTATGTGTAAGCTTGAGAATACTAGCCACAGGTACCTTTCAAAGGCCAACTTGGGATATCATGGGGATCTCACAGGCATCAGCATCCAGGGTACTCCACCAGTTCCTGAATGCCATGTTACCACATGCCAATGAGCACATATACTTCCCCCGAATGCAAGAGGAGTTGGCCAGCAATATGCATCTCTTCCACCTTGTGGCAGACTACCCAGAGGTACTGGGTGCAATAGACTGCACGCACATACACATCAAGTCACCACCCGGTGAGCAGGGTAGGCGCTACATAAACTGCAAGGGATACCCCTCCATCAACTGCCAGGTTGTGTGCAATGCCCAGAGCATTATCATGGATGTGTGTGCTGGCAGCCCTGGAAGCTATCATGACTCCCACATCTGGCATGCCTCACAGCTGTATCAGGTATTTGCCAGGGGGGACATCCCATATGGCCACCTGGTGGGGGATGCTGGCTATTCACTGGAACCGTGGATGATGACTCCCATCAGAAATGCGCACACACCCATGAAAGAATGCCATAATGAGGCACACGCACAAACCAGAATCTTCATAGAGCATGTGTTTGGGATGCTGAAATCACGGTTCCATTGCTTGGACATATCTGGTGGAGTCTTGCAGTACTCTCCAGGCACATGTGCCCACATCTTCATAGTATGTGCCATACTACACAATATGATCCTGTGGAAACAGCTGCAGCAGGGACAGAATGGTGAAGGCCCTCACAGACCACCACCATTGCCAAGGGCCCCGCAGGCACAGAGGGACTCAGACCACGAACACCATGTGCCAGCCCCAGTAGGCAGATGGAGGCATGCCCAGTATGCCCATGCCTTGGAAAAGAGGGAACGTATAGCACACACACTGACAGTGTAGGCACCTATGGACTGACACCCTTCTCCACCTGCACACATAGTAAACATGGATGCACACACATACGACCACCTGTAAATTGTCATGTATAGGTGGTCTACTGTGTGCATCCTACATAGGCAGCCCTCAACTATTGTACACGCAACTGCCATTGGCACAAGGTAAGTCAATACCTGAATGGCCAATTAAGCTATCAGCATGTGTCAATACTGTATGTATATGTTCATAGGTACATGCCTAACTGCCCGAGGCCATTCATAAGCCTAGCCAAAATGTGTCTGTTGTTGCTACCCCATTGATTACCTAACTGTCCCTCTATGGAGCAGAGCCAATTGTGGGATCCCTGGGGTGTATCCACTGTTCTTCACCCACTCTGCAAGGATTTCCTGGAGTGTTGGTGAGGGGCTCTGTATAATGTAATCAGGGATGTAGTTCCAAAGCACGGGGAGTACCCGTGACAGGAATCTGTCACTCCAGCATCTTCCAGTTATGGCTGTGGCAAGGTGTAGCTCATTACAGTGTGTGGCTCACTGTGACATGGATTCCCATAGGTGGAGCATATCCATTAAGCCTGACTTGGACACAGCTTTGTTGGCCAGCAAATATCATCTCTGAGGAAACAAGATGCCATTGATTAATGCAAGAGTTTATGCAGTCTGACAGCATAGGACACATGTCTGAGGGCATTATCCCTCTTGGCGATGTATGTTCCTGGCCCTTCCAGCTGTTGGATGTGTCTTCTGAGGTACATCCAAAATGGGTTATCATACTCAATGATAGGATTGACGAGCGATGAGTAAAGGGGCACAATAACCTCAGTCTGTTTAGATGCGAACCCTTAAGTAATCAGATGGCCTACATAGATGGATGTCCTAACTACTTTGCAGATATGACTGTCAAAGGAGAGATCACAATCTAATGTAGTCCCCACATACCCATTACATCATCAAAATTATAGTGTCTGCCACTCATGTGTTAATATGTGTGTGTGTAGTTTCCCAAAATGGAATGACCATGCAGTATGTGGCCTTTAGCTGGAGGCCATGACTCTGACATCCTGTGTTGGTCTATGTGAGGCCCCTTGAAGGACTTCTGTGACAGCTGGACTGCCAGTTATGGCTCCCAGTCTGCAGTAATCGCCAAACACGGTCTGCTCTAGTCCACTTGTGTTAGCCCGTACCTCTGAGAAGTATATGGCAAACAGTAGAGGTCCCAGGACTGAGTCCTGTGGGACACCAGTTGTGACTGGTAAAGAGATGGACCTGGAGGCTGCAAGGCTTACCACGTGGGCTCTGTGTGTAAGCCTGTTGGCAAACCAACCTGTGATGTATGGATGTATGTACTGGTTGGTGGGTGTAGAAATAATACCTGAGTGGGGAATGGTGTCAAAACCCTTGGAGAGGTCCATCTAGTATGTGTGAACTACCACACCCCACACCTAAAGTCTAAGTGACTGTAAGATGTCAAACAGGGTCAGTAGGCATGGTCTGCACTCAGTCAAGCTGACCTGGATTGAGTCAAGTGTCTGGAGGTTACCATTGTCTATGTTAATGAGTGCCATGAGGATGCGCTCCATAGCCATGCAGATCAGGCTACTCAGGATTATGGGGTGGTAGTTACCATGGACAGTTGTGTCACTACCTTGAAGGAGTGGAACAGCTGGTGCCATGCGCCAGTGAATGGCCATGTAGCCTGTGTAGAGGCTGATGTTGAATTGCTATATTAGGTGGGGGGTCACTTTGTCTTGTAGTGTCTGCAGGATGCAGTCTGGGACACCATCTGCCTCCAATGACACTCTGTTATGCCGTTTGAAAGGGCCATTACCACCTGCATGTCTCAATGTCTGGGATACTGTACATTTTGGGTATTGTTGTAGGCCCTGTAGGGGGTAAAGCTTGCTCTGAATGTATCATCAAGTGTGTTGGTGATATCAGTAGGGTCAGTATATTCAGTGCAATAGTGCACCAGCACAGTGCAAATCTGTGTGTTACTGCTTAGATCCTTGACATAGCCAAAGAAGCCTTTGTGGTCATATTTTGAATCCATGCCTATTTACCTGTGGATGTCAGCCTTGGATGATTACGTGAGTAACATAAGTATCTTGCTAATGCTGGTCACGGATGTCTACATGTCTAGGGATTTGCTGTTGTTCTGGACTACTGTCCTACTTCTGTTGTATAGCTTGTATAATGCAGGGGTCAGCAGACTGGTGTCCTTGTGTAGTAGTAGCGAGTCCTGGTTTACCATTGATGCCATGACCCATACATCTTTGTAGGTGCTTATAGAGTGCATTTGTAACTCTGTCTGTACCTTGAGCAGTGTCATCCCTGAGCATGGGGGCTGTGAACCCTCCCACCTCTGTCATTAGTACTGTGAATTTAGCTGTAGGAAAGGTATTCACTGTATGTTCCTTGGGTGGGGGAGATGGTTGGGAGTAGAAATCATCAGTGAATAGTTCATGGTCAGATCTAAACAGTGACCGGTTTACCTCTGCTGTAGTGCACCTGTTGCACATGTTACTGATTACCACTTTGAATATGTTTTCACCTCTTGTTAGTCTGTCTACCAACTGATACAGGCCATATGACGTGATAAATCCCAGGAAGTGCTGGGCCTGGAAGTGAATACTCGAGTAGGTTATCCAGTTAAGTGTAGGGTAGCCGACATTGACCAAAAACAGGGTGTCTGGTAGGAATGTCATGTTTACCATTGTCTCCAGATAGTTGTAGTGGTGCTCCTGGGTCATGGAAGGTTATCTGTAGCAGCTCACAGTTTGTATTGCAGTCGTGGCCAATGTTATCTGCACATGGATGATCACAGAGGTATCATGCTGCCCCACTAACTTGGAGGTGTAGGTATCCCCAATGAATATGGATACACCCCCTCCATGTCTGTGCCAGTCCATGTTCAGTGGCTGAAATGTGTGTTATGGGTTGTAGTCTGGTAGTGCCGGTGTACTCACAGGAGCCTTATACAGGTCCCAGTCAGAGAACAGATGTAGATGTTGTCCATACTGAGAGGTGCTGTGAGTGCATGCGTGTTGTGAGTACTACCTCTGGTGTTGAGTAGCCTAACCCTCATTGATTCCGCTATTGTGCAGTTCATGGAGGTGAGCTTCACCTCTGAGACCTGCCTAAAAACGGCACCATGGTGGTGCCAATAGCCTTGCCCAGCATTCCAAAGCCTTAAGCTGACACATGCAAGTTGGTATGGCATTGTTGCAGGCATGTTTCCCATCTGTGCTTGTGTCCCATCTTTCCTGTAGGTAACCTACTGGTAAGCAATACAAAGCCTGAAACCTATACAAGCCCACTAGCTTCCAATATAGGCTTTTGGAGAATTGCCTAATGGTTAAGGTGTTTGCCTTACAAACACAAGGTACAGGGTTTGAATCTCACAGGGGATAATTGGCTAGGCTTAAAATGGCTCACAAGGACAGATAGCCTAGTACTAATCTATGAACCTATGAACCTATGAACCATTATGTATCAGTAGTCTGTATGCAATTGCTGTACTTAACTGTTGTCTGACTACATGGTGATTTTACACTGTATATTGTGATCAGAGAACTCTGTATAATCACATATGATGTTGGAGATGGCCTGCACAGTAGAGGTTCACAGATAGGTTGTAGGCTATCTGCCCAAGGGCATTTAGAAGCATAACTACAGTTTGGTGGCTTTATCTGCACCATTGATGAAGTAACTGAGCCTCTGTCAAGCATAGTCAATGAAGTGATTCCAGGCAGAGTTGCTGGAAGCTGTGGAAGACTGGGGTGCTTTAGGGTGAAAGGGGCACATAGTGATCTCAAAAGGCCATGTTAACATGACAACCCAACAGCATTCAATTTCCCCAACAGGTCTTGCAGCTATAAAACTGAAGTGGCTTCCCCCACACCCTGGCTGAATGTTTCTGGGACACATGATCCCAGGGGTGTATATACTGTTGCACAGTCACACATCAAGGTTTCCCCTGAAGTGTGTCAGTGAGGGGCTATGCCAAATGTAGTTAGGATGTTAATGTATAGTCTCTCAATTCATGTGTTATGTCAGTATTTCAGGAAGCTCACTGGGTGTGGGTGGCACCGCTTGTTGTGTAGCCAAGCTTACACATAGGATTCATGGACATAGGAAATAGGCAGAAGGAATGTTAATGTCAATAGTGTAATGGCTACAGCATTTGCATAATATCTGTGCAGTTGTGGTTCAAATCCCAATAAAGTCAGAGATGTTTTACATGTTACACAGTATACCTTAACCACAGCTTGCATATATAGGTAGTATTCCACAGAATAATAAACATTTGGAACACACATAAACCCATGTGTGCTGGAGAGTACAGTTAACGGACAATGTAATGTTATGTAAGCACATAGTGAGATGTTATGTCACTGAAATCTATATATCCTGAGTAGTTAGCAGAAGTGGCCATATTTGTGTGCACAGGTTGTAGGATGTAAAGTTTGTTTAACTGTGTACAACCGCTGGTATAATGTCGCAAAAACACCATTAGTCCTGCGTACAACTGCTTAAATTAGCCTGATTCTGTAGTAAAACATGTCTAATACATGACAGGTGTTGAACCCTGGACCATGCACACCATAGTCATGGGACCTAACCCTAAGCCATCTAATCTGTATACATAGTAAGTGGTCGTTACACTACACCTTATACTACAGGCATTTCACAGTACAGACCACAAATAGGACAGTCACTTTGTGTACATATGTACAGTACATTGTAATGTACTGTAATGTGTGAATCAACAAATACAAGTCTACATATGTATAAGTGTTGCAAATTAATATTGAATATATCTATATATATATCTATCGACATATGCATGTCACTGATGTGTGCACATAGAAATATGTATATATATATATATATATATATATATATATATATATATATATATATATATATACAGTAACATCTGTAGCTATATATATATATATATATATATATAAAAACATCTATGAACACACGTTGTGACACAGACGTATTCCAAATGGAGAGAAGTGTATGCAAAACACATGCCGCTCTGGTATTATAACTATTAATATAAACCTAATTCCCCATAGAAGCAATGGTTGGTGTGTAAGTGGAGATTGGTGTGGGGGAGGACTGCTGGCTAATGGAATATGCATCAAGGAGGGCCTGTGTCGGACGTTTATTACGAGAACCGGAGGGGTACACATGGAGTATGGGCACAATGTAAAAAGGACACAAAACAAGAACCATTCTCATCCATAATACACCCTGTCAGGTCACATTGCAAACTGACTTCAACAAACCTATGAACATTAACAGGTATCATACATATGTACACCAACTGATTAACACATTTGTTTGCAGTAGTGAGAAATGGCTGTAGTACACTGTACATACTAAACACCATAAAAGTTGTACATATCTCAGATGCCTCAGTGATAAAGCCAGTGACTATGGTATTCATGGTCCCGGTTTCAAGACCTGCAAGGGCTGTACGTCATTTTGAGGTCCCGAATAAGGGATGTTGGATGCAGGTTATTAAAGCACTTTTAAGCACACGTTAGCAGGTTATTGCGCCGGTAAGTGCTGGTAAGCAGTGCTTAAACATGACTACATGGATAAGTGCCTCACAGATTTAACCTTTGTTGAACGTCGCGCAGATCATGGGCAAAGCCACCCACAACCACTAAAATGTGCGTTTTTCACCCTTGCACTACCAGTGCCTGCTCTGAGAGGTAAAAATGACCACTGCCAGGATTAGAACACGCTACCATGTACACAATCTTCACATTAACCTACCACTAAGCTACCTGAGATGTACCAATGGCAGTTGTGTATTCTGACAGGTTAAAACACAAAAGGGAGGATTGTGTGGAAGTAGGACAAACCGCCATGTACCCAATGAAAGGTGTATTATATATATATATATTTATATATATATATATATATATATATATATATATATATATATATATATATATATATATATATATATATATAAATCAACATATATATATAGAGAGAGAGAGGGAGAGAGAGAGAGAGATATGTCGATATATAGGGCTATACATATATATGTAGATATATAGATAGGTTAACAACATCTACACAACCATGGAGGTACATATAAATAGGATAACTACCAAATACTGAATGCTTGACATACCAACGCGCATAATCACGAGGCTTAAAGACCGAAAGACCACAGTACCGAAACGCCAGAAGCGGGAGTTCTAAAATCCCTATGTTAAGGGACATTTAGTTAGTGCTTCGTGTTGCGGTTCAGGTAGGTTACTGTGTGTAAGTGTGTTTCTGAGGGCTGTAGTGTGTGTAAGTGTGTGTTCTGAGTGTGGTGTGTGTTTCTGGGGGACTGTAATGTGTGGGTATGGGTTTGCTTTGTTTGTCTGTGCAATCTTGGAGGTAGAATATTACAGTAGGTGGGGTGTGGGGGGGTGCAGCCACCCACATGGGGGGTGTAGGGGGGCTTGCCCACCTGCTCATACATAGTGTAGGATGGTTTGTTTGGATGTGGTGGGTAGCAGTGTGTCTGTGTCTGCATGTGTGAGTCCTGTGTTTGTGTTACTTTCGTGAGTTTGACTGTCGCGAGTTTGAGTGTTCGGTATTGAGGGGTTTGGGAGTCTGGGCCTGGTACTGTGGGCATCAGAATTGTGTGCGTTCAGGATTCCATAGGTATCCTGTATACAGCGGTTGAAGTGTTCAAATATGAGTATAACATGGACCATAGCAATCACACATTCCGCCATTAACAAACGTTATGAACAAAGGTTATGGAGAGTATATGCCTATACACTATTACAAATATGTACTATGGACATGAGCCAAAGATAGGGTTACCACCTATACCACTTTGTGAGGGACAGTCCCTCTTTATTCAGTTGTGTCCTGACCTAAATTAGTAAAAATGCCAAATTTCCAGAGATTGTAGGACATAACTATGTCCCATATTTAATGTAATAGTTGCATAAAATAGTTATTTCTGTATCTAAAATACCTACATGTTACAAGAAACAGGATAAGCAACTAAACTGCTACAAGAATAAGCTTTTATTTAGGCATAAATGTAAAGTTCTATCCTTTGTACTGATTGTGGGTTTGTGTCGGCCTGTAAAATTTGATGTGTGTCCCGAAAATGTCCAACTATGGTCATTTGAAAAGGTGGCAACCCTAGCCAAAGATGGTCAGTCACCAACACAACTCCAATAACAGCAAATATCTGTGACAGAAATACACAGACAGCTTTCATGTAGCAACACTTTATTACATTCTGATGTATTGCCGAAGGGATTGAAGGACTAACATAATCTGCATGTTATACAGGAACCAATTAACAGTGCCTTAATGAATCAGCTTGCAATTACCATAGTATTAGTCCACTAAAGGATAGGTGTTCTAATAGGGAAGGAACCCTCACACACATATCAAATATGTATAAAAGCAGTTCCTACACACCTGCATCTGCTATGTACACCCACTAACATCTCCCCCACACCCGAAACAATTACAATACATACTGTAATAACATCACAAATCATTCACTCAGTGTATGACATCTGCAGAAGCCTTAACATACCTTGTCAGAGACACACTAACATGGCCCTGTGTGAAATAGTTGCTGTTATACAATAGAACAGCTGCTGATGTTACAGGGTTTGTTTGCACTAATCCCGTTTCAGAGGGTTGTGTGTACACTAGGAAGTGTTAGCAATTACTGATTAACAGCACAGTATGATACACATGTACACAAAACCAAAGATGTCTGGTGAGCACACTGTAAACCACCTAACATTTTATGCATAGCCATACAGCCTTGAGCTGCCCAAACATCCTTGCCAGATTGAAACATCTGCATAAGCATCAGGTACAAACAAACCCTGCATAAGTAGCAATGTTCAGAAATATAACAGCTGTACTCACATATAGAACAACATCCTCTAGCCATTACACACAATCCACAGGAGTCATGAAGCTAATATATCTCTGTGTGTCTCCATATAGCTGTTACAATATATCACAAACAACACATCCAGGCCATCTTCCTTGTAAGTAAGGCAAAGGGACAACTCCCAAGTGGAGTACTCAGTTATACACCACTCTTGCCATGGTATTGGCTAATGGAGTAGCTGCACAGCTGATGTGTAATTAACTACTTTGGAACAACAATTGGTGGTCAGGATAGCACGTTACCGATATTTAACTATAAAAGGATGGCTTGTCATACATTCAAACCATCTGTATATACCAGCAGAACATTACAAAGAAGATTGAAACACAAACTGAATAAGATTGAAATTGCAGTCAACGACACCTCAGGTTACTAATAAGGTATTTAGAACACTCAGTATGTCTGTGTATGTATTACCTGTTCTGTAATAATTAAAGTGTACACAATGCATATAGTGGAAACAGTTATCTTGTAGTGATGTATTGTTGAGCATAGTAACGCTTGTAGTATTTATGTGTGTACTGCTGTAGGCCACAAGGCAAACACCTCATACACCACAAGGGATGCTATATAAGGACTTTGAACACAACAATTCCTCTCCAGCTGCTGTCAGTGGCAGGGTTGGTCCATCAAGTACGTGCTATAACAGGGGATCGTATATGTTGATATACTACAACAGTAGGTATATGTATGGGTGTATTACTGAGAATAACATGTCAAAGTTGGGGCTACTGTGCAATTATGATTTGCATTGTGGGATATTGTGCCAATAACTGCGTAATGTACAGTATTGTAGGCAGATATGTATTACATTTTACATAGCATTACTGTTATGTTAGGCAAATATTAGTTATGTCTATTGGCATTTACAATACACAATAACAGGATACATATGACTTGTAGTCACCCGACAGTTTATCAGCATGATAGCAAAGTAAAATGGAATAGCTAGTTAACTATCCATTCACATAAGACGTGTAATAGGTTCATAGGTTCATAGGTAGGTACTAGGCTGTCTGCCCAAGGGCATTTATAAGCCTACCTAGAGTGTGTTGGCTTCTGCCACCTCCTTAGGTTAGTTCCTTGGGCCTCTGAACAGCAGAGTCATTAGTTACCTGTGCCTCTGTCCAGTAGTGCCACTGCAGTGATCCCCGAGGTACATCTCTGTCTCCCATCCACCCATCAAGGTTTCTCTTGAAGAGTGCTAGTGAGGGCCCCTGCCTGATGTACATTGGAATCATGTTCCAAAGTATGGGGAGTCTCTGGGTCAGGAATCTATCCCTCCAGCATGCCCTAGTTATCATTGCGGTTAGGTTTATATCCCCAGAGCATGTGGCTCTCAGGGGCTTTTATTTAGGTGGAGCATATCCATCAATACTGGGTTGGACATGGGCCTTGTATGTCAAGCAGAGATCACCTCTGACTATGTGGTATGCAACCGAGTACAGATGGAGTTTCTTTAGTTGGGCTGCATAGGTCATCTGTTTGAGGTCAGTAATCCTCTTGGTGTGGTACTGTTGTAGTCTTTCAAGCTGTTGCAGTTGTCTTGTAAGGTACATCCCAAATGGGGTGTTGTATCCTTTAATGGGTCTAATAAGTCATGAGGAGAGAGGCACATTTGCCTCATTTGTTCTGGATGCAAACCCATTTGAGATTAGGGGGGCCACATAAAAGAATATTCTAACCACCTTGGCAATATGTTTATCAAAGGAGAGATTGCAATCTACTTGGGTTCCCAGATCCCTTATTACCTTTTCTGTATGTAGGGGACTACCACCTATGTGGTAGTCCACAGGTAATTAGTTTTATCCAAAGGGGAAGACTATGCACTTTTTGGCATTCAGCTTGAGGCCATGTTATTGACACCAGGTATCCGTCTCAGTGACACCCTTCTTGAGGGTGTCTGTATCAGCTGAGGAATCAATTATGGCCCCTAGTTTGCAGTCGTCTGCAAACCTTTTCAGCCAAAGTCCTCCTGTGCTCACCTGTACCTCAGAGAAGTACATACCGAACATGAGGGGTCCTAGGACCAAGCCCTGGGAGATGCCACTTGTAACTGGTTTACAGTCGGACATAGGGTATGCAACTCTCACTGTGTGGTCTCTGTTCGTGAGCCACTTTGCAAAACATCTCATGACATAGGGGTTGATGTGCAGGTGGATGGGTATGTCGATAATTCCAGAATGAGGAATGGTGTTGAAAGCCTTTGAGAGATCAAGGTAGGCTGTGTGGACCTCCTTACCCTCATCTAATGCCTTGTTAACTGTCTCAAAGAAGTCCACCAGGTTTAGGAGGCATGGCCTGGCCTTATCAAAACCAAACTGGGTGGGGTCAAAGGTTTGGAGGTACCCAATTTCTCTGTGAATGAGATCCATGATGAAGTGCTCCATAGCTTTGCAGAACAGGGTAATCAGGCTTATAGGGCAATAGTTCCCCTGGTCCATTGTGGCGCCACCTTTTTGGACTCGGATAACTGTTGCAGTGTGCCATTCAGGGGGCACAAAGCCTGATGTGAGGCTATTATTGAACATGGTGCTTAAGTGGGGAGCCAGTTCATTCTGAAGTTTGTGTAATACGCAGTCTGGGATGTTGTTCGGTCCCATGGATGCTGTGTTTTGGGCTTTAGAGAGTGCAGCTTTTACCTGCATAGTTGTGATTACACAGACTCTGCATTCTTCCTGTATAGATATGGGCCCTTTAGGGGGTGAGATGGGGGTAAAGTTAGCACTGAACCTAGGATGTTGGCAATATCAGTTGGTTCTGTAATTTTCGTGTCTTTGTGCTGTAACTCAGAGCAGATCTTAGTGTTGCCATCGAGATTCTTGACATAGCTATAGAATGCTTTGTGGGTGTCCTTGGAATTAGTGGCAGTTTTGTTTTCATAGCTAGCTTTGGAGGATCTTATAAGGGATCTCAGCGTCTTACTGAGGCTGACCAGGGAGCTCCTCCACTCATGGGATTGTACTCTTTTGCAACAGTTTCTTCTTTCTGTTGTACAGTTTGTTTATGTCAGGGGACCACCAGATTGACTTCCTTTTTTTGGAGGATAGCATCTTGGTTCTGTTTGGGATAGCATGATCCATGCACTCGTGTAAGTGCTTATAGAGTGCATTTGTGTAGGATTCAGCAGTTGTAACTCTATTGTCCATCTGCATGGGTGTCACGAAGTTCACCACTTCTGTCTTATGAAGCATGAAGTTGGCTTTGGAGAAATGTTTTACTGTAGTTTCTTTAATGAGGGGGTGGGGGCGGGATGTGGATATCAAGGGTGATAAGCTTATGGTCAGATCGGACCAACGAGGAGGTGACTTCAGGTGTGGAACACCGGTCACTCATGTTGGTAATGACTAGGTCTAGGATATTGTTGACCCTGGTGGGGGTGTGGATAAGTTTTTCTAGGGCATTGGAGTTTATGAATTCCAGAAAGCATTGAGCTAAGGAGTTGGTACACGAGTAGTTTTCCCAGTTAATGGTGGGGTAGTTGAAGTCGCCCATTATTAGGGTGTTTGGTTGAACCCTAATATTTTCCAGTACATCAAGAAAAGAGTAGTGGGAATCCTGGGGCATGGTGGGGTATCTGTAGCAAGCTACAATTTGGATTGCAGTTTTGCCCAGAGTTAGTTGCACTTGGATAACCTCGGATGCATTATGCTGAGCAACTAGCCTGTAGGTGTGGATATCCTTAATGAATATGGACACACCTCCGCCTTTGATGTTTCAGTCCAGGTTACATGGCCGAAAAGTGTGGTATGAGTTATAGCCTGGTAATGCAGGGGTGCTCTTTAGAGCCTTGAACCAGGTCTCAGTCACTGCACAGATATCGATGTTCTCCATTTTAAGGAGTGCCTCGAGTGAGTGAATTTTGAGATTTAGACTTCTAGCATTGAGTAGCATTACCCTCAGTTTTTGCTTGCCTGTTCCTGTTATGGTGGTGAATTTGTTATTTGAACCCAGCCTAAAAAAGGCACTATAGGAGCAGCAAGAGCCTTAGCCAGTATCCCGAATCCTAGGGGCGACAGGTGCAGGCCATCTGTGGCAAAGCATCGTGGTCTGTCGACCATGTCATTCCAAGCAGACAGATACTAGATCCCCTTAGAATGACACCAGAAGCTTAGCTAATTGTTGATGTCAATTATTTTGTCCTTGTACAACGGTATCATTCTGGGCGATGGCAGAATGCTACTCAGGGCTAGGGTCATACCTGCCTGGGCTGCAAGATCGGAGAGCTCTTCCATGTCTCTTTTCATGTAGTTCAGGGAGGTACATCTCAGGTCATTCACACCAACATGGACAATGACAGAGTCATATTTGTACTTGTTGTGGAGTGACCAGAGTGCGTGGGTATGTGGCGGATCCTGGCACCCGACAGGCAGCTGGCAGTAACCTTCTCCTTGTTTAGCCTGGTGAGTGGGACATCAGTGTGCCTGACTATAGAGCCACCTATGACTAGTGTGTTGGGTACGTTGTTTTGCCTTATTGGCTGTGGTTGAGTGCCACACTGAGTCTGTGGGCTATGTGTCATTGGGGTTGTGTTGGGGATGGAGGCTGCTTGTGTTTCTGCTTTGGAGGTCTCTGTTGCCTAGACAGATTATTATTGGGAGCCTCTGCAAATGTTTTTGTGTTACTATGTGTGGATTTTGGTGGTGTGGACTTAGTGACACTATGTGATGAGTGTGGTGTGGTGCAAATGTTTAACTTCCTCACATGACTGTCAAGTTCAGTCTTGGTTGGAGAGAGCTTTATCTCCAGTTTGGCTAGATAAGTGCATCTCTCACAGGTTATAGTGTTGGGTGGTAGGAGAGAGGATTGTCTGTGTACATGAGGCAATTTCTACATTGCCTCAAGATGCCCATATTCATCAGATAGACAGGAGAGAACACTGGGAGCTGACCCTTGGATATGCCTGAATATAAAACTATTTTCCTCTAGATAAGTGAGGAAACTGAGTACAAGAGCTGTTTTACTCTAAGCAAGTGAGAAAAGAATGTACAAAAAATGTTCACCTCTAGGTAATGAGGAAGATTGAGTGCTATAGTAATTAGTAGCTTATTTAGTGCTTACGTGTTCTGAACAAGTGCTGAGCATGAATAAGCAATCCAGATAGTGTCTTGGATAACATAAACACACTGCCCCCCCCAACAGGTACACAATCATATAGCCATGTACACTACAGAGCCCCTGTAACCACAACTATGCAGGTACAAGCTGTACTCAGGCTGCATGGGACCTGTCCACATCCCAGGTTGTATCATGCACATATGGCAAAACAATTTGCTCTCCACATACACATCATGTAAAACATAGCTTCATATCAGGCTGTGTACACACTGAATGGTGCACACCAACAGTTATCACAACCTACAAAGGGGGAGACACCACTGATAATGGGAGGTACTGCACTAATACCCTGCTGAGTCTGGTCTGAAAGGCCATGAACCTTGATCAACTTATTTGATGTCAGCAGTACAGATGTAGATGACAGTAAGGTTGATTTCACACTGCATATCATAACCTTGCCAGGTCATAGAACATCATCACCCATACTGTGTAACACATACACTCAGTATACTAGATGTACATTTCTATGTAACAGTAGTATTCTGCAAGTGGAATGCTGGCAGAACCAACACTACAGAAGGTGTCTGAATAATACATGCACATCACACCAGTGCCAGCTACAGTAAGACAGGGTTAATTCATTGTACTCCCCCTCATTGTAGTCTATACCACACAGACTAACAGAAGGCATCTGCCTATTGAAGTATGCAAATGACTATGACCTAGGAGCAATAGCTGACTCAGAGTGTTGTGGACAACATACAGAAGGGGCTTTGTGGGTGTGGTGTGTGAGATATGGCCACAATCTGATAGCTACATATTGCATTTTCACCCCTATGTTAATAAACCTGTACCCATGAACTACCACCTAGTCAGCGGTCAGCATAATGGACATTGTGTGTAAGGGATGCAGCTAGGCAGTTGTCTTTCCTGAGATAGTTACATCACCACACCTATCAGGTAGTCATAAGTGGCAACTCTTCTCATGACAGGGTGCCATCCATGAATATAGAGATAATTTTTCAGCCATACTCATCACTCAAGTGACCGATATCAGATCACATATTTCCTTTAAGGAGTATTGGCCATGTTCAGATGGCCTACACCAGCCTTCCCAATCCCCATCTCCACTATGCAGCATGATGCCTACCCTGAATAAAGCCATATCCAACCCAGTGATGTTGGACATGCTACACGTACACATCCTGATCTCAAACACATACTTCATGGACATCCACCTTCCTAGTACAAGGATCACTACATGCTGGACAGATCCTTGTCCCATACACTTTACATACTCCTGTCATACTTTGCATCCCTGTCCAGCAAAGCTGCACATTGCCCCTCTTTCAGACATTGTGTGATAACCGCATGGTAAATGTATCATTAATCCTGTGGATCAGTTATGTGGCACTGCTTGACCTGGCCCCAGAAACCCACCTGTCGCTACAGCTAGGTAACCTTTCATCTTAGGCTCAAACATGGCCCAGGGCATATAGCCTACTAGTTGACTTTGACCGTACATGCTATAGTTGATAACCATCCCTGCAAATACCATCAGGCTAGCCAGTCCAGTGTCCCATGTGTATCACATGTGCAACGGTGATACATGGCAGGATGTTGAACTGCTGTACAGTGCCATTTAGATATATATATGGCAAAACACATACATGTAAAACCTTCCTTGAGCATGTCTCCAGGGTCACAGGTCATGTCCATTACGGCAGTGTAAGTCTTTATATGTGACATATACACAGCATCAAGGTCGACTGCATTAATGTAGACACATCCAGGCATGTGCTGATAGGTAAGAACACCAGTACAGGCAAACAGACATGCCCACATCAAGACAGCATCCACATGGAGTATGAGCAACATAATCAGGTGACACACACACATATATGGTGATAATATCCAATCACCATTGAGTGTTACATGTGTGTGACACAAACATGTCAGTGTCATGTAGATTTCCAAAGACAACTATTTAATCATAATAAATGTGATACACATGTATGTTCACCTGTAGCTCTGTACATCTCTGAGTTACTGTGACTTGTCTCCATCATTATGTCTTCCAGGTATGCCGTGTGCAAGACTACCACCTTATACCCGCTTGGAGGATGAAGCCCTCATCCCATACCTACATGATAATCATGATGTCCTGTTTAGCCATGTGCCGCAGGATGCACAGCAGTGGGATGCCCTGTGGCAGGAACTTTGCAGGAGGGTAAATGATGTAGGTGGCCACAACTGCACATACCAGCAGGTGTGCAGACACTGTACAGACCTAATCAGACAGGCAAAACAGCATGAGAATGCAATCGCCAGGGAACAAGGTGCAACAGGTGGTGGGCCACCAACCCAGCCCCCACTTACACGTACCGAGGAGCTACTGGCCAATCTGGGGACACCTGCAGAACAACATCCACAAGCCTTAGTTGATATTGTGGAGGTGGGTGTCTCTCAACCAATGAGCCTGGAGTTGCCTGGTAAGTCACTACTGCACATATAACAACTATATTCCATATAGTTACATGTGTCACTGTACAATATGTAATGTAACGTCATATGCAAGGCATGTATACACACATGCCGCATACTATAGTATGCTACTCTGTGTATGCACACATGTGCATACTCCATAGTATAGTCTATATTGTACTAGCATATGTGTTAACATGCACATTGCACCCTGTAGCTATCATACAGGCGTGGATAATGATCATACTGCTGTGTCACTCCTATTTAGGTACCTCTGGCATTCTGCTAAGACAGCAGCCCATTGCAGGTGAGACTGTTATTATTTATCAGGCATGTTAATGCACAGATCTATCTGCCATGTGGCCATTCACCACATGTACACATAATGTAAGGTCCTGTCACAATATACAGGTTGGACCTGCAATGCATCACAATGGCTACCCATGTGCAATACTTGCAAACTATGTGAAACACTGACATGAAACCTCACAAACTGTCATTGCCAGATGTGTGGACAGCTGTGCATACAATGGTGGAGTTGTGGTTCACTGTAGGGAGATGTACTACAAATCAGAACTACACATGTGGGGAATACAAACAGTACTACACAGTGAGCTGGAGTATGGCCAGCCCACAGGATTCACCGGTGTGGATTATACCCCTGCTATGAATGTCAAACAATGTGATGTGCTATCTGACATGTCCACGACATGTAGTGAGCTGGCTGCAACACTGCCTAACTATCCTGTAAAACATATCCCACATACTAAACATACCACCCTTTGTCTGCATAACCCTGTAGTCAGTGGAGCATATGACATCTATGGGTGTATGTCATATGGGACAACAGAGACATGTGAAATAGACACCTGTCACAACCATTTGGCCAACACATGTTCACACATGGCCATGGAGGATGGCCGGAGACATGAAGCAACACACACAGTAGACGTGATGTGCTTGTGTGTACAACCTGTTGTACATTGGTTCTATATGGTCCAACTATGGCCTTTGTGTAATGGTTATATTGCAGATGTGGAACACTTGACATCCTACAGGCCTGTGCACATCTTGCGTAGGCATAACATCAATCCACCACATAAGATGTGTTGAACATCTTGAGTGTGTCACGACATGACAGCAGTCACCTGTACAGTATCCACATGCATACATAGAAAACCACATCTGCCCACAGATACAGTACATTCCCCTTGCTGGTGTCAGACATCACTCTCATCCTTGCTCCTCATATGTGTGTGTGTGTGTGGGAGGGGTACAGAAATGTCATGTTGGACATGGTGTACTGACAAGTTTTCCATGTCTTGCCATAGTTGCCAGGCAGCAGCAATATGGTTGCAGATGTGCAGGGGTGTCATCTGTATACCCTTCAGTGACCTGTGTCACACATTCCCCATCATGGTTTAGTGTGTATACACCTCAGTGACGTGGGTCACATTCCACAGTATATATATGTATTGTATATGAACACAGTCATGGCTATGAACTGTGTCTGTAACTCACACTGTATAGCAAAATATATGCCTCATGATTCCCTACAATGGCCATGCACATCAGCTAAATGTGCAGTATATCTGTAGGGCGGACAGACAACACTGCATTGGGACACCATTACTCCACTGTATATTTGACAGGACACCATTGTGTTAAACATATGTGCATGTCATTACACATGTCAGCAGATCACATGTCATACTACATGTGATTGTCAAGGTCACATGCCACACATCAGGCAGGTGTACTGTTAACCTGTGCTGGTCTACATGGTGTAACATAGGGATGTATGCTAACTACTTCTATGATTGTGTAATTTGCATGCCTTCTGCTATGACACATGCATGCTGATGTGTGCAACCCAGGGAAGTATGATAACTACCACTATTGTTGTCTGAGCTGCATTCCATCTGCCATATCACGTGCATGCTGCATGCCTTCTGTCATATCGCATGCATGTTGGGTGCCAAGCGTGTGTCTGTGTGTGTGTGTGTCTCTGTGTGTGTGTGTGTGTGTGTGTGTGTGTGTGTGTGTGTGTGTGTGTGTGTGTGTGTGTGTGTGTGTCTATTGTATAGATTGTAATGTACAGTTCTTGTCTGCCCCTCACGGGTGATGTAGGTGTGTTTCCCTCCTGCAGTCCATCTGATGTTAGTGTCCCCACAGACTCTAACAGTGATGATGAATGTATGATTGAGGCACAGGCAGGGTTGTCAGGGGCTGAATCTGTGCCATTGGTTGCCATTCCACCTATATCCTCCTCATCCCCGCACACAGTTCTCATGCCAACACAAACCCCATCACCTGTGGTCATAGAGGAAGGACAGTTGGCATGTGGTAGCTTGGAACAGGAAAGTGTGGAGGCTATGAAAGGTGTGCCTGCACACCATGGTGTCAGCCAACTTATTGGTGATGCCCCACACAGGCATGTGGCCAGTGCTGCTCATAGGAGGACTTCTGGCCGACATGCCCCTGCAAGACAGAGCGCAGCAGCTGGTGTCACCAGACGCATGTTTCAGGGTGTAATGGTGGCACAGGCACATGCTTAATGGCTCAACAGTAAAGATCAGAGGCTTCAGTGGGCTGCTGTTCATTCTTCAAATGACAACATCCAGGCAATGGCAAATGCTCAACAGCAGATTGCTGACATTTTGGGTAGATGATAGGGTGACATGGTTGGAGTCCTTGACCGTGGCATGACAATCCGCAAGCATGAGCTGTCTGTGCTGGAACATCTGGTAGGAGTGAGCTGTTGGGCATGTGGATGTAGGCCAACTACATCACCTATTGCAGGTCTACGTGAACGAGCTACTTCACATGCCCACTCTCATAGTGGCGGTAGCAGCAGCAGTGCAGCTGGTGCTGTGCTGTCCACACCAGGACAACAGCAGGCCATGTGCATGTGGCCCTGGACGGTCCCAACAGGGACACGGTTCCAGTGGACATGTGTCATCAGACAGTACCCAATCTGCACCTCTGCCTGGTAGTGCCCGTGCAACCCCTGGCAGGCACAGGTCATGTGTCAGTGGCCGGACACCGTGATCTGTAAAACCTGGCCTGTACAGTCCACAGCTGTCAATAATACCCCTGTGTAGGCCAGACACATACCAGAACTGTGTGCATACATACACGCACACATCGGAAACATATGTAGGTCACCGCAACACACACATGCATAACTTCCACACACAGCCAATTAGATCAAAGGCCCTAACCCACACGCATGATGTCATCCAATGGTACAACCTAGGCATCTGGCAAACATTATCACCCTGTGCTTATGATGATGCCTGTGCCACATCCCTGTCATCCACACCATCAGTGGAGGGACATGCTCGTATGGTCTGATTCACAGGGTGAACAGACTAGGAAGATAAGTGTAGATTACAATTGTTGTGTACTGCTGACAGGCAGCAGACATACCATGTAGTACAGGTTTAGAATGCATTTTGTACTGTTAATAGTATGCGTCATATGTAACAACAGCAACTGCACATTGGTCTTGATGTTCTGCCTTCCTCCTTCAGGTCTAATTGCATGTGCCGGTGGATGTCAGTGTTTGCAGTTAGTGTCCCATATGTAAATGTGGACTACTCACAGGTATGTAGAAAATACCAGCATGCACTTTGTAGCTTCCACATCACAGTTAGAAAGTCCGACGTTCCAAACACGTCTACAGATCTACTGATCCAAGAGCATGATAGCTGTGTATTAAGCTACTGTGGCTACAGACGTGACATCCCTACTGGGTGACATCACAGGTACAATTACATGGAGCGGGGAGTTAAAAGAGGGGTCTAGCTGATGACAAGGGTAGAGGCCAGTGGAAAGTGTGATGCCTCATTGGGAAGCAGTAATACACGTTCCCATGACAGGATGTGAACACACAACTACACCCACACATTCAGGTATTCACACACATATATTCAGAGACACAGTAACACATCCACACACTCACTGATTCACCGACACAGTTTCACACACACACACACACACACACACACACACACACACACACACGCACACACACACACACACACACCACACACACACAGTTGCTAGTGTTGCGGTGAGGACCCTTGCCTATGTGGAAATCATCATTACAGTACTGTGCACTTACATGATGCGCCACAGAGATTACACATGTAGAGGTAGTCAGTATGGCTTAAGATCGAGGACATCAACAGGGATAGTAGATTGCATTGCCTGGAGGGGGGAGGGGTCTTATCAGTTCACTATGGTAACATACATCCTCACTCCAGGGACCAGACAGCCATACATACACACACACACACACACACACACACACACACACACACACACACACACACACACACACACACACTGGCATTCACTATTGAATACACCTATGTCACTTACATACAGATACCTCAAATGTGTGAAATGCACATCCCTGCCTATGTCCTGCTTTCTACATTGCAGTCTGTACAGATGTCTACAACAGTGTACAGGAGAGTGAGTAACAATTGTGATGTATTCCCCACCATACGTGACATATATGGACACACACGCAAACACACATGCTAGTACTGTGAATCAAGCACTTGCCTATCTCATGATATGTATGACAAACTTACAGCAGTATTGCACGAGTTACAAAGTGCACTGATGCTTCCTTTGGCAACTGTGCTGATATATGCACACGGGAGGTCTTAACTGTTACAGGTATCAAGTGATTTACCTTCGGTGTCACCCTGTCCGCTGTCTAGGTTGTGTGTGTTCCCCTTCAAATGACAAAACCATAGCTTAGCGGTTACACAGGTTATTGTAGGACTGCTTGTAATACATCTGTGAGCTGTCCTCAGCAAACATCCATCTGCAAAGATGCCCCACCACTTAGTTATGTTCACACATCTGTCCATACCTGAAGTACATCTTACCATACTTTCAGCATATCACCATATACAGTTGCCAATGTTCAGGCTGCATTGCAACTGCATGATGTACTAAGACACACATCACCTGCAAACATCAGCAACTGCACACGCATGGTATCTGAACACACACCACTACATGTACTTGTGTGTAAGTCCTACATTCCTGTCATTTGGGCATGTTTGTAGGCATTGCAATTGGTGGACATGTGTAATGACATACATGACGCATGGACTGTTGTATGATATGATAGGTGTCATGGGTGAAAAGTACAAAGTGAATCTTAACTCTGTCAGCATTGATATCACACCTTATGTACTGTTAGCATTCAGCAGTCATGGATCTACCTTCCATGTGCATGTGTGTAATGGTTGTAGCCACCTGTCTGCACAAAGGACAACAGCAGCTATGCTATTTACATATATGTTGTATGTGTGTAGCATGTACATATCCAGGGCAGGTACATGTATGTCAAATCCAAACATGAGAGTGTTTACTGGTGTACAGCAACAGTCATCTGTTAATGCTATAAATAACCCAGGGCCCCTGGTATGTGTTCAGCTGACCTGGTTACAAACAGTGGTATCATTGCATTGCATAACACATGATGCAACTGTGTCAGTACATGGGTACTCTGCACAGTTGCTGTAGAGCTAGGTACAGTCCACTGG
Organism: Protopterus annectens; assembly: GCF_019279795.1. Taxonomy (NCBI): domain Eukaryota; kingdom Metazoa; phylum Chordata; order Ceratodontiformes; family Protopteridae; genus Protopterus; species Protopterus annectens. The sequence continues at coordinate 617,793,193 of NC_056751.1, read as the reverse complement.
TCAAAGGTCACATGGTGTTGTACTATTATATGTCCTACCACATGTATGGATGTGTGTTGGTGGTCCGAGGGCATGGTGGTGTCTGAGGGTTACATCCTAGAATGCAGCGTTTGACACTGTGACCTGCAACAGACTCATCTGTGATGCCTTTTGTGGGAGTGCTGGTCTATACATGTGAGTGGCCTTTATGTATTTGGGGTCACCACCACCTGGACCGGTCCGTACCTGTGTTATGGCCCACATGTCTGGTTCTGAGGTATATGGTGGTAGTGCTATTGTGCACTACAGAGCCTTCAGCCAGGTGTTCCTCACTGCACAGATGTCAGTATTCCCCATTGCTGGATCTACAGTGAGCAGCTGTGATTACAAATGCTACACATCTAGCACTGGTCAGCATAAGCATACAATGCAGTTGCCCTCTAGGTGTGAGGGTGTTAGCCTGTGTTTAGGACATTCGACTTTGAACGGCACTATATGGGCGAATGTGACCTAGGTATTATCCCCAGTCCCTTGAATCATGGATGCATGTGATATGTGACAAAGGCCTGTCTACTTTCAGTCATGTCATCCCAGAATGGCAAACACTGGACAACCTCATACTTACAGCAGGACATTGGCTCATTGTGTTGGTCAAGCAGTTGCCACTCCTAGCAAGACATCAATATAAGTGGTAGTATTGTGCTTGGTATACAATGGTACATCTAAGGTGACGGACAGCAGCAGACATTGTGTAGAAGACTGGTGTCAGATATTTGTAGTGCAGCATTCCTGCTAACAATGACAACTAATAACACCGGAGTCCATTACAATGTGTTCTTTACATCTAACTGTAATAGCATGGCCACTGTGGCCTTCCGTGTTTAGAATCAGAGTGCATTCCAAACAACCCTGTGCTACTAAGTGTATGAGCATGCCCAGTATAACCTTGTGTAGATGGACACATAGTGCATTCCAAACAGCCATGTGCTACTAGGTGTGTGAGCATGCCCAGTGACACCTTGTGTCAGTTATGTGCCTCTATGTGTATGGGCATGGCCATTGTAACCCTGTAGAGTGATAGTAGTCATCCATTCCACAGATGGCCATACTCCAGTTCGGGATGGATTCCTACTTTAAACACACATGTTTACAGGTATGTAAATCTTAACTGCCAGCATCCATGTTGATGTCCGCATTCCTAGAAGGTCATAATGACAGCCTTGAAATGTGTAGTCTCTGCGGCGCAACTCATAACTATGTAGTATTGCAATAGTGATCTGTAGATAGACAGATGTACTGATCCCACTACTGGCATGTGTGTGTGTGCGTGTGTGTGTGTGTGTGTGTGTGTGTGTGTGTGTGTGTGTGTGTGTGTGTGTGTGTGTGTGTGTCTGCCTGAGGACAGAATAATGCTTTTAGACTGCTCACACTCCATAAAATTCCTATACCCAACTTTGGCAGGGCTGACGATGTCACCCACCTAGAAATACACCTCTGGGATACTGTGACCCAGTAATTTCAGTAGAACATTCTGTAACTGCATAATGCTGCAATGTGATAAAATAGTTAGGTCGGTGTTCTAATCCCAGACATGCCAACTGTGTGTGTGTGTGTGTGTGTGTGTGTGTGTGTGTGTGTGTGTGTGTGTGTGTGTGTGTGTGTGTGTGTGTGTGTGTGTGTGTGTGTGTGTGTGTGTGTGTGTGTGTGTGTGTGTATGTCTGTCTGCATGAGACAAATGCAGTGCTTTGTAGAGTGTGCACTCTCTGTACATATCAAATGACCACCTTTGTCAACCCTGCTGTTGTCACCCACCTAGGAATACACCCATAGGAGTGTTGTAACCCAGTATTCACCATAGCGCATGTCCTTAATGAGTATTGCTGTAGTGTGATACAGTAGGTAGAGGTTCAAATACAGGGCATGGAAGTGTGTGTGTTTGGCAGTCAGAGCCTGTGTAGAGGTGGCTGTGAGTGTCTAACCACTGGACATGTTGGGGAGCGTATTTTGTAGTTTTCCTATATGGTGCCCATCGAATGACACATTGGCCACCTCACAAGGAGTACAGATGTCAGTCAGCCATGGGACTGTGTTGGCAAGCCATACCCCTACATCTGGAAAAAGGCCTGGTGAACAAAGTATGCAACCCTACTAGTACCCGGTATATGTCAGATTCCATGCAGTATATATGCATGTGTTGTGCTCCCTCTGCAAATGTATACCATCTTTTGTGTTGGGTTGATGGTGATATCTATGCATACTGTTGTAGGTAGTCCTGAATGCTGTTGTTTATCACTAAGCCATATCTGTGTTTAAACAGCAACACCATAGGCTGTATGGGTTGGTAGGTCCTGGCAGAACCTCCTGTCCCACTTCAGCTGACCATGGTACTGGGCACCAGCACATCTGGGGCCCAGCCTTGGACCTCAACCTCTGTTGGCTCTGCATGACCTTCTGGTGGTACCACCACTGAGGATGGGGCATGTCCCCACTGGAAGCAGGGACAGACAGGAACATGTCTGCTGTTGTCCAGTCCCAGATGTGGTGTGTTGTTCACTAAGGGGTTCGGAAGCCAGATGCGCAAGCTCATGGGTGGAGTGTCACATTTACAGCGTGAGGCTGCCCCTCCTGGACAGCCCCCAGCACTGCCTCCTTTGTAGCTGTTTTGGTGCAGTGGCGGCTGCCTATGGCTGGGGACCTCTGTCCCACTGTTCCCATGGGCTTGTGAATGCCGAACACCCATCCTCGTCTGAGGTGTATCCCTCCACATGTGTCATATACCGACCCTGTATGCTGTCTTGTCTGTGATCCTACCCTACCAATCCTCCATGGGCATACCTACCCTCCTCCCCACACATCCCACGCTCACCCTACGGAAACATAAGGCCAATCGGTTCCTAGGACAACATCTGCCCTATACATATCTGTCCATTTCACACACGTGCCCACTGGACACATGTAACCCTTGTAATATGCATCACAACATACTCCTGTTATCCTCACCCCTGTCCCTCAGGTGCACGATCCTGGTATGCACATCACTCCTAAATGGTCCAGGTACATGTGATGAGGATGACCCCATTGTATACACAACACTACCGGTCCCTCTATGGTTACCCCATTTACCTTTATCATGATGATTATGTCACACACAGCACCTTGCAAGAGTACTGTTCTCACATAATGATTGGACAGGTACTGTTGTGTTACTGTACATTACATGCACAGAGTGATGTATATGGCCAATGTACAACTGTTTGCGTGTATGAATGACACACTTCTGTCTGAAGGAGTCTTGATATTACATAGGACAACACCACTACATAATACAGGTGTTGCTAGTGATTCCCTTTTCATTCGTTTGTAATGGTTTGTTGCCACATGGTGTGTTCCTGATATATCTCTATATATGCATGTACAGATATGCTGGCCAGACACACTCACATATACATCTACATGATGGTATACATTCCTATACTGTTGAATGACTGCGCTGTATGATATATTTGTGGTAATGTCCGTTGTCTGTATATCTGCCATGGCGTATTGGTAAATCACATTAACTGTGTGTGAGGGGTCCTGGTTCCGAGCCTTGCAGAGGCTGTTTATTTTGTTGCAGGGCAGAACAAGGCCATTGGATATGGAGGGAGTAAGGCACATTAAAGCAGTTGTGAGCGGGTGTGCATGGGTTTGTGCGGTGTTAAGCAATGCTAACCTCTGGTTACAGCTTCTTACACTCAGTTAGCCTCTACATTGCTTTACCAGTGCAATACTCACATTCTTGTAGCCAAACAGGCTTACACTCGCTCGCTCCCACACTTGCAAATGCAACAACATTGGTGTTTGTATCTGACACTTACACCCCTGGGTGGCAGTGAGGACCACAGTATTACCTTGTAATGCCTATTACATCGGATTACATGCCTACAGTATCAGGAATGGGTGCCCATTAGGTGTCAGCATGCCGTTAGGGTTACCACCTGTCCCACTTTGCGAGGGACAGTCCCTCTTTGGGCAGTTGTGTCCTGACAAAATATATTAACAATGGCAAATGTCCTGAAATTGTAGGACATACTTATGTCCCATATTTTATGTAATAGTTGAATAAAATAGTAATTTCTGTATCTAAAAAAACTAAATGTTACAAGAAACAGAATACGCAAC
>NC_056751.1:617664053-617781553 GCF_019279795.1 Protopterus annectens | reverse complement strand
TCTATAGGGCTGGACATTGTGTCGTGCCAATAAGCCTAATCTTTAGAACAGGCAATTATCCCATGAGGGATGGCCAATAATGTGGGGACCAATGACCACCATTCTTTTGGCTTTACAAAAATGAGGGAGGGTTATACATGCAAGGGATACATAGTTTGCAAGCCTGAGCCTGCCTAGGGTGAGACTGCCTACTAGATATGGGTAGGGTGCACTATGTGCAGATATGGCTGCACCAAGCTAGCAGCCCAAGTATGGGTTATTTTGGTGGATGTTCAGGAAGGAGAGGGTGGTGTGCTGTGGAGGGGATGATGGGTATTCAATTATGTATCCAGGAGTGTTGGGGTTGGATGGCTCAGTTCAGGCCAGACCATTATGTGGGTGTGAGCTGGTAACGTTTCTGTACATGTGTATCACACATTTTAATATTCATATGTTTGTGGGATTGTGCTCTGCAGTATGGCCTGTCAGGGTGTATTGCGGATGTGAATGTATGCTCTTTGGTTTCCTTTCTGATTCACCCACTGCTGCCTCATACACCTCTAGTTCACTTATTGTACATCCGACCCAGTCTCACCTTGGCGAATTATTACATTACCTGTCACCCCCCCCCACCCCATATTCCATACACACCATCCATCCCTTCTCTGGTTGATGGCCCATGGCACAGACAACAGAACACATTGCGTACACCACATATCTCTGGTACCGGTTGTGAGGACAACCCTAGCATAGTTGATCTTCCACATGCTGTACTTCACGCACATAGGTACACGGAAATTCTTATCTTTCATGACATGGTAGGTAGACCTGGGTTACACCCATTCATCTTTGGGCTGTCCAGACAAGGACGACTTGGACCATGAATGGGCAGATATTGAGCGAATGCTCTGACCATTGGTAGGATTGCCAACTTTTCAAATGGCCAAAGTGGGACATTTTCGGGACACACATCAGATTTTACATGCCGACACATACCCATGGTCAGTACAAAGGATATTACTTTACTTTTATGCGTAAATGAAGGCTTATTCCTGTAGCAGTTTAGTTGCTTATTCTGTTTCTTGTAACATTTAGGTATTTTAGATACAGAAATAACTATTTTATGGAACTATTACATAAAATATGGGACATAACTACATCATACAATCACAGGACATTTGACATTTTTAATATTTTTGGTGAGGACACAACTGCCCAGGGAGGGACTGTCCCTCACAACGTGGGACAGGTGGTAACCCTAACCATCGGGCTAGGCTTAGCAAAGGGCAGTGGCGTGCAAACACGCTGCATTTCGCTTTCACTTGGTATAACAATCAACACTACAATGGAATATGGGCACGGGGTTTTAAATGTCATTTGTTCGAGGGACAGGGACTCAATATTCAGCTATGTGCCTTTGTGTTTACTTTTTATTTTGGTGTTTGCGAAACTGTCTTGATGCTTTGCATACATTTCAGTATCCACGGACACTGACAGGAGTGATTATTATTAGAGGCAGGCTGTACTAGTCAACATTTTAGGTTGCTCATCTGCAGCCAACATGTTCACGCCTCAGTGCAGCGCTTAGACACACCCCCTGCACTCGCGCACGTTTCCTATGCACGTGGACGTTGCAGCAGCATGCCTTCATTAATATGCATATGGTGTTGCTGCGCCATCTCTATGCTGAATGGTTGGCACAAGGCTAACGTCGTCCTTGCGCCGAGCTTCATGAATCCTGGGTATAGTCTTCTACAGTTGCAGGCTCATACACAGCTCTCAAATTCTAAGTGCAAGAAATCTGGATAAAGCTAAAAATAATGGGGGGCAAAGGTCGAAATCAGGGAAAATTTTTAAATATTAATGTTATAAACATAGGAAGCTACTAGAATAATATACCTGATGAAGTCTAAAAAGTAGTAAGACAACAGTGTTTAACTTATGATTTTTAAAGTTTTTATTAAAGTGTATTTGAGGTCCATTGTTTTTATTTAAGTGTATGAATTTTTTTCCTGCTAAAACCATGGTCAGATGGATTTCTTGTTTTGTGCAGTAATCTTTGGTTATTAGTCTACTCTTCTGCACATATTTGCTTATTGCTTTGATTACTTGGCATAATCCCCAAATATCAATATATTGGCAGTTGCTTCCAGCTTCAGTGTTAAGGTGAATATGATTAATTTGTGATCTAATATAGCCAGGGAGGATGTTACAATTGCTAGGAAATAAAGCTGCCTCATATTAGTGAGGACCAAATCCAGGATTTTGTCATTTATATAGGGTAAGGACTGTCTGGTACAGAGAGTTTGTACTAATGCAGTCTAGAAATTTCTGGGCATACATATTTTAGGATGTATAATTCTCCCAGTTTATGAGGTAGTAGTTGAATTCTCCTAGGAGAACTGTGTTTAGTTTAGTACATACAGACTCAATACTAGTTAGGTAACGGGTGTGGTCTGACAGAGGTGTTGAAGGGTGCTATAGTTAGCTATGAAATGATAAGGGGTAACTTGCAGAACAACCCACTTGTGACCATAGGGCCAACTAAAAAGAATTAAAAACCTAAACTAATAACACTGGAAAAAGCTCATGTAGTATCTGTGAGGTAATGGGACTCCCAAAAACCCAAGGTCACAAATAGTATGTGACAATAAGATTACTTAAAATGTTTCAATAAATAAATAATCCAAATGGTTAAGTACTTTCACCCCTAACACAAGTATGGAAATATGGGACTTCTTCAAAATCAAGAAATTAAATGAATGATTTAAATATCAGTTAAAATCTAGTCACATGAACAGCTACATCCAATAAAAAATAAATACATTCGCAGAAAAAATACATATGATAAAAACCTTCATTTTAAAACTCAGTTAATAATACTGTCATCTGTAATTTACAGAGAACACTGGAAATTAAAAAAAATATTGATACTTGTACAAAGATGTTATTTATATTTATAAGAAAAATAAAACCTCTAGCACTATAGTTTTGTAGCTCTGAGCTTTAATACTGGGGTAATGGAAACTTGTTCATTTAAACCCAAACCACTGGGAGGCATTTAACTGAAGTTGTCAATTCAATTCCCTGTTCTCTAACTTGGTTTCCCAAGACCCACCCCATACACCATGAGGGACCACTTCCAGTAAACCAAAACAAAAACTATCCAAATTACATGCTTGTCTGTGTTTGAACAAAGCATTGTTGTTGTTTTTCTTGGAAATAGCATACAATATTCATACATTCTCTTTTAAAATTGTTTTTCTGTTTTGCCCACATAAACATTTAGATCATCCCTTACATAATGCAATCTATACTACTCCCCTGGAGGGACAATTACCTGAAGCCAGGGGAATCTTGTAGGGAAAGACATCCAAAATAATACAATCTTGTTCAAACACATGGGAGCACTGGTTACAAGCTCTACATTTCCTAGTGCCTTTCAAACGTACTGATGTTGGTAGTAATAGGATGCTCAAGTAAATTTTTACAGTTTCTCCCTGTCTTGTGCACAAAATTTGGAGTTTCACCCCAAATCTTAAGGATTTCTTTGCTCACTTTAAAGATGTTACAATTATTAGTGATTATATTTTAGAACACCTGTTAAAAGAAATGACTAGGGAGTTTACAAAAGTGTATCCATCCTGGTTGTTATGTGACAAATTGGGATGTGTGTTGATACTTTCAGCACCTAAAAGGTGTGTGTATTTTTAACCCCATACATCAAGTACTTCATCTTGAATCCTGACTAAAAAAATCAACAGGATAATTATTGTCTTGAAACGTTAAATAACTTGTCTACTTCACAAAGAAAGATGTCAAAATCTGCAGGCATTCTGGCAGACCTAACTAGCTGCCCTTTAAAAATATTCTTCTTACAATATTTTGGGTGGCAACTATAGTAATCCAAACAGCTGTTGGAAAAAGTTGGTTCCCTGTAAATCCTTGAACCAAAACAACCCTTTCTGTTATTCTTAAAAATAGTCACATCTAAGCAATCCACATTATAGAGAAAAAGTTTGTAGGTAAACCTAAGTAAGGACTCTGTGTTATTAATGTAAAAAATAAATTGATGTATAACATCACTGTTGTCCTTCCATAAAAAAATGAAGTCATCCAAATAATACAAGTAAAGGTGCAAGAGTTTTCAGAATCTGATCCAAAAATGTATTTCATTTCCCAACTATACATAACCAAACATAAATAAATGGGAGCACAGCTGGCCCCCATGGCTACACCTTTTACTTGATGGAAATATTCTCCTTCAAAAAGAAAAAAAATATATTGGAAAGGACGAGTTCTATAACTCCCACTATAATGTTTACCATCTGGATGGTACACTGAACTATGGTTTTGTTTCATTTCAGTATCACTGGCTTGACTGTTCAAAGATATGAGAGCTAACTTGAAGAAAGGTTGTTCAGTATATACAATAAAAAAACTGGGGTCTATTTAGTTTGAAGGTGTTGGAAGAGTATAAGAGGATTCTTGGGTTGAAAGCTTGTTACTAACGGGATGGTAGTACCTGACTTATGTAGGTTGAAAGTGAGAGTATTGAGGTAATTGGATCTAGCTTAAATTGGGAGCCATTTTGCTCTCTTCATAGAGATGCCGTGGTGCTCACTATAATGAGAAATGTTTATGAAGCAAAACATCCTATTTTCAGTGGTCTGAAGTAATTTTGTATTACCACTTTATTAGCTGACAGTATTCATTTAGGCAGTTCTAGTTTAGGGCAAAATACTCTGATTGCAGTATCTTGAAGTGCTTTGGATACAAGTAGTTTGTGAATGTTGTAGGCCACTTTTAGTTGTGATATTTTCAGAGTACTGTTGCTGATTTAATTGTGAAACGGCAGACATCAAACAAGATATCAAAGTATTTCTGCTGTTTGGAAAAAGGGAGTGATCTCTTTTGGGGGGATCACAGAAATCTGAGGAGGTGAGATGTGTTTGAGTCTCTTAGAACTATTGAAAACCATAGCTGTGTTTTTTTCCTGCAATTAACAAACAGCTGACTGTCTGTGAGTCAATTCCAAATGGTGGCAAACGGCTTTTGTAATGTTAATGTGAATTGCAGTACTGATTTATGGGTGGTCATAAAGATGATAACATCAGCTTACAAGGTGAAATTTAGATCAGGTAAGTCCCAAAGTAGAGTGCTTTTGTATGAGGAAAAGTGCAGATGTTTAAGATAGGACCTTGAGGGACTATAGCAGAGGTGGAACTTGACTATGAAAGTGAATCATTTGAGAATATACAGAATGTTTAGTAAGATATATAACCTCAAAATCATTTTATTACATGTGGGGAGAAGCCATAGTCTGTTAATTTATTTAGCAGTAAGTTGTGGCTTACCATCCCAAAGACCCTTTATAAGTTAAGAAGTAGAGCTCCAGTCATAATGCCTTTGTCCACGTTGGGAGTATTTCTGAGGCTTTAGTGGCCTGAATTTGTCCATTAGTTGACTTAAAAAGAAATAAGTCATGGGCATTCAGACCTGCCATATAGCTGAAACACCTGATGTCCTTATGGAGTCATTTGCATATATCCCATAACCCTCCCTTACAAGAGGTTTTGAGAACTTACACAATAAAAACTCCAGCTTGGCTAGGTTTTTCTTATTCTTTTTTTCAGCTGGATTGGTTGTATGTCCTGTTTTCTCTTTTATTCAGTTGTAGGAATCTGACTATATGATGAGCGTGCAGACTGCAACCATAAGACTATAAAGCAAGGGCTGCTGCCACTTATAAATACAGACTAAAACATGTCCATGCAAAAAGGATAAATTGCTTATATAAGAATCATACCATTATTGTATTTTTATCAAGCCATAGCTACAAACACATCTATGAAAAGTGATGCTTCTTCCATTTTAAATGCTGTAAGAAAAACATTTCTAACACGTGCAGAGTGAAATCTTCACATTCGGTATGCTGTCATCTCCTTACATTTAGTGCTATTGATATGATGTGTTATGGAAAGCTGAGTATCCACCTGATTTGTCATGAAAATCTTATACTAAAAAATACAAAGATGTCGGCTTCATATTAAGGGTCAAATTATAGTCAAAACAGCCATCTGAAAATGGCAGACTATTATCTGTAGAACAATCAGTTTGAAATAAAACATTAGCATAGCAATCAGTTGTCTTTAGATTAACAGATACAATACAAAATATCAGAACAGATGCACACTTTTTTTGTGACTGTATGCAAAATGGATAATGTGCTTGCACAAAAACAGTGGTTTATTTTTATATGTTATGACATAAACTGATAGCAGCAAATAATTGAAATAGATTTTTAAGAACAGCCACCTATTCAACTTTCCTAGCAATGAGCATAGATTGCATTTGATTTGGTAAAATGGCAGTAAACAGGGCATTCCCACCTGTTTCAAAGCCCTTGTGTGATTAGCATCATAAATTTGTACAGTCCAAAAATATACTTACAGGGAATACAGCTTCCTGTGGCTAGGTAAATTGCATTTAAATCTATAGCCTGCTAATCTTAAAAATTTGATAGAATCACCTTTCTGATTGTTAATGAACACATTGCCTCTTTTGAAATGTTAGCACTATTGCTGTAGTAACAGAATGCCCAGATGCTGAGCATGTTATCAAAATCATTTTATCAGACAAGGAAGAATGAGAATGACCATGACTGCAAAATGAATATGTTTATTAGTGACTTGTGATAGCTACATGCACACGTACCACCTTATTATTTAAAATATTCTGTCTGATCAGCATTGCCAATAATTCTGTCACTTACATCATATGTACAGTTTGACTTCCAACAGTTAACAAACACACACACACACACACACACACACACACACACACACACACACACACACACACACACACACACACACACACACACACACACACAAAGATTTAATCTAAAATAAATACAGCCTAGTATATTACTTTTGCTTTAGCATACACACCAGAAGTTCTATATAACTCAGTATAAAATGGAATTATTTTATTACACAGACAAAATGAAAATATAAAAAAAATAAATGAATAAACAAAACTCACTGCACAATAATGACATTCCATGTCTGGATAGGGTGTAGGTAAGGTTTAGTCATTCTGCTGCATTGACTTGGTCTCTTGGGCTTAACATGAGTAAACTAACCCTAAGCTACACTAAGCCATTAGTGTGTCATGCTATACTGGATGATGTACATGTGGCACAGGCACAGACTCACAAACACATAAACCAGCTTGGGTGGTTGACATACTGGCTAAGGTATTTACCTTACAGACACAACATGCATCATGTGATGCTCCCACAAGATAATTAGCTAAGCTGAAAATGACACACAAGGGCAGTTAGCCGAGTACTAACTAGCCTATGTTTTCAATCTGAATTACTAAATACATATTGCAGCCAGTTATAAATGAAATGGCTTGTGATGGAAACACCCATGTACTTCTCCCACCATTCACAAATGCTGAACTACACAAAAAACTGTATAACCTTAGGATTCTACCACTGACAGCACAAGGTTGCTTTTTGTTTACAAAGTAGGATCAATAGAATATTGACTCCAATACAAAATGGCAGTGAAATACGAAATGGCAATGTCCTTACCAGATGATGTAAATTGTGAGTTTTTAAACTTGAAAAACAGCTTAGAATGGAGTATTGCTTCCACCCTCAGAAAAGCATGCAGATGTTTTAAAATGTGGTATGATTTATTTTTATACTATCTTTATAATTTTCAGCATATTCAATGTAGGCTGCTATGAGACATGTTCTGTATAGTAATATCGATATAAAGCAGTGTCCTTACCTATTTTTCTCCGTACCTTCACTGAAAAAAAGAAATTACTGCAGTTAACAGAATTACAATCATCATAGAAGTTTCATGGATTTCATAATAACAAAGATCATTTTTCTGTTTTGAAACAACAGTGATTGTGCTAGAGAATTTTCTGATACTGTTCATTTAGGTCTCAGAGGAATATTTGCATTGTAAATGGTCTTTACAACATTTTATTATTTTAGGGGGAATTTTAACTGGAATGCAAATGTTTTGGCAACCTTGGTTTCTTACTATATTGTAGAAAGATGAATCATTTTGTTCAGCAAGCATATACTGATACTGACTGTGTGCAACTCTGTTTCATCTGTCAATCCATAGATCCATTTCCTAACAACCTGCTTTACCCTTTAAAGGGTCATGACGAGCATGTCCCATCAGTCAGACAGCACAAGGCACTGGAATCCACTCTGAATAGAGGAGTACGCTATCACAGAATGCACACTCTCTCTCACTTATACTCTACAGGCACACCTACAGGCAACTGGGAGAATGACAGTTCACATGTACCATTAAACCAACACGTCGTTGACCAAAGATAAAATATATATTTTCAGTCTTGTTGTATAATTATAATTAGATGGTTTATGTTATATGGCTATTACTTAAGTTTCAGTTTATCAAAAGTAAAGATAATTATATCTAAACGCTGTGAAAAAATAAAGTTAACATAAATAAAAATAAAATGACCCAAAGTAGCAGAACTGATTGCAAAATAAGCATTCACTGAGATACTTCGCCTCCTCACAGCAAGAGGTTCTCTGCTTCAGTTCACAGCTAAGGTGCCCTCTGACCTAGTCTGCATAAAATCTCTTCATCTTTTTTTTTTCTTTTTTTTCTTTACTGGCTACTGTGGATTCCTCCCTCCCTCTCTTGTCCCAAATTCATGTAGTAGGTAAATTACTATTCTCCATATTACCCATAGGTGTTTGTGCTAGCTGGCAATATGTCTGCATTTGGTCCTGCAGTGTTTAAAAAAAATTAGTATCTAGCCTTTAATGAATCATTTTTCCTACCTGCTGCTATCAGATGCCATCAGATCTTATCCTCATTCATTAGAACTACTAGACTTCCAGTGCCCTCCTCTGGGCTCAATCTGACCTAAGTCTAGGGTAGGTAAAGAGCTCAAGGATACCGGTGCAGCATTACACTTATGCCAGAGATTGTGTCCTCACTCCAGTGACCCAGCAGCAGCCTTTCAGGCTCTGCAATCACTGACTTTGGAAAGTGCATACGCTCTTTCACCATCAGCAACCTCCCAAGTAAGGGGCACACCACTTATTCAGCATATATCCCACCAGCCTCATAACACTGATTTATTGCAGTGAGCCTAGGCTGCCTCACCTCAGGATGGGCAGGCCAAAATCAGTCACTCACTCACTCCCAACCTCCCCCTTTGGCTTTTCAAGTGCCCATGCTGTTAATCTAACTTGAGTTGTCTGAGCTGCTGTAGGGGTTTTATCCCTCTGTGCCACGAGGCTACTAGATTTTAATGAGTATTTTGACACAATTAAGATTTCTAATTTTGGGTCCTCAGTCAGCAGCAGCCTATTTCTCCATTTACTAAGTGGGCTGCATTTAAACATTACAAGGTTAATTTATTTCAGTCTTTGATTTATCAGTTTAAAAAAAAATAGTGTTCAGCTGCACACTTCAATGGAAAATTAGTTATTGGCCCCCTTGTAAACAGTCAGTTTTCATAAATATATTTCCTCTACACAAGTTAAAAATTTAAATAGGTGTATGAAAAAGAAAAAAATCCTATTTTCTGTATAGACAATATTTGTAAATAAATCAAAATTGCAGATTTTGTCTTCTTTACTTTCATGGAAAGTAAAAAACTAATTGAATTTAGTGAAATCTAGATATCCAGATTATAAAAAAATGTTCACTAAATAACCAATTTTGTGAATATTGTTATCAGCAGATCTTTTCATCTAATTTGTATAATTCTTTAACCGAGTGTCAACCAGTTTCCTTATAACAAATTTGCTAGTATTACTACATATCATGACTTTGAGTCATATTAAAAAAGGTACCACAGGCTGTATGTGTATACACACAGGAACCATTTCCACTTTAGAGAAAACTCTAACGCATCATGGTGGGCAGTCTTCACAGCCTACCATAAATGTGAATGCAGCATTTGAGGGGAGATGACTGTGCCATATGCTCTCTCCTCAGAAATGCCTGCAGTAAAGCATTTAAGCATCCAAGCAATTAACATCTTAAGTTACATTGGCCACCCATGTCAATGGAACATGGCCAAAAACCTCTGTTCACCCAACTGTGTTAGTGATAAGTACCAGGGAGTTTACTGGTTTGTTAGCATTTTATGTGCATGTGTGTGTGTGTGTGTGTGTGTGTGTGTGTGTGTGTGTGTGTGTGTGTGTGTGTGTGTGTGTGTGTGTGTGTGTGTGTGTGTGTGTGTGTGTGTGTGTGTGTGTGTGTGTGTGTTTGCGTTGGAAGTTGCAGTAGAAGAGTACATTAGGGGATAGGTAGAGTAGTTGTGCATGGGAGAGGGGGGCTGTCACACCTCTACACAAGCAAATCATGCAATATTGGGGTGTTGGGAAACCTAGATATTGGGAATACTCTTCCTACTATGCTTTAAAAAAAATAAAAAGAAACATTTTACAGCATGAAAGACATGGATAGGGGCAATAGACACCAGGAATAACTCTTTATATTATGCCTTTAAGGCACATAAATATTAGAAAAAAACATTTTGCAGCATGAAAGATGCATACCAAGAGAACACCAGACACCAGGTATACTCTTTATATTGTGTAGTTAAGATGCTTTAAAAGATTCAACACAGTATCCTCAACACTGACTATCACACTGTTAGCTGTTTGGATCACCATTAGACAGTAGTGATACTCTTGCATATTACCTTAAAGTATTTAAAAAAATAACTAAAAATGAAAGTAAAAGGTGGCGAAAAGTTTCAAACCGTCAGATCCTGCACACTTTATACAGAAAGCAACTTACCATGTAGGAGCCTTAACCTTCCATGCTAACTTTGAACATAGTAAAACAGGGTATTTTTTATGCAATAAGAAATTTCAAACTTGAATGTCCATCATTATTCAATGCTCACAATGGTCCATGAGTTAGAGGGAGCAGGGCAGTACAACAGGCAACAGCAGGAGTGTTCTGTAAAATTATGGGCAGTTAAGAGGGATGACTGTGCATGTCCATGTGGGTGAAAGCTTTGGGACAGAGCCAGGAGAGACACTAGATAACACCAGGGAGACTTTTTTAAACTATTAGGTGTACTTACTAAAACAATAATAGAGCAACAGGTCTTACATCAAGATGCAATTTACAAACAATAATAAGAATGAAACTCTAATGTCTGTCATTATTAACTGATTGTAAGCATCACAACTCCACTGTCATAGCTTAGGGTCTATATCACAACGTCAAACTTACAAAAGTTTGATCATTGTGATATCGAACCCTAAGGTCTGACACCAACAAAACCGAAAACACAGAACAACATTTTTTTTCCCAGGGAAAGAAATCGCTGTTCCATAACAAAAAATAAATAAATAACCTTAAACTTAAACTAAAATGTGGGGGGCTTTGCCCCCCCCCCCCGATGTGGAGGGCTGTGCCCCCCACACACCCCATACTTAAATATACCAACTCCAAGATCACACCACAGTGATGGAAATAGCAAAGCCCCGAAAACGACCAACCAATTTTTTTCCATGGGAAAAAAGTCGATGGGCTGTGGGTTCACTATTTTCAACCTTTGGACTTTAGGGCTCGATATTACAATGTTTGAACTTGTTTTAGTTCAAAGTTCTAATATAGACCCCATAGCTTAAGACTAGTGGGCTTTAATTTTTTAATATGATAACAAATGTTTATATCTAACTTCTCTGGCTGCAAAAAAAAATTCATTTCACATTGGTATTAAGAATTATATCTCAAGTTTCCAGTTTGATTGGATAGTTGTTTTATGAAGCAGTTTTTTCTGTAAAGAATGGTTTGGATGGGGGCTTATAAAGTTTTAGTGAAAGACAGTTGTTCTGTTTTTTTTTTTGTATTATCTACCACTCATAAGGTTGTTCAGCATATTTTGTAAATTTAAATAGAATGTTGTTTTGCATTGTTTCTTATTATTAAAAATAAATTATCATAAAAGATGCAGTGGTAGAGCCGAAGAGTTCAATGCCACATTTCTACTCACAATAACCCACCTTCTCTCTCTCTCTCTCTCTCTCTCTCTCTCTCTCTCTCGTCAGACAAATTAGCATTGATTCATTTGAGGTGATTTGACATCTATAATGTTACTTGAAAAATTAATATCATCTTTAGATGGGAGCCTTCATCTTCCTTGTCAATATCACTGATACTGCATACATGTTTTTCATCACATGCCTCATTCTTCTTTGACAGGTTCAAAAAGGTAGTGGAAATATTAGTCTCCTTTTTTCCCAAGAATCATTTCTTTAAATAATCAAAATCACATGCAGAAGTATTCATCTGTAGGCTTAGTAACTTTCTCAGAATTACAAAGTATTTTTTAAACCTGTACATTATGTTTAATGCCATCTTTAGTAATTGCAAATAATTTTGTAAAAAAATTACTTTTACACCACCATCTTCTGCTGTCTTGCCTTAATAGATCATGCTACAAGGAAATTGTATAATTTATATTTAAGGAGTTAATCTTCTTTCTCTGCAGACATTACACTTTGACAAAGTCTTGGCACAGATCAGCTGAAACTGTACTTTCACATGATGCTAAAGAGGTAAAACTTCAGTTAAAGATATTTTACATAAAATAATGGCTTCGAACCTTCACTGAAATGGTTAAAAATTCCTCTGGAATGTTATTACCTAAGTACAACTACAAATAAATTAGAGGAATAAAACATGAAAGAAATAGCCACGATTATCCAAATAGGTAGTTAGTAAACTGAAAAAATCATTATGTCAGAAATTTTTTTTAAACCAATTTTAAAAGGGTTGTACTGTCAAAGGTGTGTAGAGAATACATTGTGAAATGAAAGGAATTTCATCTCCCTCTGGTCAGATGCTGTTTATAATCTGAATGACTGTATTTCACCAGATTTTGTATGCGAGGTTTATTTTGGGGCAAGGAAAAGTATAAGAATCTCGAAGAACAAACCTACACAGATTCTACAGTTTATTAGTAGGCCACATAAGCTCTGGGTTTTCAGGAACTGCATGGGTGATAGACATATTTGATTGGGACAGATGTGCCACAGCAATTACAGAGTAGCTCTAAACCCTTAGCCATTTGCTTGAAAATTACGCCGTGGACAAATATTGAGGTGTTAGTAGGTAGAACAGCAGACTTCATCAATAAGGTTAACTGGATGAACTGTCAAGAATTCTAGGGTAGAGGTCAAGTGCAGGTATTTTGCAGAATTTTGAGAATAACAGCAAGAAGCAAACCAAAGTATTCAAGGAAACAGGTTTGCAATGGAAAAAGTAAAGAATCTACACAGGGTCTCAGTGGCATGACCTTGAAGGTCTGAAGTGTTTCCAAAAGTTAAGGCAGGAGTTTGGATTAACAAAAGATTCTTTTACAAATACCTTCAACCGAGGGATGCAATAACTACTGACAAATAGGATAGAACTGCAATCATGATATTTTTATACCATTTTGCACATGTGGTGTGTGTAAAGCCACCATAAAACTAGACATATCTCTACTGGTTAAGTATGAAGCTTTTTGAGGACAATGAAAGACAGCTTTGGAGATGAAAACTGACAGTTAAGGACTGTACAGTTAGATAATTTTGGGGATAAATGTGAATGCCCACAATAAAGAATCATTAACTATAAAGTCATTCATACATTGTTCTTGTCCAACAACATCTCCATCATATATCTCAGGGTTGTTGTTGTTTGTCTTTTCGGCTTTTCCCGGTAAGGGTCCACAGTGGACATGTCTTACCACTGGGAGGACATGCAGACTCCACACAGAAGGCACTGAGAACCTCTTGCAGTGAGGCAACATATCTCAGGGTAATTCTTTAAAATGGTAGAGGTACAAAGATGAGATGGTGAGAAACTGAGATCATATGTATTGGTCATACCTTAGATGATCAAATTTTCTGAAGGGTATCAACGCAGTATAAAATCTGCAGCAGCACTTTACTTTTTTCAATGGAATTGGTTCTGCCTATGTTTAGAATCCTCCAAGAGAGTTTCTAGGAGAAATAGACTGATCTGTTGCTCAAAAATGTATCATATAAGTAGAAGGCCTCTGAGCCTCCTATGTGCAGGTGATGTACAATAATATTAAAGAGAGAAATTAATGAAGATACAGTCATAGCTACGAAATAAGGTGGGCCAGTGAAAATGGGTGGGGTGCAAGTTGCCCTTTCAATGGATTGTAGATTGTATTCCAGAAACAGTAAAGGAGGGGCACAATACCCCTCAATCTCTTAGAGCAGGAAATCTGGGCAAAGCCATAAATAAAAGTGGGACAAAGGCCCAAAAATAGGGACAATTTTTTAAATATTGCTTCTACAAACTTAAAAAGTTGACAGAATGACAGGTTTTGCATAGCATGAATTTTCTGAAGTGTATGAAGACTGAAACTCAAATGTCTGTCATTATTTTTCAACTTCAGTCTTTAATGATTGACCACTAATTTACCAGAAAAATCACAATTTTATGAAAAATGGACCAAAATATAAGGCAAAAATTTGGACATTCTGCGAAAATTGTATAGTTGAGAGGTATGCACAAATAGGTATGAAGTCATGCTTTAAGCTACTTTGGACATCCAGAGGGGCAGAGGGAATGTGCTAGATCCCTAGTAGCTATATGATGTGAGCGAGTTAAACTTGACTTTAGAATGGGTGGTAAGCTCTTGTTATTCACCGGCAGAGGAGGGTGGGAGGGAAAGACTGCTTGTTTACTGGTTAAGAATATTGTTTTATATTGTTTACAGCTTTTTTATATATAGAAGACTGTGCTAAACTGCATTATACCTAAAATGGGAATTTAAAATTATATGGATATTGTTAATTTAAATGGATATGACAATGTTAAATCATTTAACTGATGAACAGGTCCACCATTCCTGATGACTGTTTACATTTTATTTTGTATATCAAATGGTATTGGTACACCAGGTGAAATGTGTATATTGTTTAGGTATATATGCCTTTGACAAATATTGAGGTATAACAGGTATGTAAACATGTTGCATGTGCATGTCCCTTTTTTAACCTCATTTTCTGGAATGTTTACATATGTATTTAAAAAATAACACAAAAAGCAAATGAACTACTGTGTCAAACATTACAAGCCATTGTCCTACAAATTCCCCCCATTTTCTTTTCTTTTTTTATAATATACTCTGTTGAAACAATTGTGTACAAAACAAATTAAAATACTCTAAAAAAATTAATCCTGCTAGAAATAACAAGTTCCATAAAATCAGCTATTTTTTTCTTTTATCCTATTGCAAACAATCTATCATTATACTCAGAAAGGAAAACAAAAGGATTGTAATTAGGCAACATTTTGAAAGGTCCAAACTCAGTCAGAAATCAGGATGAAGCAACAGTTCTCCCATATCCGCTTATTGTTTTCACACTAAAAGAAAGATGAGGTTTTGGGTTTCATCATTCCCTTTGCCAATTTCTGCCTCTGACATCTACAGGTCATAAAATGTATGGCAGCTTAGTCTGTGCAGGAGATGATAATATACTGGATAGGGGATGGTGAACCCTTATTTTTCTTTATTTAACTATGAACTTTGGTTCTAGATGACTGTCAGTGTTGAAGTGATACCCTGACCTCATGTGCAAAAATGGGAAAAAGGGGTTGTGGATGCATGGATGGATGATATGGAGCCAGAGGAATTAGAGAAAATGGATAATATACAAAAGGGACAAATACTGAAAAGACAGAAAGGAAGAGAAAGAAATAGTATCTCGTTTTAACATGCTGTTGATCTCTTTGTATAAAATGTTTAAATTAAAATAGTAAATATGAATGGTATACATCTGACAGAGGGATTAACATCCTGCTCACTCTATGATTTGTTACTTGTATACAGTACAATATGAAGTGATTTTGTAATTATTATTGGCTTCTGGGTATAATACATGCATTGAGGAACAAAGAAAAATAACATTTGTGACTATATTATGGTAACAGTATGAGATATTATGTCAAGTTGCCCTCAGTTTTTAGCTGTGGGTAGTCACTACTGCTTACCATATGGGTTTCCATGTGAGACATCAAGGCAAACAAACTTACAACAAAGTTGACTAGTAAAACTTTTCTAACAACACAAATAACAAACCTGAATGTAACAACATGAAAAACAAATTCCCAGCTTATGCAATCTTTTATGCTGTGAACTTTGTTTTTTACACTCCCTTACTTATTTTGTTATCTACACTAACTCCACTGTCACATAACTGTAAGAAAAACAGAAACAATCTGCAATGGTGAAAGGGGAGTGATAACTGGAGAGACTACATTCCAGGATGTACTATTTGTTTAAAAACTGAGCTAAGAAAAAAAAAACATATAATCAGATCTAATCTTAATGAACATGCACATTAGGGCCTTGGATGCTCTGGTTCTAAGATTGTATGCTAATATGTATTATTTTATTTGGACACACTGATCTTTAGGTCTGAATATGTAAGAGGTCATAACCAAAAAAGACCATGGAAGCTAATAGTTTATTAATAATGTTTTGAAAATCTTATTAGAAATATGGAATATTTGTTTTGGTAAGATTAGGTCTTGAAAGTGCAAACAGCTCCAGGCATGGATGGCTTCCCGGCATACTTATATAGAGCATATTCATAGGTTCATAGGTGTGTACTAGGCTAATGGCCCTGGATCCTTTACAAGCCTAGACCCTAGAAGTGCCCTGGCATCATGCCGCCTGATGTTAGTTCCCAGTGCCTCTATTAAGTAGAGCCACTGGAGTGATCCCTGGGGTGAACTTTCTATTTCCCATTGACTCATCAAGATTTCTCTTGAAGAGGGCCAGTGAGGTGGTCTGCTTGACATGTGCTGGAAGTCTATTCCAGAGCATGGGCAGTCTCTGGGTTATGAACCTGTCCCTCCAGCATGTTCTGATGATTGTGGTAATGAGGTTGAGGTCTCTGGAGTGTGTGGTGTGGAGGGATTGGGATTTCTTTAACTGTAGCATTTCCATTAGTTCCAAAACTCAGTGCAGCTTTTAATAACTACTCTTTCTACTGTCTTCTAAAACCTATTAAGCAAATTGCTTCAGAGTAACTGTAATTGTCTTGCCATCATGCAATTACATTATGATAAAACTGGGTTTTTGTAACCACTTACCCCAAAAACTATATTCATCTTAATGACATATTATTTATTTTTATACATCTTGAAAGAGCTTTGCTATACTCCTGATTATTGACACTGTATAACATTGTAGTGCTAATTAATGCCTTGCAATAATCCTGAAACATTGCTGTTTAATGCTAATTTATAATGAAAATGATATAATATGTTGGAGCTTTTCTCCCTGGGCCTCCGCAGAAAAAGAGCTCTTCACCTCAGATGGACAAACCCAGTCAACAAATGTAACATTAAATAAATAATAAATAAATAAATAACACTATGTGACACAATAAAGGGTAGACACTCCCTTCCACTTTCCTTTTCAAAAACTGTTGTTAAATGATGTCAAACAGGGGTCCTACATAATTTAGTTCTTTAAAAGCCACCTACTCAGCTTAGTAAAAACTATAAATTCCACATGGTTATGTTAGCTAATACACTAGACTTTTCCTGTTTTCTCTAATCCATTCCAACCAGTATGGATTTATTATCACTAGACAGTCAAGACAGTAGTGTATTAGTTGTAATAGAATAAGCAGTGTTTCTTGGAAATCATTCCCTGAAGTAACTATATCACTTGATACTGCAATAACCAATGTTACAACTAGCTGGAGCCCACATATGTAAACACATCATCAGCAACTTCATCATCACCTTAAGTAGATACTATTTGTCATATTAAAAAAAAATCCTTAGTACCATCCTGTCTTAGAAATATTTTTATATCCCTAGTACATGTTTGTAGTTAAGTATGCTTGGAAACTTATATAAACTGATGTATCAAGGGTATGTCAAGGAGCTTAGGTGTTGGGCAAATATTCTCAAGTTACATTGTGTTCACTCTGTACCAGCTGAACCAACCTATTGGTATCCTGCTCTTAAACTTCGTGGCTTTGTAGTTGCCCGCCCCTACTGTAAATTTGATCTGGGACACTCCTCCCAGTTTAGTGTCATTACCTTATTCTACTTAATACAGGGAAAACATCTGAGAAGGCCAACCCACTTAGTTCTTAACCTTGAGTTATCTTCTGCTCTTCTTTACTACCTTTCCACTTTACAAAAAAAAAAAAAAATTCTAAGCTTGTTTCCCGCCTTTCCTGTAAGTAGTCTCGTCCAGATACAGATTTGCTGTATCCAGGACTGTTTGTAAGCTTCTGAGCCCCTGCCACTTACCTAAGGTTAAACTATTCTGGGTGCCATAAAGTCTGCTCTTCAAATTTTCCCTTAGAACTAGCCAGTTTTTTAGTTTTAGCACTCAAATCTGTTGCTTTGAGCTCAGCACTTGTTCAGAACTCGTAAGCACTAAATAAACTACAAATTACTACAGCACTCAACTTTTTTCACTTGTCTAGAGGAAAACAGGTTTTAGTACTTAATAAATAAGCACCTATCCAGGCATTTATATGGGTCAGCTCCCGGTGTTTTTTCCTGTCTACCTGATGAATCTGGGCATCTTGGGGAAATGCAGCAATTGCCTCATGTACACAGACAACCCTCTATTCCTACCACCCAACAATACAACCTGTGAGAGATGCACTTATATAGCCAAACAGGAAGCAAAGCTCTCTTCACCCAAGACTGGACTAGGCAGTCAAGAGGAGAGGGTAAACACTTGCACCACACCACACTCATCACATAGTCCCTCAAAACTTACACCACCAAAACACACACATAGAAACACAAAACACACACCTACATTCACGGAGGCTCTCAGTAAACATATGCCCAAGCAACAGGGACCTCCAAAGCAGAAAAGCAAGCAACCTCCACCCCCCCCCAACACAACCCAAATGACACATAGCCCACAAACTCAGTGTGCCACTCAACCACAGCCCATAAGGCATAACAATGTACCCAACAGTCTAGTCATAGGTGACTCTATAGTCAGGCACACTGATGTTCCACTCACCAGACTAAACAAGGAGAAAGTTACTGTCAGCTGCCTGTCAGGTGCCAGGATCCACCACATAATGCATGCACTCAGGTAACTCCACAACAAGTACAAATATGACTCTGTCATTGTCCATGTTGGTGTGAATGACCTGAGATGTACCTCCCTGGAATACATGAAAAGAAACATGAAGGAGCTGTCCGATCGTGTAGCTCAGTCAGGTATGAACCTAGCCCTGG
This sequence comes from Protopterus annectens, assembly GCF_019279795.1. Taxonomy (NCBI): domain Eukaryota; kingdom Metazoa; phylum Chordata; order Ceratodontiformes; family Protopteridae; genus Protopterus; species Protopterus annectens. Next base: position 617,762,267 of record NC_056751.1, on the reverse strand, counting down.
TAGCATCCTGCCATCACCCAGAATGATACCACAGTACAAAATAATTGACTTCCAACAATTGGCTAAGCTACTGGTGTTATTCTAAGGGCATCCAGTATTTGTCTGCCTGGGATGACATGATCAACAGGCCACGATGCATTGCCAGAGATGGCTTGCACCTCTCACCCTTGGGATTCCGGATACAGGCTAAGGCTCTTGCTGCACCTATAGTGCCTTTTTTAGTCAAGGTTCAAATGACAAACTCACCACCACAACAGGTACAAGCATCCAAAATCTGAGGGTAATGCTACTCAATGCTAGAAGTCTAAACATCAATATGCACTCACTTGGTGGTCGATATTAGATAAATGAAAGTTTATCTAGCTGAACGCTCACATGAGCAAACATCCAGAAACTCGAAACTGCAATTGTGGGGGGGGCTGTGCCCCCCACACCCCCGCTAAATATATATTCCAACTCCGAGATCGCACTACAGTGAGGAAAGGGCAAATATTCCCATCTTCACAGTTCCGCAATTTTTGATCACGTGAGCATTCGATTAGATAAACTTTTGTTTATCTAATATAGACCCCTCACTCGAGGCACTCCTTAAAATGGAGAACATTGACATCTGTGCAGTGACAGAGTTCTGGTTCAAGCCTCCAGAGAACACCCCTGCATTACCAGGCTATAATTCATACCACAGCTTTTGGCCACCTAACCTGGACCGAAACACTAAAGGTGGAGGCGTGCCCATATTCATTAAGGACATCCACACTTCCAGGCTAGTTGCCTAGCATAATACATCCGAGATTATCCAAGTGCAACTAACTCTGGGTAAGACTGCAATCCAAATTGTAGCTTGCTACAGATCTCCCACCATGCCCCAGGATTCCCACTCCTCATTTCTTGATACACTGGAAAATATTAGTGTACAACCTAACACCCTAATAATGGGTGATTTCAACTACCCCACCATTAACTGGGAAAACTACTCATATACCAACTCTTTTGCTCAATGTTATCTGGAATTCATAAATTCCAATGCCTTGGACCAACTTATCCACACCTCCACCAGCGGCAGCAATATCCTAGACCTGGTCATTACCAACATGGGCAACTGTGTTCCACACCAGAGGTCAATTCGTCATTGGTCAGATCTGACCACAATCTAATCACCCTAGACATCCACATCCTGCCCCATACCCCATTAGGGAAACCACCGTAAAGAATTTCTCCAAAGCCAACTTCACGCTTCTTAAGACAGAAGTAGCAAACTTCACGACACCCATGCAGACGGACAATAGAGGTACAATTGCTGAATCCTACACAAATGCACTTTATAAGCACTTACACAAGTGCATGGATCATGCAATCCCTAACAGAACCAAGATGATATCCTCCAAAAAATGGAAGCCAATCTGGTGATCCCCTGCCATAAACAAACTCTACAACAGAAGAAAGAAACTGTTTCAAAAAGTGTAAAATCCAATGACTGGAGGAACTCCCTGGTCAGCCTCACTAATAAGCTGAGATCCCTCATAAAATCCTCCAAAGCAAGTTACAAAAACAAAATTGCCACTGATTCTAAAGACAACCGCAAAGCATTCTACAGCTATGTCAAGAATCTCAATGGCAACACTCAAATCTGCTCTGAGTTACAGCACAATGGCACTATATATAAGAACCAACTGATATTGCCAACATCCTGGCAGATAGGTTCAGTGCTAGCTTTACCCCCCCTCTCACCCCCTAAAGGACCAATCTCTGTACCAGAAGAATGCAAAGTTCCTGTAATCATGGTTGCACAGGTAAAAAACACACTCTCCAAAGCCAAGAACACAGCATCCATGGGACCTGACAACATCCCAAGCTGCGTTCTACAGAAACTACAGAATGAACTGGCACCCCACCTAAGTACCATGTTCAATCATAGCCTCAGCTCAGGTGTTGCTCCCACTGAATGGCGCACAGTGACGTTTATCCCACTCCACAAAGGGGGAGCCATCATGGACCCCGGGAACTACAGCTCCATTAGCCTGATGAGCCTGGTCTGCAAGGCTATGGAACGTATCATTATGGAACTTTTAATCAATGACATTGATAATCTCCAAACTCTGGACTCCACCCAGTTAGGGTTTGTAAAAGGCAGCTCATGTCTCCTAAACCTGATAGACTTCTTTGAAGCAGTCACCAAAGCCGTAGATGAGGGTAAGGTGGTTTACACAGCGTATCTAGATCTCCCCAAGGCTTTTGACACCATCCCCCACTCTGGAATTATAGATAACCTCACTCAACTAGGTATAAATCTCTATGTCACAAGATGGGTTGCCAACTGACTTACTTACTGAACCCACACTGTGAAAGTAGCAGACTCCAAATCCGACTTCAGACCAGTGACAAGTGGAGTACCACAGGGTTCAGTCCTAGGTCCTATCCTGTTTGGTATCTACTTCTCAGAAGTACAGACTAACACAGAAGGTCTTTGGCTAGCAAAGTTTGCAGATGACTGCAAGCTAGGAGCCATAATCGAAACTCCTAATGATGTGGTCATCCTACAAAAGGGCCTCACTGAGACAGATGCCAGGTGACAAAGCCATGGCCTCAAGCTCAGAGCCAAAAAGTGCATTGTCATCCCTTTTGATAAAAACTCTGTACCCATGAACTACCACATAGGTGGTAGTCTACTTAACATGAAAGTGTGATAAGAGACCTTGGGACACTGGTGGACAGTAGTCTCTCCTTTGATAATCACATTGCCACAGTAGTCAGGAAATCCTTCTACGTGGCACACCTCATCACAAAAGGTTTCTCATCCAAGAAAAAAGAGGTCATTGTTCCCCTCTACTCATCACTCATTAGACCCATTATAGAGTACAACACCCCTTTTGGTATGTACCTCACAAGATATCCACTACAACTAGAAAGGCTGCAGAAATACCTCACAAAGAGGATTACTGGCCTCAAACAGATGCCCTACATAGACCTTCTCAAAAAACTCCAGCTTTACTCCATCACATATTGCCTACTCAGAGGTGATCGCTGCCTAACATACAAAGCTATGTCAAACCCAGAGCTGTTGGACATGCTCCACTTAAAGAAATCCCAATCCCTCTGAGCTACATGCTCTAGGGACCTAAACCTTGTCACCAAAATAAACAGAACATGCTGGATGGATAGATTCCTGTCTCAGAGACTTCTCATACTCTGGAACAAACTACCTATCTATATCAAACAAAGCTCCTCATTAGCACTCTTCAAGAAAAATCTTGATGATTGGATGGGAGATAGGAAATTCACCCCGGGGATCAATTCTGTGGTTCTGCTTGACAGGAGGACAGGAAAATAATATTCTTGGGTGGCGAAAGCCAGGGTACCTTTTTGGCTAGGCTTATATAGGCCGTAGGGCCAATAGTTTAGTACCTACCTATGAACCTATGAATCAATGTAAATGTACTGGCTAGGTGTTAATAAACTTAGACAATGTCCACAGTCTGAAGTGCAACCCATACCCCTTAAATTAAAAAAAAAATGATATTATTAATTTATTTCTGGAAGTACACTCTAGACTCAGTTGGTTATTTATATATTACAACTACTTCAGTGGAATATTCATTGTAGTACCAAAAATATTCTGGAATTCAGTAAATCTGCAGGGATTTCCCATATATAATTAAAACTGGTTTCCCTATAAGTGGTTGATGTGCATTTCATACAGTTTTGTTTCCATTTTTACTGTTCTGCAATATACTTGCTATTTATTTAGTTATGCTGTGACATCATAGTGCATGAATTGCAGTCACATCTGAAAAGCATCCTTTCTTTCTCTGCAGTTGTATATTATGATGTCAGTGTGTTTAAGTAAATGATGTGAGGGTAAAGCCCCCATAAGTGGGGTGGGCAGGGAGCTTGCTCCACTGCAAATAGCATGGCTTTTTTGTGTAGTTTATTGACCCAGCAAGGTGGCATTTGTTGCTTTGGTACTGATCAGTTTACATTTCAATGCTTGGAACCTGATTTTCCATACTGGAACCATGAAAAACATATGACATAACTAATTAAACTTCTCCACTATACCACATCTCCCGTCTAAGGCTTGCCAAAAAATGTATGTACCTGCTTTATTTGTCAGCTGATAACATTTCTAAGTTGCTTTCCAGTACACATAGGAATTGCTGGAAGAATGTGATACCATCTTACAGCTGAAGGAAGGACTTAAAAGTGAAACTGCAAGGAATGAGTTAAACAAATTGGTCATATAACAGTAATGCTGTGAAACCTCTACCTCTTTTGTCTCCCATAATTGCATTGCCATTAGTTCCAGAGCTTGATCTCAGCTTTTGTGTGTATTTGTGATATAATTCAAAAAGTAAACATATGATATGATACTAGAGGGATTCCAAGCTACATCTGTATGAAGAACTAGTTAGTCTTGCACATGCACTTACCCAGATGGAGATCTTCAACTGTCAAATCAAGATACATCAGATTGGTATATTCTGTTTAATACTAACACATAACTCAATCAAGAGCAGTAAAATTGCACATCGCACCAACTCACCATAACACCATGTCTCCTTTTTGATAAGTGTATAGTTACCTATGGAAGGCTGGAAGAGTTATTAGACAAATGTAAGCCCCCACCCCATTCCACCACCTTAAAAATACACAAATTGAAGAGCAGACCTGCCCCTCTTAAATGCTTCAGGTGGGTTCAGGCACCTAGGCAGTGAGACATTTCCATGTGGTATATTTGACTGGGGACACATGGCTGAAGTGACATTCAGCAGCAGAGAAATATGGCTGTTTGCAAATTCTTTGCAGGCAAAGAAAAGCACACACTCCTATGCTCACAGCTTTAATAGCCAAATGCATGGCGGTAGAATAAGTAATGAGTGCTGTGCTCAGTGTACAGTACATACTTATATAACTACAAGATGTAGAAGTGTGCTACAGAATGGAGGAAATCCTGCAGGCTACTGTAGTCACATTTATGCTCCAGTATGCGTTTTAGGTAATGTTCCCTAGATACTGTGAAGGGGGTAGTGGTCCATACACTCCAATTATAAAAGCACTGCCCATTGTGCACTGCATTTTTACTGACACTGATATGCCCTCTGGCCAGCCTACTGCTGATGCCTGCCATATTGTCTGTTGTCTCATGTTCCCTTGGGGACCATGGACATTGTTTTCCCCCTGTGCATTTAGTTATTAAAGCTGTGGGCATGGCAGTGTATGCTTTTCTTTGCCCACAGGGAATTTGCAAACAGCCATATTTATCTGCAGCTGAATGTCACTTCAGCCATCTGTCCCCAGGCGAATGTACCACAGGGAGCTGTCTTGCTGCCTAGGCACCTGAACACACTTCAGGTTCACTAGCAGCAACTGAGTAACAGGTTCACTGTGGGAATTTATACTCTTGATACTATCAGCTCCCTGATTCTCATGACGTTGTTAGGAGTCCCTAAGACCACAACTAGTTCCTTTCTTCAAAGTTGCTACAGCAAATAAAAAGGTAAAGAATTATGCTCTGGCTGAGGTTGGTGGAGAGCTAGTACTGTCATGTTATGCCTGTATGTGTACATTTAAAAATAATTTTTTAAACAGATTCTGACAGGCTAGACAGCCTATGACAATATAGTTTATCTTGGTAACAGAGCCACTTAGTGTCTAAACTAAGGGGAGAACTTAATTAATGCATGAACCTTAGAGGAAATCAATACAGACATTTAACTGCAGGTGTATAAATGGTCAATTCTAATCCCAAACACAAAGGCTGGTTTTATATCAGAGTCAAAAATACAATAAACAAGTTTGTTAGCTCATCTGCAGAAAGAACTAACTGAAACAAGACAAATCTACTTTCTGCAAATCCAGTCACTTTCAGTCTTGCTACCCATCATTTTTTCTTCAGTTGAGCACAGTTGTTGTTATGTCTTTCGGCTTTTCCCAGTTAGGGGTCGCCACAGCGGAACTCCGGTCCGCTAATGATTGGCAGTAGATTTTTACATACCGAGTTGCCATCTCTGACGCACAACCTTCAACGAAGGTACACCCATTCACGCATGTCTCCACACAGAAGATGCTCTAGCTGAGAATCGAACAGGACAACGTCTTACTGTGAGGTGACAACGCTACCGCAGCACCACCACCGCAGTTGAGCACAGTACTCCCCTTAAATACCTTGGTATCCATCCCTCTGAAAATTTGGAGATGATAACCAAATTTAATACTGAGTACAGAATCACTCAGTACAGCTTCATAAGCATTCCTCTGGGTTTTCCATTTGTATCCCTAACTCTAACCTGTGGGCTATCTTGAACACTTGCATATCATGAATGCCTGCAGTGTCTTCTTCTTTGCATATGCAGATTCACATACAAACAGAGATAAAGGACACCAAATAAATATGGAATATGGATTTGATTGTTTCAGTCTCTATATGACTACTGTCTCATTATGAGCAAGTTAAATGACCAGACAGTTCTCTCAGACTGACTCAGAAGGAGGTCCATCTGGGACAGTGTTCTTTCATGGTTAACAAACATATAATTAGACAATAACTGCTCATTGCCAATCAAAAATGTGCACACTGATTGGACAGGCCAAACAGCATGCCCATTGAAAATCAGGCAGATACCAATAGAAAAAAAGACCAGTCACTGAATTAGCATTGAACAGCCAGACTTTCTACTGGTGGACAGAGCAAAATATAAGAAAAATCAGGTATATTCTCCAAAACTAAAGACACAGGAATGCTCCGAATTTTTCCTGTATTTCTGTAATGACCCTACTAAAATCTCCGCAGCCATACATTTCAACTGTCCATATTTTCACAGAATGTCCATATTTTTCTTCACATGTTTTGGTCTTTTAAAATAAAAAAAAATGTTTTCTTACAATCCACTGAGGACTGAAATAATTAAATGATGACAGAGATTTGACGTTTAGGTATCAAATCCTTCAAACTTGCGCAAACACAAAACCTCTTATTCCATCATCATCATTCAAAGTTTATAAGAGCAATATTTAAAACTTGTCCCTATTTTTGGACTTTTACCCCACATCATGTCGGGCTTTGTTCAGGATTCTAGCATTAATAGGGATATAGTGGCAGAAAAAAAAAAAAAAAAAAAACAGCAGCGGAAATTCTCTGTTCTCCATTGCTTCTCCTGAGCAGCACTGATGTATTGGGAATGATCTAGCTATATCTATATATCTATGTCATCTATAAATACACACACACACACACATATATATATATATATATATATATATATATATATATATATATATATATATATATATATATATATATATATAAAAATATATATATATATATATATATATATATATATATGTAAAGATACATGTATCTATTTATAGGGTCATAGGAAGTTACTAGCCTAAATGTCCAAGGGCCCTTACAAGTCTAGCCAAATTTACCCAAGAGGGACACAGGTGGAACCGTCATGATGAATTTATGGTTACCCATCCAATCGTCCGGGTTGCATTTGAAGGGAGCCAATGAGGTGCTCTGTTTGATGTGAAGTGGAAGTCTATTCCAAAGGCCTGGTAACCTCTGGGAGGCAAATCTGTCTCTCCAGCAGGTTCTATTGATGTCACATACCAGGCTTAGGTCCTTAAAGTGAGTAACCTGTGTGCCATTTGACTTGCAGATGTGCAGCATTTCCAATAAAGCAGGGTAAGAGATCACCTTATATAAAAGAAACAGATCACCTCTAAGTAGCCTGTATGAAACAGAATAAAGTGACAATGATTTCAGCTGATCCACATATGACAGATGCTGAAGACCTTGAATTTTCCTTGTGAAGAACCTTTGTGGTCTTTCCAGTTGCTGCAAATGCTTTTAAAGGTACATACTAAAAGGGGTATTGTACTCAATTATTGGCCTAATGAGTGAATAGTACAAGGAGGTAATAACTTCTCCTTTTTTTGAGGCAATGCCCCTCACTTATGAGATGAGCCATATAGAATGTCTTTCTTATCACCGCAGAAACATGGTGATCAAAGGCAAGATTGTTGTCAACCTGAGTGCCCAGATCTTTCACCACTGAGTGCATACTTAGGGTATTGCCATCAATGTGGTAATTTGCAGGAACATTGCTTATGCCAGAAGGGATGCTAATGCATTTTTTTTTTCATTGAGTTTGAGACAATGACTTTAGCATCAGTTACTTGCTTGTGCAAGACCTTCTTGAAGGAAGTTACATCATTTGGAGATTCTATGACTGCACCCAGTTTGCAGTCATCAGCAAACTTTGTCAGCCACAGTCACTTGGTTTTAGCTTGTACTTCAGAGAAATAGATTACGAACAGTAGAGGTCCCAGGACCAATCCCTGTGGAATGCCACCGGTTACAGCTCTGATGTTGGAGGTAGATTCCCCTATTTTGACTGTATGGGCTCTATGAATAAGCCAGTTCACAACCCACCTTATGATGTAAGGATTGTTATCTAGCTGGGAGAGTTTGCCAATGATGCCTGAGTGAGGGATAGTGTCAAATGCCTTGACTAGGTCTAGGTAGGCTGTATGCACAGACTTCCCCTTGTCCAGGACCTTGGTGGCTGTCTCGAAGAAGTCCACCAGGTTTAACAGGCATGACCTTCCCTTGACAAATCTAAACTTGGTAGGATCTAGTGTTTGGAGATGACCTATATCTTTGTTGATAATGTTCATGATGATTCTCTCCATGACCTTGCATATAAGGCTAGTCAGGCTAATAGATCTGAAGTTCCTGAGGTCAGTAGAAATGCCACCTTTGTGTAAGGGGATAACGGTGGCTGTTTTCCATTCAGCTGGGATGAAGCTAATGTTTAGACTGTGTTTGAAGAGTACCCAATGGTGATGCTAATTCTTGTTTGAGTTCATGTAGGATGCAGCCTGGAATGTTATCAGGTCCCATAGATGCTGTGTTTGTGGCCTTAGAGAGGGCATTTATGGCCTGCTCTTTAGATATACAAGGTAGGACAGGTGCAAGGCATGCCATGAGGTACGTGTGATGGTGGCACGGGAGTGAAGTTTTCACCAAACCTGTCAGCTAACAGGTTAGCTATGTCCACTGGCTCAGTATATGTACTACCATTAACTATCAGTTCAGCACAAATCTGGGCCTTACCTTTTAGGTTACAGATGTAACTAAAGAATGACTTATGGTTGTCCTTTGTTGAGGAAAGCTTGCCTTGGAGGACTTCACAAAAAATCTTATTTGCTTATTTAATCTGAGGAGGGAGTGTCTCCAGTTTAAAGCCCGCTCCTTCTTACTCATAGACAGCAGTTTCTTCCTTTTATTGTAAAGCAGGTTAATGTTGGTTGTCCACCAGATAGGTTTGCTCTTCCTTGAAGAGCTTGATTTGGTCCTAACAGGTACTGTCAAGCCAATGCAGTTATACAGGTGCTTGTATAGGGCATTGGTGTAGAACTTGGCATAGTTATCAGTTCCATCTAAGTGGGGAGATGCAGCAAAGCTATTTATACCATCCCATAAGAGATTATAACCTGCTTTGGAGAAATGTTTTACTCTAGTTGCTGCTGGGGAGACAGGGTCAGGTGTGAAAGTTACTTTGAATGAGATTGATTTGTGGTCAGATCTCACCAGGGATGAACTCACACTGGGGTTGCTACACTGGTGTCCCATATTTCTAAGCACCAGATCCAGGAAGTTGCCCCCCACCCCCCAGCAGGGGTGTCAACCAACTGGTCTAGGGCACTGGAGTTGACAAAGTTGAGAAACCTTTGAGCAGGTGAGTTTGAGCACAAGTAATTCACCCAGTCAATGCTTGGATAGTTAAAGTCACCCAAAACCATGGTGCTCAGATCTATCTTGATAGACGCAAGTTGACCCAAATATGCAGAGTGGGTGTCCTGATTCATGGAGGGGGTTATGTAGATGGCAATGACTTGACTAGGTGTCCTACTACTAGTTAATTGCACCTGGGGTATCTCTAGGGCAATATACTGTTTAACCAATCTGGTGGTGTATTCATCTTTGATGAATATTGATACACTGTCTCCTTTAGTTTTCTTGCCTTCTGTTTGTGGTCTGAATGTGTGGAAGCAGGTGTATCGCAGTATGGCTGGGGTGCTCTCCACATCCTTAAACCAGGTCTCTGTGACTGCATAAATGTCTGCATCCTCCAAGGAAAGGTCTGCTTCCATGAGTGCAGTTTCATGTTAAGACTCCTAGCATTTAGCAGCATCTATTTATTTATATGTATATGTATATATATATATATATATATATATATATATATATATACATATACACATACAGATACAGATACAGATACAGATAGATACATACTGTGATGATGTGAGATACTGCCGGCTCTGCCAGCAGAAGTAGTCAGTGGATGTGTGACATATATAAGCATCATAGCTCGCTGGGGTTTTGTAAGGAATTATATCTCAAGTGTATATAAAATTGATTTGTACATGGAGCTTGTGTTGAAAATGAATTTGTAATGCTGCTTGGGTTAAAATGTACCAACAGTCGGTCCCTGCTGGACAGAAAAAAATAAACTTGTATGTTAGACTGTATTGTAACTGTTGAAATTAATATATTGTAACAGAGGAGACTGGAAGATAAGAGGTTAATCTCAATCCAGCTAACTTTGAAAAATAGTCTGAAATTAAATTTCCTGGTATAGGCCATAAAGATTGTATTTTACAGTTCTGATTGCAGCCAGAGACAAAACATTTGTGAAAACTAGGACCAGGAATCTTACTGCATTGTTCTTAGGGGAGAACTAATTGCTACACAAGAAGGGTGGAAGGTTTGAAATGATTTTATAGTTTCCAGATGTTATAACACATTTTAGCAAAGCTCTATGTGTGTGTATTATGACACATAGGTCCTAAATTCTGGTTCCCTTTCTAGTAAAAGGTGGCAGCGTGAGAACCAGAAGTCATATGACCCAATGTGTGTGATGTCATTCTGTAATCCAGCACTTAAATGATGTTTTAATACTAGATGAGGTAGAAGTCTCAGAGCAGTCTGTTTTTGAGACCTGACAAAGAAGGAAGGGCACTTACCCACTTCAACTTGCCTTGCTTTAGTAAGTAACCAGGGAATAGTAATTCTTTAGATCAGTCTGGAAACTATAGTAAGATTAGTTAAGCACTGTTTTTCTGTATCTGTGTGAATCTATCCATCTGTGTTATTTTTAATATTTCCCGTGATTAAAACTGTGGTGTTTATTGTAAATAGATATTCAGTATATTCATTTTTTTTTATTATTTATTATTAAATATATTTTAACTTTTCATTGTGGCTGGTCCTTTAGAGAATATTTTAAACTTTGAGAGTACTTATATTTATTTGGTGACACTGTGGCCACTCTTGAAAGTCTTCCTGCATTGGTCAAACACTGCCATTTGTATTAGTATTAATTTTACCGAGTATAATTGGGTACCCTTGTAAGAGTCTTAGAGCAGCTGTCTGTTGGAAGTGTAACTACCTTATAGTCTGGACAAAGGGCAGCAGAGCAAGTAAATCTATGCCAGCATTTCCCAGTTGTGTGTGTATGTGTGAAAATCAAATCTCAGAGTGTGTGTGTCAGCTATTTGGAGCAGGGACACAAAGCACTAGTTTAACAGACAGGGTGGTGAAGGACTTGGCTTGCAACACTCAACTGAGGCTCAACCCTACAGCTGTGACAGTGCAGAGTCTTCCTGGGAGCCTGGAGAAAGAAAGAAAATGGAAACCCAGCCTCTGGGCTGAGTGTGTTCCCTGTGTGCTCTTAGGGGAAATTGTGCTTGATCCAGACAGCTGCATCTGAAAATACTGTGTATATATATATATATATATATATATATATATATATATATATATATATATATAGATATATATATATATTTTTTTGTTCCAAGAGAACATCCCTCTGCAGTGTCAGTGAACAGGATTCTGGCTCCTTGATTATTAAGCCAGAGCAGGGACATCACACATACATATGTATCTCTATCTATCTATCCACAGATAGATAGATATAGATATATATCTACATCTATTTAGCTAGATGAATATATGTCAACTCCAAGATAACCATACCTCAGAGCAAAGGGAATACTCTAAGTAATGGCAATCTCACATTATTTGATATTTGCAAGTCTGTGTTTTCACTCATTCGTTCACAGAATACAAACAATTACCATTTGCTTCCTTTGTGTCAAAAAACACTCTGGTAACAAAAAAACACTTTACTGACATTTTCTTCATTATAACATTGTTTTCTTTTTGTATAATCATTTTCTATTTGGATGTGGTCCAAAACCTCAACAGCAAAATAGCCAAGTACTAAGTAGTCAAAAAAAAAAAAAAAAGAAAGGAAAAACAAATAAAAAAAATATGCATAATAAAGTTTTTAACTATTCTAGTAATCAAGATGACAACATAATGATTACATTTCTTCGATAAAACAAATGTTTATCATGGATGTTTGTATATAGTGTAAATAGTTATGTTTTATATTGTTTATTTTTATACTTTATGTCCATGTTTATTAACAAATTGTAATAAAAATGCTTTTGGAAAAAAAAAAGATGACAACATAAAAGCACTCATGCACACAATGGCATACACAAATTAGCCCACATACTATACAAAGCTCAATCAACTAACACAGCCTAAAGCAAACAGGCACACACTAAAGATGTGTCTATTGAGGGGGCAGAAAGGAGACTGTACTTACCTGGGAGTATGTATCATTCAGAGTACAGAGACATACACACACCGATATTGCATTTCATACATTCCACACACCATTCATACCATAACACTCTTCCCCAACCAAACACACACACACACACACACACACACACACACACACACACACACACACACACACACACACACACACACACACACACACACACACTGTTATAACTACACCACTCAGTCCAACCACCACAAACTAAAACCAGTATTGTATACAATTATATTCACTACATTATCAATGTGAACACATAACACCATAAACTCAAACACTCACTCACCAACATATCTGACAACACCAAGCATACACAAGCACATCATGTGCTTTCAGTTACTCTAACTCACATAACAACAGTGAACAGGTGACCACATATGTAATACACTCACTAACATGCTCTAATTAAGACACTTACCAAACACACAAATCCAGCAATCCAACATCTGCATTGACATGATCCTACACACACATCACATGCTTGATATGATGCCCACCATACACATAGTTTCGGACATACTCTAGCACAGAAATGCATTGTTACAGTAGGCCTAGAAATGTTCTTATATAGTAGTAAACATTTACTATATAAAAGACAAGTCCAGATATACTGCAACACAAGTGCATATACTGTTGCTGAATATATATATATATATATATATATATATATATATATATATATATATATATATATATGTGTGTGTGTGTGTGTATATGTATATATATATATATATATATATATATGTATATGTATATATATATATATATATATATATATATATATATATATATATATATATATATATATATATATATATATATATATATATATATATATATATATATATATATATATATATATATATATATACATATATGTATATGTGGGTGTGAGTGTGTGTATACTTGATATGCTTATATACTTGTATACTTGTTGAGAGTATTTCTAAATAGTTTGCCTCAAATTTCTGTAATTCACCATTATTTCATTTTTATTTTTGAAGAATATCAGGTAATTTGCAAAATATAGCTTACATGTTTCATCCTGAATTTTCTTCATTTCTGAAAAGTTAAAAAGAATGCAGACGGTATTAATGTCAATTCCATTAAAGCACTCGCATGCTGTAATCTGTGTAGATAAAATACATTACTCTACTGTGATTCTAAGTATGGAAACATTCATCAGAACTGTACGGTCAAAGTAGAACACATCACAAATAAGGGTTTGGTTAATCTTGTACTTTTTGAAGCACTGACAGGGTAGAAAATTTTGTTATATATATTCTGCTGCAATGTGTACAGTTACCTCATTACAGCCAAGTGACGTCTCCAAGCTTTTCTGCAGTTACCTCCTACTGCGCCTCTAGGCATCAAATATTGCCTGTTCATATTTGCATTAATAATTCCAAAACCATGCTACATACAAAACACAATTGCATTGATACATGACCTCTGTCAATTAGTATTTGTTAGAACTGTAAGGTGATAACTTAATTTTTTAATGGCTGAAGCCACACCCACTGGGAGTTAAAGGTACACCCTCAGAAAAGCTCTGCTGGAGGGAATGAGTTAAGCAGTGAAAGCTACCCTTTGGTCCTCTTTCTGGTCCCACATTAGATTTATTGGTATTCTGAAACACTCCACTAGTGGAATTTGCATTTCAATACTCGTTGCAAAATCTGCCTTGAAGTAGGTCAGTTTGAAGAAGTTTTTTCATATAATTGTACTACCTCTCATTTGTTACAGCTGAGCAATTTCCTTAATATATTACTGAATACCATTATGAACCTTAAAGTGAAGCTTCCGCTATATAAAAAGTTACATGCACAATTTTAAAAAAGAGTTTCCTAGAAAAAGAGGGCAGTGCACAATGATTTAAAGTCAGCAAATAAAATACATCACACAGATTAATGGAAGACAAACATGAATCACATCTATAGCAAAATGAACATATCCATCTAACCACTCCAATTCAGACTAGTGTCTTGGGGTTACTGCCACCAGAGCTCCCTGTAAATTAGCTAAAAGAACTTAAAGGGCATACAAAAGGAAAAGTAACAGATATGTGTGCACCTACCAGAACATTTGACCTTTGAGATAGTCCACTACAGTGGCTATACAGTTGGGTTTTCTCTGTACTGAAATCATGTCAATGGTTATTTCTTCTTGATCTCAGGATTGTATGTAGACAGTATGCCCACCACTGCTTTTGCATGTCAGAATGCCATTCTGCCAATATAATGGCCTGCAGAAAATTCCAAAATGCATTGGTTCTTGATCTCCACTGAACATATTGTGAACTATCTGCTTACAAAAGAAAAAATTAGGATGCAAGGCTCCATACTTGTAACATCTGGAATACTGTTGCTTACTGCTGAAGGAATCCATTAGAAATTAAAGAGATGGAGGATAAAAGGAGATAGGATAAAAGGTACCATCAATAAATAGCTGCCTCAAAGATTAAATGACATAGTGATTGCTCACAAAATCTGTTATAACTTACTTTGAGAGGGCCTTTGGTAATTATGTACACATTTGGATAGAAGCCCAAATGGTGTCCACACATTCTCAAATGCATGCGAGGGAAACAAGCCATTTGAAAGAAAATGAGAACACAGAATTCTAGAACCGAGACACAACAAATGTTACTGTTTCTGGAATGGTGATCCAAGCTACCATAATTAATAAAGGCATACTCTGATGACCAAGTAGCTGCTTCAAAGATCTCTACCATGGATGCATTCCTAAAACAACTACCATATGTAGTCAGTCACTGGTGAAATGATCTTTGACAGCATATCTGGAATACTGTTGCTTACTGCTGCAGGAATCCATTAAAATCCTTTAGAAATTATAGAGATGGAGGATAAAAGGAGAAAGGATAAAAAGTACCATCAATAGATAGCTGTCTCAAAGATTAAATGACATGGTGATTGCTCACAAAATCTGTTATTTCTTACTTTGAGAGTGACTTTGGTAATTATGTACACATTTGCATAGAAACCCAAATGGCGTCCACAAATTTTCAAAAGGAAGACAAGCCATCTGAAAGAAAATGAGAACACTGAATTCTAGAACAGAGACACAAAGTGCAGTCGTGTACACTTACCATAAATGTAGATGTTAGAGTGCATTCACTGTTGCAGTCATCACATTTGTGTTATCTGCCTGCAGGTATCCCTCAGCTGGCCTGAATACCAGAGTCTTGGGATGTCTGCATCAGATGCTGTTGCTTCTTCCATGATGTCAGGTCATCAGGGGTATAAAACATGCAGCCGATGCCATTACATCAGTTTTTCTTGCCCCAGATGTTAGGTGTCCCCAAAATAGGAAGCAATTATATGGTGTGGAACACCCCCAGCAAAAAGCAGATATACATAGTATAAGATATGCCAAACCAAAAAGGATAGGTGAAAGCAAAGATAATCAGGGGGCTGGAGGGAGGGTAACCAGGACTGCAACAGTGAATACACTCGAACATCTACATTTATGGTAAGTGTACACAACTGTACTATGTTCTTCATGTTTCACTGTTGCAGTCATCACATTTCAATTGATTCCCAAAGCTAAGGAAGGATGGAAGTAGATTAAGAAGCATTAGGGCTGGCAATCAGGCTCTGTAAGACTGTTGTGGCAAATTCAGCTCTGGATTTAGAAAAGATAGGCAAGTGGTAATGCTTGGTGAAAGTGTGTACAGAGCTCCAGGTTGCAGCTTCCAGGATATCCCTGGTAGGGACTCCTCTAAGAAATGCAGTAGAGGTAGATGTAGCCCTAGTGGAATGTGTTCTTATCCCCTGTGGGGTAGGTTTTTCATTGTGCTTGTAGCAGAAATTAATGCAATGTGCTATCCATTTAGATATGGTTTGCTTTGAAATGACCTTCCCCTCTGCCCCTGTAGCAAAGCTGACTAGCAGCTGGTCAGATTTTCTGAGAAGTTTAGTCCTGTCCAAATAGAATCTATGCTGTCTGTGCACATCTAGAGAATGCAGTATCCTTTCCCCTTTATTTTGAGGATTAGGGAAAAAAGTAGGCAAATGAATGGATTGGTTTAAAGCCACACTAGACACCACCTTGGGCATAAAAGATGGGTTAGTCCTGAGGGAAACCCTGTCCGCATGGAAGATAATGAAGGGTTCGACTGCCATAAGGGCCTGCAGTTCAGACACTCTTCTTGCTGAAGTGATGGCTAGAAGTAAAGCTGTTTTCCATGAGAGGAATTTCAACTCTGCTGTAGCAGCTGGTTCAAAGGGGGGAAGTGTAAGTTTTTCCAATACAAAGTTAAGGTCCCAGGCTGGAGTGGGAGCTCTCCTGCAGGGGTCTTAAATTTTTGGCCCCTCTAAGGAACTGTTTTACCAGAGGATGAGAAAAGAGGGGTGGCTCAGTATTATAATGAGCTGACATGGCAGAGGCATGAATCTTAATTGAAGAGAAGGATAGGCCCTTGTGGAACATTTGTGTTAAGTAATCTAGTATATGAGGCAAGCTGGGCACAGTTGTGCCCATCCCTTGAGACTGGCTCCAGGAACAGTATCTTTTCCACTTTTCTGAATAGGATTTTCTAGTACTAGGCCTCATTGCCTCAAAAATGACATCCAACACCTGCTTATTGAGGGTTTTTAGAGGTAAGTTCAGGGGACTTGCCAGACTGCAAGGTTCAGGGTCTGAAGCTGAGGGTGCAGAATTTGGCCCCCCTGCTGGGAAAGCAGGGAGGGGGTCTGAGGCAGGTGCCATGGTTGTAGCACTGTCAGACTGCGCAAAAGAGGATATCAGTGCTGGTGTGGCCAGTCTGGTGCAATCAGGGTTGTCCTTGGCTTGTCCTGTTTGATCTTTAGTAGAACCTTTGAGAGGAGAGGCAGAGGGGAAAGGCAAAGGAAAAGGACAGGGCATCCACCTTCCAAGCTTGGCTGTGAGGAGTCCTGGTGCAGTATTTGTTCAGCTGATAGTTCTGAGGGGAAATAAACAGGTCCACTGATGGTGTCCCCCATCTGTTCCCTAAAAGATTGAATATTTTGGGTTCCAGTTTCCATTCATGTGGGTCCATGAGATTTCTGCTTAAGTCGTCTGCCAGTGAATTTAGTTTGCCTGGCAGGAATTGAGCTTGTAGGTGCACTTTGTTGCTCAAGGCCGTGTTCCACAGAGCTATGGCTAGTCTGCAGAGTGGGTAGGAATGTGTTCTCCCCTGCTTGTTTATGTACCACATCACTGTGGTGTTTGTCTTTACCAATAGTTGTCCTGGAAGAATATGGCTTTTGAAAGCTGTCAGAGCATTCTCTACAGCTAACATTTATTTTTGATTGACATGCAGGTGCATCTGCTTTGGGTTCCATTTGCCCTGAATGCACTGCCCTGCCATGTGAGCCCCCAATACTTAGTCTGATGCTTCTGTTGTTAGGGTTTGGGTGGCAGGGGGTAGAGTGAAAGGGAGTCCCTTGTTGTGGTTGCAGGCTTCTGCCCACCAAAGGAACTCTGCCTTTAGACACGGAATTATTGTTTCCAGGTCCTGAGAATGTTGACACCATAAACTTTTTAGATACCATTGAAGTTTTCTCATATGCAGTCTTGCATATGGAATTAAAAGAATGCAAGAGGCCATGAACCCCATAGCTTGCAGTATTTTCCTTGCAGATAGCTGGGTTTTTGTGGCCAGTAGGTTGAAGTAAGTTGTCAAATAAATTTGTTTCACTGGAGTGAGGAATGCCATCTGGGAAGTTGTGTTCTAGCTTGCTCCCAGGAATACAATCTGTTAGCAGGGTACTAGGTGTGATTTATTTTCGTTGATGGTGTACCCCAGTAAAGTTAGAAATCTCTTTACAAATGCCAGGTGCTGTAGTAGTACGTCCTGACTTTCTGCCTGAATCAGGCAATCATCCAAGTATGGGTAAATCTGAATACTTCTTTGCCTGCAAAAAGCAATGGCTGGAGCCAGGCACTTTGTGAATACCCTGGGCACAGTAGATAAGCCAAAGGAAAGTGCAGAGAACTGATAGTGCATAGAGCCTGCCCTGAAGTGAAGGTATTTTCTGCAAGATTCTCTTATGGGGATGTGCATGTAAGTTTCTTTTAAGCCTAGGGTTGTCAGCCAGGCATCCTTGGCTAGCATAGGAAGCAGCCATTGGAGAGTTAGCATTTTGAATTTTGGAACCACCAGAAGGGTGTTGAGAATAGATAAATCCAGGATAGGATGCCAGGGGTTTTCTTTTCTGGGAACCAGGAACAGTCTTGAATAAAAGCCTTGTCCCCTTTGTTCTGCTGGGACAGGTTGAATAGCCTTGATGCTGAGGAGAGAAAGTACTTGCTTTTGATCCTCCACCCACTGGTTTGGGGGGAGATCTGGCCATCCACTTAGAGTTGGGAGTGAGTGGAAGTGAAATATGTATCCTAGGTAAACAATGTTTAAAACCCATTTGTCTTGGGTAATGTATTCCCATTTTTTGCATGCAGGGCGAGTTTTCCTCCTAAAGGTGCAAGTACTTTAACAAGGCTTGGGGGAGTCAAGGATAAGTCATTGTGCAAGTTTACCATAGGGGTATGCTTGCTACTCCCTGTTTTGGACATGGGAGCACACCACTGCTTAGATCAGTGCATAACCTAATACTGAATTATTGGGGGTCTTCTGCTCCTGGGTTTGAACTGAGAAGGCCTGGAAGGGACTGGAAAGGACCAGTTCTTTGAAGGACAATGCCTACTGAATCTAGGTGGCTGCACTTGTAAGAAATCTTTAACATTTTGCATAGATTTAGCTTTCTCCTCCATCCTTTTGAGAACTTCTTCTGCTTTATTGCCAAATAGGTGCTCTTGGTTTAAGGGTGCATCCAGTAATTTTGCTTTGACATGATCTGGCAAGTTTTGTTTCTTAAGCCAAGCATGCCTTCTAAGAACAGACCCAGTGACAGCAGCCTTACAAGATGCTTCTAAAGCATCAAAACCATATTGCAAAGTATGTTTACCAACTTGGTCAGCAGAATGCATTAACTCTTGTAAATCTTTGTGTTCTGCACAGTCAGGAATCAGCATCATTTTCTGTTTAATTAGCCCCATAATATGCTGCTGATACT
This sequence comes from Protopterus annectens, assembly GCF_019279795.1. NCBI lineage: Eukaryota > Metazoa > Chordata > Ceratodontiformes > Protopteridae > Protopterus > Protopterus annectens. Next base: position 617,742,505 of record NC_056751.1, on the reverse strand, counting down.
TTAACATATGAAACTGGCAATTTAAAGCACTAATGGCCAGAATAGCAGAGGTATATACCTTCTTACCCCATCTGTCTAAAGCCCTAGAATCCCTGTCAGAAGGGGTAGGATTCTTGGCCGTAGTAGCCTTAATGCCTTTTGGTCCTTGAGAAATGGTCTCTGGATCCACAGTAGGATTCTTGAAAAAGAATTTGTGAGAGTCAGGTACTCTATAGTACCTGTCAGGTTTCCTGGGAGCTGGAGGCAAAGTGTCTGAGGTAAGGCTGGATTCCAAGTGAGAGTAGTCCTGGCTTTCCCAGAGGAAATGCTCCCTAAGGGTATGCAGGGTTTCACCAAAAGAAAAAATCTTCTGGAGGGGAAGCAGAGGGAATGAAATCCTCTGCATCAGAATCCTCATAGGTAGACAAGGATATGTCCTGGTAGTCAGAAGGAACACAGATATCAGATTCCTGATCAGAAGAATCAGAAGGAAAATCAGTTCAAGGTCTCTTTGAGGGGGAAGGCTGGCTTTCCCTAATTAAGGTAAAAAGGTCTTCAGCCATTCTAATAATTTGTTGTTGAGGCCTATGGGCCTGAAAATGCACTTTGGTCATCAGTTTCCTAGGCATAGTGTGAACTTTAGGCCTGAGAAATTCGGTATTTTTGGCTTGAAACAAAGTCGTCGATTTAATATGAAAATCGGTAGTCCTGAATACACCCTCAGAAGCTGGTGCCCACACAGCAGCTCTGGACCCACCAAGGTAGAGACATCTGCAGGTTTCATAGTCAAAGAAGCATCTCACAGCATACTGGACTCCGAATGGGTCTCAGTAGAGGCCTGTGAATCTGTAGATGCAGTTATTAGGGGCTGCGAAAGTGGCTCACTGAGTACTGGCGGACTGGTGACTAGCTTAACGGTAGAATCTTTGGCAGTTTTGGACCTATGCGGTCTGTCTCTATCTTTATCCTTACATTTTTTCAGAAGATCAGTAGTCAGATGGCTTATCGACGCCATTTTGGAGTATGTAGATCGAGAGCGAAAGTATTTAGCTACAAAAATTGCCCGACGATGGATAGTTCGGGCATTGAACAAGGCACAAAACTGACAGCGAGGGATGTCGTGGTCTGGGCCTAAACAGGTGATGCAGTAAGAATGAAAATCTCTATGAGGTATTTGCTTTCCACAGGCAAGACAATTATTAATTTTTCTGACATCGGTTAGAGGAAGAAAAAAGGATCCCCAACGGGGTACTAATCTTCTAGAAGACTTCAGGTCAGAAACTTGAAAATGAAAATTTCAGGAGTTGGCTGACCGGCACTTGCGAACTGCTTCTGCTTCAGGCACCGCACGGCAAGAAAGACTGGTGTAATGGCAGTGGCTGCATGTTTTATACCCCTGACAACCTAACGTCATGGAAGTACCATATGTAGTCAGCCACTGGTTAAATGATATTTGACAGCATGTACCAATGGTTACTTAGTCAGCTGGTAAAATGTGGCGGTGTAGGTATCCATCTGTTTAGATAGGATCTAGGGTCTACCTCACAGATGTTACACCTTTTTTACCTGCAGCAAGAAAAACAAATAAATTGCAGAGTCTTCCTGAGGTCACATATCCTAGATAAGAAAAATTTCACTTAGGAAGAAAATATTTAAGTGAGAGGAAAACCTTAAGGACAAAAATAGGATTAGTTCTGACAGCATGTAGTCCCTGTGCAATACCAGATATGGTTCCCTCTTTATTAGAAATGAGAGTTCAAAAATCTGCTTACATTGGCTAAAAGGAGCAGTCCTTCTGTCATGCCATTTATTTTGAAAGAAAGATGGCTGATTGTTTCAACCATGAAATCACAATACTATTGAGAAAAATATTCTATAAAGGTAAACAGAGAAGAAACAGACTTTAAAAAAACTGCTTAAATGGTCTGTGCTGAGCTATGTCCTGCCTTCTATTAGGTCAAGATGCACCAAGCTGTAGAAACAGGTTTAATATAATATGTTCAATATGCAGCTGGATGAGTCAAGCTGTGTGATACCCACAAAATAAAAGTTTGAATGTCAAAAACCAGCATTACTGACTGTCCAACCTTACTCCCCCTTCTGAACCCATGTTAGTACTTGTCCCTTCATCCAAAGTGGTAGCGAGTTTCAGCATTCAAAGTTTGTTTAGGGTATGTTGATATTTGGCATAATGTCTTTCAGGGAAAGGTTTTGGGCATTGGTCGACTTGACCTTCTGCTTGTTGACCATATGATAGCAAACTGTAAAAGCATTAACGCTGGCCATAGAATGGAGTCATACTCATCCCTCAGATAACAGAATACAATGAAATATAGCAGACTTATGCTAAAATGCCTGCATATGCCTATATTTAGTGCCTAACTACATAAGGGAATATCTCAAGCACTCTTTAAAGCTTCTTAGCAAAAGTTTCCAAAAAAGCCCCAACTCAATCTAGGAAATTTTCTCTGAGGAGAACATACAGGCCAGGAATGACATCAGGTGAAAAAATGTTAAAACATTAGCATCCTCACCAATGATGAAAACATTTTGGAATATTTTGAGCAAGAATATGTATTAGCAAGTTGAGACCATTTCCCTTTATAGAGGAGAATCGGGTCTATATCACTTCACCGAAACGTCTGAAGAACACCATATAGGGTCTATAATAGCGGAGCGAAAATCCATTTATGCGAATACGTAAACGTCAACATGTATTGCATGAAACGGACTTACAGCGAACGTCCAAAACCGTGATTTTGGAAATGTCGAATTACCATGGTTGGCCCATCTGTGGAATAGTTGTATAAGGTAAGTGTTGGATAGTTATGAACTTCAGGGTTAGGGTGCGGGTTAAGGTAAGGGCACAGATAGGTCATGTCTGTTAGATTTAGTGTAGGGTTAGAAGTAGGGTTTTGTTAAATGTATGTATGTGTATTATTTATTTTGTTTGTGTATATTTTCGTAGGAGAAGTGTGCGGTAGTTATGGACCTTAGGGTTAGGGAGGGGTTAAGGAAAGTGCATAGATAGTTGTTTATGTGGGGTTTAGTGTAGGGTTAGAAGTAGGGTGTTTGTGCTTTACGTTAGGGTTAGAAGTAGGGCTTGGTTAGTGTATGTATGTGCTTTATTTATTTTGTTTGGGTAAGTAGTATGTAGCGGGTGGTGGGGTTGGCCGAGTATGACAGTTCGACATTTAAAATTTCACGGTTTTATGCGTTCAGGATATCTGTGGTTCGCGCAATTGGTGTCGGTGGTTTTAGTATTCGCTTAATAGTATTTTTGCTCTCGTAATATAGACCCCACCATATGTTTGAACTTCAAACCACGAATTGCACAAACATCGAAGTCTTAGAACAGCAATTTTTTTTCTCAGGGAAAAAAAAATCGCTGTTCCAAGACACATACACACAACACAAGCACACAAAAAACACATCAATCCACACACATACACTTAAAATCCTACATCTAACCCTACACTAAACTGTACATACACTACTACCTATCCACTTACCTTAACCCAAACCCTAACTCTAAGGTCCGTCACTATTGCACACTCACCTGACCAATGCCCTAACTCTAACTCACCTATCTTGTCCTAACCATGAAGTCTGTCACTATCGCACACCCACCTCACCTGCGCCCTAACTCACCTAACCAGCACCCTAACCCAAATGCCCACACAATCGCACACTTACCTGAACCCGACCCGTAACTTTCCATCACAGTCCTGGTAATTGCGAAGCCACAGAAACGGCCTACCGAATTCTTTCCCTGGGAAAAGAATTCAGTGTTCCACTGCTTCGTGGTAATCGGTGTTCGAACTTTACAGTTTGAACATTTGGTATTTGATCATCAGCCATTTCGATGGACTGATACAGACCCAGAGAATCAGTTGATTTCCCCCTTACTTCCATCTAATTATTTGAATGTTGTAGCTCTGCATGGTGGTGCTAAGCCCCATACTCAAAATAAAGAGGTCTATTATTAGTTCTTTGAAAAACCTTTACACCGAACGCTACATCATCATCCCATATTTAGTGAAATTCACTTCCGCGATTCGCTGAATACTTAAAGAACAAACAAATACTTGTCCTGCAACCCAACAGACCCAAATCTAGTCAATCCAAACCCACCCATGTGGGGAGCTGTGCCCCCCATACCCCCCCCTAACTAAATACTCCAACTCTGAGATTGCACTACAGTGGAGAAAAGGGCAAAGTTGTCTAGTTGGCCAACTACATCTTCGCCCTGTAAGTATTCAGTGAATCGCAGAACTGAATTTTGCTGAATATGAGTCGACAATGTAGCGTTCAGTGGAAAGGTTTTTTGAAGAACTGATAGATACCCAAATAAAAGTAGAGGGCTTGCATTGTTGTCCTTTTGATTTGACTTCACTGATGTTTGGTATAGTAAGAGAACAGACTCTAATGGTAGATTTATATCCGGCAGAGAAACCTGGGATGCTCTTTACTTCTCCACCTCATTCTGGTCATACAAAAAGAAATGATGCACTTTATTACTAACTGACATGAAGACAACAGCTGCAATTTCTAAGGATCCCTTAATTGCAGTTGTCTGCTTAGGTTTCATCGAGTTCTCATGCTGTTGCAGTGATGTTTATATTGTGATAAACCAGTGCATTTCAGCTTTGATTTCAATTATATAAGCATCAGTGATTTAAGGTGTCAATATTTTGTGCTGTTTGTTAGTATTCAATTAGGTTAATGGGCAACGCTGTTACCTGGGTGGCCAGAAACAATAAGATGAGAACAGGTCACCGTCTACTTGAGAAAGAGCTGATACATACCTTAAATGCAAGCAGTGTAATACTCTCTTGCCTTAGATGAAATGATTTTCTGATCTGCCTGATAAAAAAAGAATTCCCCGGATTCATGAAGCTCGGCGCAAGTTTGGCGTAAGGCTTGCACCGGCCATGCGGCGCAGATGTGGAGTAGACGTGCCATATGCATATTAATGAAGGCCCGCAGCTGCCACAGCCACGTGCATAGGAAACGTGCGCGACTGCAAGGGGCGTATCAAAGTTGCACAGGGAGGAGTGTCAATGTCGGCTTTCAAGGAGCAACCTAAACTGCTGAATATTATATTCCTCCAGCAATAGTAATCGTACCTATCAGTGTCCGTGGAGACTGAAATGTATGCAAAGCAGAGTCCCTGCGAACAGAAAATGAACACTCAAACACAAATGCAAGGTAGGGAATAACAGGTCCCTACCCATGAACAAATGACAGGAAAACCGTGTGCCTGTAGTCCAACGTAGTGTTGATAGCTATACCATGTGGAAGTGAAATGTATCAGATGTTAGCGTGCCGCCAGTAGGTATGTCCAGTCCAACGGAGAGGGTCACCAGCCGACCCATAATTTGAGGGAGAGAACATAGCTGTGCAGATGTGTCCATAACAAAATACACGAGGAGAAATGTAGATATAGGTAGTGACCGGATGTCTGAATCATATCCCACAAGCCATGTAATAGTCACATACAAAAGGTATGTCCGTATTTCACATACCAAATGTGATAGGAAATAGCATACACATGTAAACAAAACAGAAGGAGCATATAAATGAGCCATAACAACACGGACACATGTAGGCCGAAAGGAACAGTATGATCCGTACCGTCGACCAAGATTACCACCTGTCCCACTTTGCGAGCGACAGTCCCTCTGTGGGCAGATGTATCCTGACACAAACATGTAAAACTGGCAAATGTCCAGAGAATATAGGACATAATTCCTCCGTAGACGTCATGCAATAGTTACATTAAACATATTTCACTAGACGTATATTACATAAATGTCATAACAAACAGAATAAGATACCGAAATGCTACAAGAATAACCTTAGATATAGGCAAGAATTGTAAGTTCTATCTGCCGAACTGTCCGTGGGTATGTGTCGGCCTGTAAAATATGCTTGTGTTCACGGCAAATGTCACAGTAGGGTTGCCACCCTTACAAATGGCCAAAGTGGGACATGTTTGATACAGACATCAGACTGTACAGGCCGACACATACCCACGGCCAGTACAAAGGACAGAACATAACTGTTTTGCCTACAGAAAAGCGTATTCCTGTAGCATTTTAGTTGCTTATTCTGTTTCTCATAACAGTCAGGTATTTCAGATACAGAATTAACTGTTTAATACAATGATCACATAAAATATAAGAAATATGTTTGTCCTAAAATCTCAGGACATTTGCCATGTTGACAATTACATTTTAGGACACAACTGCCCAAAGAGGAACTGTCCCTCGCAAAGTGGGACAGGTGCTAACCCTATGTCACACTATGGCCAATTGAAAAGGTGGAAACACAACCGTTGACTGTGGAGAGGCATTGTCCACAACGGTCGGACATGTGTAAGGAATAGCTTGGACATATGAAAAGGTGCCATCCTACCAATGAGTAGAACAGGCTGTCAAACTCCAGAAGTCAGCTGTATAATCCGAACGTGTATGTGACACAGTCGAACGGGTAGTACCCGGATACACCAACCAAGTAATGAAAGTGAAGTAAGGGCGTGTACCTATGTGCATGAGGTATAGCATGTGGAAAGCAAACATGGCAGGGTAGTCCACACAACCATACAGGTACCCGACACATGTAGGGTAGTCAATGTGTAACTCTGGCCGTGTCATGGGCCAACAACCAAAGTAGTGCTCTATGAGGTGCGAGTAATTTGCGTGTGAGGGGTGTGTGTTTAATGGTAAATTCCTCAAAGGCGATACCTGTGTCATATGCAGAAAAAGTGAACCGGAGGTGTATGAGGGGGCAGTGGTCGAAGTGGAAAGAAACACAACCTCATGTAGAAACAGCTGCAAGACAAGCAGACAGGCCATAGTGTAGAACACAATCCCACAAACATATGCATATGGAAATATGCGAGACAAATGTATAGATACGGCACTGTCACATACCCACAGATGGGTCCTGATGGAACTGGCCATAACAAACGCAACACACCTGGATGCATAATAGCCTACCCAGCATACCCTCAACACACAACCTGCCACCATACCAGAACGTCCACCAAATCCAGCTGTATTTGGTCCACTGGTTTGTTGCAGAAACAGCTTCACACAGTGACCCCTGCACATATGTAGTAGGTATTGTCACCCTAGGCAGTGTCAGGATTGCAAGCCATGTATCCCCTGCAGGTAAAACCCCCTGTACATTTTTGTGCAGCCACAAAAATATTTGTTATCTAACTTGTTTTGGTTTTGACCAATTTTTGGGATATCTCTCACAGGATGACCAACTTGTAAATAGTAGAATGGGTATGACGACATGATGTCCAATCCAGTAGATATCTGGACACAAGTCAGAATGTGCAGTGGAGGTCCATGACACTGATCAGCCCTAAGTGGTCATGCATAACCTACCACCCAGGATAAAATACCTTCCCGTGATGCACGTGTCCAGACACGAATAGGAGGGAGAATATAATGCACACATTTGCAAAGTGGAAAATGGCATGAGGGTGAGGAAGGGCGTAAACAGGTCAACACTGATCAAGTGTGAGGGACACTGACTGTGTGCAGTCATGACTGACCATACCTGCCAACCTGTGTGAGCAAGATATCTGGACAGAGCCATGAATTTAAGTGAGACAAAGGTCCAAAATCAGGGACAATCTGTAAACATATCTCTTAGAAACATAGAATTTGATATAATAACAGTTTGCACATTGGCATTAATGTCTGGAGTACGAAGTCTGAAACCCAACTGTCTGTCAGCACATTCCGACTGCAACCTTTAATGCTGAGCTACTGCTGTGCCAGAACACAACAGCATATTACAGAGGTCCGTGCCATACCACTCAACTGTCCGAATATTTGCAGAATGACTAGGGTCACCACCTGTCCCACTTTGTGAGTAACAATCCCTCTGTAGGCAGTTGTGTCCTGTGAAAAAAATCAAGACATAGCAAATGCCCTGAGAGTTTATTTCCTAATTTATTTTAATAGTCACATAAAATGGTTATTTTATATAGGAATCCTCAATATGTTATGTGAAGTAGCATAAGCAATTCAAATGTTACTAGAATAAGCTATTATATGTACAAAAAAGGTTAAAGTTAAAGTTCAGTACTATGCACGGCTGTAGGTATGTTTTGTCCTGGAAAATCTGACATCTCTACAGAACATGTCCCACTTTGGGGAGTTGAAAAGGTGGCAACCCTAAGAATGATCACAGGTTCACCCCATAGTGTTGGTGTGTGCCTCCGACAATCTACACCAGTGTGGTAAATAGCTGAGGATTGACGTCACTAAATAATGAGAAATTTCCTGAGTATAAGACTCCACAACCTGCAGAAAAGTCATGCTAATACAAAACCTAGGATTCTATCAACATTCTAAGCTTGTAAGAGCAATCGTTAAAATGTGTCCCTAATTGTCCCCCCATCGTGTAGGTTTTGCGCAGGTCTGGTGCTCTAAGAGGTTGAGAGGTATGGTCCGTACATATTTACACGAACAGCCCTTCACACTTGTGTAATGTACAACTGCATACCTGCAGTCACTTCATGTCCAAAAATAATAATCCCTGTATGACTGTATACAGGTAATAGTGAAATGTGAATGGGAACACCCCTCACCGTGGAGTATGGACTATAACAACCCCACCCATAATATGTAGTGCCAACAGAATAAGCTGCTGACAGGTGCCCAAACACCTTTGTCTATACACACAGGTAACACTTCAAAATAGGGAGATAATCCCTGTCCATATGCTTCATCTGACATTTGACCTCGGCCAGGGAAGTTCTGTTCACCAGGTGGACAAGCCTAAACCCAGATCACTACATGAACACCCTGACAATCAAAGACCTGTATGTGGCTGGACTATATGCCTTGGTGTTCTGCATATCCTCGGAGTGATTAACAATGCAGCTGGAGTCCACAGCAGTAGGCAATAGGGAATGTGTAATATGTAGTACCGCCTTTTTCCCAGCAGAAGAATGGATGCCTGTGTCGTAGGTGAAGCGGTGAGGCATATGTTGATGTAGCTAAGTACTATGGTTATGCATATCAATGAGGGAGAACACCAATAGAATAGTGGTTCCGGTATCTGGCCAACGTGAATGCAGTCCCGGTTGACGTACGACCACTGCACATATAACTTGAAAGTGTAATGAAAGTGTTCGTGCAGTACACACATTTAAATATGTAAAGGTGAACGTGTGTTTTGCAGTAGTCCATAAACTGGAATACAGATATGTAACTGTTACGGTCAGAATTATGAAAGTTCACAGAAGCACAATTATCTATGAAACACATGTAACCCACAATAAGGATATGCAAGTGCACCTGCGCGTGTGTAATCCACTCACAGAATAGAAAATGAATGGTGTTTTCCCCACGTTCTATGTACATGGCTCATACCTGTTAAACCCGTAAAGTATGAAACCGGACAAAGCCATGACAACAACTGGTACAAATAGGGACAATCCCCAGATATTTCCCTAACAAACATAGAAAGTAGATAGAATAACAGGTGTGTCACTAGCATGGATTCTCTGAAGGGTATAAAGTCGTAACTTGAAATGTTTGTCATTATTTACCAACATCAGTCTTTAATGATATGCCACTAACTTGCCAGATAGACACAAGGTTATGAAAAATGGACCAACGGTAAGAGGCAAACAGCTGTACATGCAGCGGAAATCTGTACAGTTGAAAGGTATGATATGGACGATATATATACACATATATCCACAGACATAATCCAAAGCAAATTACAAGATGAGGAATGTACAGACATATGTATATATGTACATATATAAATCTATACACACACGATACATGAATAGATATATACACAACAAACATATGTCCCTGTACATATAACACATGTACATAAATAGGTCACGTTATAGCTAATATAGATAGACAGACATGCATGAAAGGAGAATACACCGATAGTTTCCAAACCATTGCCCTGAAAGTACCAGTGTGACAGGGCTTGCAAGTTCTACACGTTAAACATGAATATAGGTGTCCTTTGCAGGACCCCAAAAATTGATCCTGTACGAAGTGCCAACCGTCATTGATGCAAAAGAAGTCACACCTGCAACTATAATATAGGTGTACATGCAACAGTAGCAGGTGCAAGGGTAATAACACATGGGTCGATTGAATGTATGACGTACGAGCTGATATCCGCAGAGTGGGGAGTGCTCGGAAGTGTCCTCACACTTTATTATTACTCACATTAAACATGTCTAATGGGTACTGTGGAGGTGTGTCAGGTATGGGAATCATGGGTATGCAGAATTGGGCCAAGGTGTTGGTTGGCACAGATCTATTAGGTACGCCCTATGGGAGTGATCAATATACCTATGTGGGTATAGCACATGCCTACATTCTCCAAAAAGGTGCAACCCATCTACTTGATATTGGGTAAACTATTGGGGGAAGACGTAGGGACCTATATCAGTGTCATGTAGGCGATTATCATGGATGGACACGCGTACGACCAAGATGGTAACCATACCTGCCAGAATGTCAGAATATGACAGCTAGACTAAGGCATAGTACATGACAGACACATAGGGACTATATTAAATATACCTCAGACAAAGTCAGACCGTTGATAGAATAATTGCGTAGTCAGGAATATGAATGTTATGAGAGTTAGTAATTATGAAATAGAAATGTCAGTCATGATTACCTAACTGCACAGTCCATCATGGCTTGCCAGCAATCTACCAGAAAGGCACATTATCATGACAAATGTAACAGAAACATAGGTCAAACCCCAGGGCATATACCCATAATGTGTACAGGTGAGAGGTATGAAGGCAACCCATCCTAATGAAATGTACAGAACTAGTGATACTAGGTGGACAGGTGAGAAGAAAGACGTCAGGACAAATGACAAAACATGTACAAGTCATAAGCATGTTTGTCCACAAATGTGAATTACAATGTATGGCCTGTGAAAGTCAATGTGGAAGGTTAATAGACTCAAAAGACATGTGCCCCTCAGGGTGTCATGCAGTGTCACCGATACAGTGTCCAGTCCCCCATACTCGCACGTGAGCTCTGCCACTGACAGAAAGTGCAAATACCTGCGTACATATAAGGTACATGATGGAATAATTAGTGTGGATAAGCACCTGTTGGCCTGTGTGAGGAATATAACCCAGTGGGTGGGTGTGTCCTGCAATAGGAATGTAATGGTAACTGGCCTGTGATGGCGCCATGTATTGTGTGTATTGGCGTAAGGAAATTGATGTCCAGTAACAGAAACATACCTCGCAACTGTACGAATGTGCAGATGTATGCCTCATATGTGTGGTGTGTTCCTCTCACAATCTGTACCTGTCTGCCAAATACCTGAGAACTGATGTCATTAAATAATGATAAACATATGTGTTTAAGACCCCAAATCCCTCAGAAAGGTCATACTAATGCAAAACTTATAATACTGTCAACTATCTACGTTTGTAAGAGCAATATGTAGAATCTGCCCCTATCTGTCCCCCCATCATGTTAGGCTTTGTACAGATGTTTTGCACTAGGAGGTTGATAGGTATGATCTGAAACAGATACATGTCTGAGGAAACAGCATTATTGACTGCAAGATAACTCAGAAGGTATGAAAAGTGCTGAAGTAGGAAGTTCATCTGCAGGTATGTGCCAGAGTGCTCAGAATATCTAAAAGGCCAATGATGTATTAATTAGTGGTGATCCTTGATTAACTTCAGCTAGAACCATTAAATGATGTCAGTGATATATTAGGCAGGTGCAATGCATCATAGGTAGCCAATCACTCAGGCAGTACCTACAGCAGACCACTATAAAGTATGCATACACCCTACAATCTTATTCTCCCCATACTCTGCACCACTGTTGTACAGACTTGGGAATTTTAACTGAAAGAATGCTAATGACTGCTGCAGGTATGCTAAACTTGTATGTGTTAGAAGCTGAAGTCAATGCTGCTGCTGCTGCTGACAACAGGCCTAGGCAGAGTAGGAGAAGAATGTTTGGGCCCAGGGAAGCCATCCTGGAGCTACATGAGCTGGAGATTGTAGAGCGCTAAAGGGTGGGCAGAGAAATACTACAAGAACTCACGGAGCTCTGCTGCCCTCAACACAGGCCCTGAGCCAAAAGAGGGGAACCCATCCCAATGGAAACAAAGGTATGTGTAGCCCTTAGGATAATAGCCACAGGTACCTTTCAAAGACCAACTGAGGACATGATGTGGGTCTCACAGGCATCAGCATCCAAGGGACTCCATCAGTTCCTGGATGCCATGCTACCACATGCCAATGAGCACATATATTTTTCTTTCACCCCTGAGGTGAAGGCCAGCAATATGCAAAACTTCTACTGTGTAGCACACTAACCTGAGGTACTAGGTGACATAGATTATACTCATGAACACCTCAGGGCACCACCCAGTGAGCAGGGTAAAATGTACGCCAACTACAAGGGGTACCACTCCATCAATTGCCAAGTCATGTGCAATGCCAAAGGAATTATTATGAATGTGTATGCTGGCAGCCCTGGCAGCTATCATGACTTCCATATCTGGCATGCATCACAGGTGTACCAGATGTTTGCTAGGGGGGACTTCCCACATGGCCATTTACTGGGGGATGCTGGCTATGCACTGGAACCATGGATGATGACACCCATCTGAAATGCACACACACCCACGGAAGAATGCCATAATGAGGCACATGTATAAATTAGGAACATCATAGAGCATGTATTTTGGTTGAAGTCATGGTTCCAGTGCCTTGATATATCTGGTGAAGTGCACATAAGTTCACAATATGTGCCATGCTAAGCAATATGATCCCACAGAAGCAGCTGCAGCAAGAACAGCATAGGGAAGAGATACATATCACCCCACCAGTGCCTAAGTCATCACAGCCATACTCACAGGAGGACTCAGAGGAGGAACCCCCTGATGATGTCCCTGTAGGGAGATATAGGCATGCCCAGTACTCCCTGGCATTGGCTAAGAGACAACACATAGCACAGTCACTGACAACCTAGGGCCTTCGGGACTGTCACCTAACCCCTACTGACACACACATACACACATATACACACACACACTCACACACACACATATATATATATATATATATATATATATATATATATATATATATATATATCTATATATCTATATATGTATAGATATAGATACAGATATATTAAAATAGCTGATGCCAGGTAACCCACACAACTTGTACCTATCCATGTATTGGCTGTGTACCACTTACATCACACAGAGTCAGCCCTGAACTACAGTTATGTCAACTGCTGCATTCCAAGGTAAGTCTCTAACCTACACAGTAATTGTAAGGATTACTATAATAAGATATTGCATGTATGGATCTCCTGCTGATATGCGAGTAATATAGTGGGCTATTTGGTCAGAGTTAACATTCACATGGGAAAACTGATACCCAGGCAATAGTACGTGTTCCTTAATTTACACTAGGCCTCATGGTTGGAATATTCACAACATCAGGCAAGGGAGATGTTAAAGAATGGGCAAACATGATATTTGGACTACTGTCTACCCAAGATGATCATGTGCTGTTATTCCCCTCATCCCCAACACAGCAGTGTATCCATATAACCACTTTAACAGAAAATCAGCTATGGTATATCAGTGGACCAGGCAATCTCAGGGCTGTAACATAGACAGTGCTCCCACAGTGCACATCTCTCTTCACCAAGATAACAATGTATGCTCTTGATTGCGTGATGAATGACCCCTGTCTGTCTAGCGACCTGCATGGCTCAGTGGACTAGGGAAGCCAGCATGGGTGATGGTGTTGATGGTGCTAATCTCGAATTACTCACATCTTTTGTATGTCAGATAGTAGTTTGTTGGTGTTTTCACAGAATATCATACCTCCAATCTCCTAGAGCAAGAAATCTGGACCAAGCGAGAAAGATTGGGGGGACAAAGGCCCAAACATAGGGACAGAGTTTAAATATCAGTCAAATAAAACTAGACGGTTGCTGGAATTAAAGGTGTTGCAGTAATACATATTTTCTGATAAAAATAAGTCTGACACACAAATGTTTGTCTGTAGGTAATAGAATGTATTCATGTCAACATTCAATAAAGCACTACAAGTCCACAAATTTGTGAGGAACAGACCAAACATATGAGGCAAAACTCTGGATATTCTGTGAAAATCAGGACAGTTGAGAGGTATGCAAACTGTCAGTCTGTTGGTGGTATAACACTACCAACTTCAGTCACATACTTAGTACAGCAGACAGCTGGGGAATGCTGTGGACATTTGGATTGAAATACAGTGCTCTAGAAACAGGGGTGGATGTCATTGTCTGTAACATGCAAAATCCCAGATTGGAATACAGGTAGGTGTGGCCTGGAGTCACTTTAGAAATACTGACAGTCCCAATGGGCATGCCTGTACACTTAGTAAAAATGGACACAATTATGTTGGCCCTTCATTGAAATGACCTTTTATGTATAACTGTCTATACATACAGACATATACATATACAGATACATTTGTCAGTATCTCTCTCACATGCATAATATATCTATTGGTATGTAGTGTCAAATAGATATATATACTGATGTATATAGCTATATATATATATATACATATATATATATATATATATACATATATATATATATATATTAAAATGATACACAGACTTCCACCATATATCTACATACACACACACACACACACACACACACACACACACACACACACACACACACACACACACACAGAGAGAGCTACATTTATATATACATTCATGTTATATACAGAAATATGTGAGTTTATGTCTGCATTGTCCAACATACCCTAATAATGGTGAGTAAACTGCACTATCACACAGCCATAATGTTGCTCAAAGGATTCAAACTAAGGGTGCAACAGTACATAATCCACTTACCTACAGACTTCTATGCCTGCTGGATATCACCACATAGACAGATGCAGGTGGTGTAATATATAATGGTGATGATGCACGTATGGACATGAAACATTGTCCCTGCCAACAGTGCTTGCCTATCTAACTGCAAGCAGCCATAGTTGGCCATACTGGTAAATGTACACACATAGCTAGGATAACAAAAGTTATCTCACTGCTAGGAAACTAGATGCAGACAACAGTATGAAGCAATATCACTCTGCAGGTCACAGATGCTGTTCAACACAAGCCTAGTTTGTGTACTGTACAAGTACTGTGCCTGCAATCATGTATACAACAGACTTAACCTGTGGTGCATGCTATAAGTACTGTGACCTACAGTGTATATGCCTAGATAGGTAAGGAGTCTAATCTCACTGTAGCCCACTTCGTGTGTGTGTGTGTGTGTTTGTGTGTGTGTGTGTCTGCGTGTGTGTGTGTGTGTGTGTGTGTGTGTGTGTGTGTGTGTGTGTGTGTGTGTGTGTGTGTATGTGTGTGTGTGTATGTGTGTGTGTGTGTGTGTATACCCCTGCAAAAGAACAGACATACCATCATGGGCTATCCAGCACTAATGGTTATGGACTTTTTGGGCCTGTAACTTGCTGCAGCATTCCAAACTGCCCTCTTCTACAAGGCCGGATGATGTTAGCCACCTTAAGACTACCAGCTGACAGTATAGTATCAGATGTAAAATGTGGCACATGCGATGAGTACTGTAATTTATAGTGTCAAAGCTAGATAGGTAGGGGTTCTAAATCTCCCTCCTCCCAACATATATATATATGATATCTGTTGTAACCTAGACATAGTTAAGGTTTTGCATTATTTTATTTATTTGCAGTATGATTACTGATGAAGTCCACTGGGCTGAATTGATCCATTTTCAGTGGAGACCCAGGGAGAAAAGCTCCAAGATGCATTATACAATTTAGATACAACTAATAGTTAATATTAAAGAAAATATTATGTAGAATAGGTACTCATAAATGCATACAATATCATGCATAGTTAACAAATTCATTAAGCTTGACTGTAGGGATCATATAGTTTCATTTGAGGAAAACAGATATGTGTTAGGTGTGGAAACAGTTTACATACAAGCCTTTTAAGAAAATGTAAATATGCCTTACATACACACATCAACAGTAGAATGCTATTTACAATATTTACAAGGTTGTGCTGTGTGAGGGTAGCCGTAGGAGTTGTTGAGAGCTTAGAGAAAAGCTAAAGAAATTGTTGAGAGCTTAGATAGGCTCATTGGAAGATAACTATGAGAGCTGTAGAGCTTGGGAACCAGAGTAAGAACCCCCTTGGATTAGGTTGGGTGAAGGCAGGTACATTTCCATTTAGTGGACAGGTGTTTGAATAGTTGGGTTTTCAAGTTTTCTGAGTTTGGTATGGTTCTTAGTGTGGAGGGAAGGGAATTCCATTTTTTTGCCTAGTGAGAAAGATAGGTGAAGTTGGCCAGCAGGACATTATTTTATTTGTAATGGGTGATGTGCCCCCCCCAAATGACAGACCACAACAAGGCTTGCTGATATCAACAAGCATTATAGGTTCTAAACTGGTAGTACTAGCAGACATGCATCATATTGCATGCATCAGGTACTGTCATCTGTAGTGTGTACCAGTGCATAGGTAAGTATTCTAATCTACATGCAGCCAACTTCCAGTATATGTGTGCCTTTGCATGTCCTGTATGCATTGAGTAGACATGGATCTAGCCTATATGTGGTCATGTTTGTGTGTGAGGTTGTTATACCAGTATACATCATGTTATGGAGCCATATGGCATGTGAACTTAACTAGCATAATGGCCATACAGCCCTTACAATCAGAGACATCTGTATACCCCTCAGTACAGGACTAGCACATATTGCCATAGTGCAAGTAGGACTCAAGCATATGACATGTTGAGATGACAGCCGCCCAGCCAATCAAACAGATAGCATGTGCTGAGGTGCACTGAGGTGCTCTGTGTACTATTAGGCAGGGCTTGTTTCAAGTGTGTTTTTGTCTGATAGAGAAATGTCTCCCACAAGCATGTAGTGCTAATGTCACATAGTAGGTTAATGTCCTTACAGTGAGTCATCCATCTACTATGCTCCCTACAGATAGGCAGTATATGCACTCCTGCAAGGTCACGCCATGCCCTGTAGCAAACCTTATCACAAATTATGAATGCATGACTACCTTGACTGCTGCCATTGACTTTGGTAGACTGTCATTCAGATGTGAACCTATAGAGTCATGCATGTATACTGCTATCCCTTGTTGAATTCATATGTCTGATGTGCTGCCATGCCATGCTGTGCCCTCTTTACTGCTACCGTGTGCCCATAGTTTATCTCTTCAGACTCCTGGAACAGAAACATACAGAGGTCCATGACATACCTAGCATTGTATAACAATACCACCAGTACAACGTCATACAGCATAAGGTCCACAAAAGTATGTTGCATACTCATGATACATGCCAGCATACAGTGTATGTTGGTGACCTCTACAAGTGGCATGGAAAAACAATACTGTATTACACAAGTACATGTCAAGTAATATAGTCACCCTGTACATCAGACACATAGCTTCATTCCCCTGCATCAATGGGAAGGATGACAGGGATGTGGCACAGGTATCATCACTTGCACATGATGATGTGGGGGGCACTGGAGGCCTAGGCTGGCCAAAATGGTTGACAGCATGTATGTGACTCAGGAAGGGGAAGGGGTTAGATGGACCATGGAGAGGTGCTGTGTGTGTCTGTAGGTGAGCTGCATGTGACAGTGGTGTGTGAGTGTGTGCTTGTACACAGTCAAGCTCAATGCAAGCCTTACACATGTGTATGTTAGGCAGCTGCGGACGGTACATGGTAGAGTTGACAGTTCACCGTCTCCTGCCCTGAACACAGGAACTGGCTTGGCAATAGTTGCACTGGCACCACCATGCCCAAAGTCAGACACAGTGCTACTACCTGATGGTGACTGCTGTCTGCAGGGATCATGTCCCCCACAGGAATACCCTGGGCCACATGCCCATGACCTGCCATGTCATGGTGTAGACAGCACACTCCCATCTGTAGCATTGGATGTACTGCCACTATGGGAACATAACTGTGCATGGCCACATGGACTCTCAGCAGATGGTGTTGCTGACCTACGTCCACAGGACCAACATCTAACTTCAACCACACATTCCAGCACAGAAAATGTGCAGTCCAAGACAGACATTGTCTCAGCCCATTGTCTGTCCACTGGGTCAGTGAACTGATCCAGGGTGTCCCCAATGCAGTGGAGGCAGTCACAAATGTCAGACTCTGCTGCATACATAACCCTAAGCATACATCTTGTGTTCTGTTCAGAACATGGCTGTGCCTCCATGATGGCCCAAAACATGCACAGAGTGACCCATGATGTGGCACTTGCAACAGGTGGTGGATGGACAGCAGTCTGCCTATGAGCACCCCTGTCAATCTGCCTGAGTGGGACCTCATCAGTTCTTTGGCTATGGCCAGTGTCTACACTCGCTGAAGCCATAGTAACCACAATGGCGTGTTCAATGTCTCCACCCCCTGATTATCCCATATTTGAAGCCTGTGGAGACTGGGTATGTGTGAGTATACTGACTGTGTGTGGTGATAACGGGGGCAGAAGATGGATGCTAACTTCTGAGCCAGATTCAGCCCCTGACATCCCCACCTGTTCCACACTGTGGCCACCATCATCATGAATCTGAAGAGACACTGACATCAGGTTGTGTGGGGGAGAGACTCTGACCACCCTGGTCACCAGTGGAAACCAAGACCAGAGCAGTACATTACTAGCTGCACTATTATGTATGAAAAATCCAGAAAGAGACTTAATAAAAAGGATCTACAACTGCATTACCAGTCTCACATCTTCTCATCTCTGCTTTCATGCACAATAGACTTCCTCACAACACAATACATATTCAACTCAAGGCCTTTATAATAAGCATGTCAGGTAAATCACCTGACCCTTGGCCAGTACAATGTACATTTTAGGTATGCAATGTGCCACGATACCTGATAAAGCAACACATAAAACCTAGTACACCTATCTTAACAAATATATACAACTACAAGTTTCAATGCCTAAGGTATGTACCATTGACATTTCGGTATGTTCAAAGCATGTCAGATTAACTGACTCATATATCAGGAGGCTTATTCACTCTGAACTATAACTGCAAAAGTGTTTCTGCTTGTTCAACTACACTCCTTGGATAACTGACTATAGGAAACCTAGGTAAGTGTTCAAGACTGGAACATGAAAACATTCTTCTCTGGTTACACACAACATTATGTGCACATAGGGAATTATTTTGGCCCTTACCCTTAATAGCATATATATGTTCTATAACAAAACAGTATCAAGCTTACCAGGAGCAGGACCATGGCCTTTGACAACTTCTAATAGACCTGTAAAAATGTGAGGGTGAGGTAATTTCAGTACCACCACATGTTGCAGCACAACAAGGTAATACCTGTGTATATCTCACATGTACAGTGGCTACTGTGTTACTTGATGTACTGGTGACATTTTGAGTATGATTGTACAACTGAGCTTAACCCCCCCCCCACAGTGCATAGACCTGACACCCACGTAAAGGTATGTACAGCCTGACAGAATTACTGCTACAGTATTACAGTGAGATCACAGTGAGCTTACCTACATGCTCCTCTGTTGTGGTCACTGTGGCACACACCTCCACAATGTATGGTGTGATGGATTTCTGGGAGCTGTTGTGTGTCCCTAGTCTCACCAGGAATTCCTTAGTGGCCGTAAGTGGTTGTTCCATTGAGGTGCCTTCCACCAGTGATGGCATGATCCCTGACTACATCGGCATTCACCATGTCTATAGGACAGTGCTTATATGTCCTGTCCTGATGGCCAGTCTCATTCACATCCTGAACAAGGTCTTCCCACAATGAAGCCAGCTGTTCCCTGTTATGTCTCCCCTGGACAGGAGGATGTGATGATGCTGCCATAGTCCTTGAAGTATTAGTTCATTCTTCACATCTGAGAAGGGGGCATGCCTTCTGATGCACATTAGTCCTGAAGCACACCAAAAGGGAAACACATTACAGGATCAAATACATGGATGCCCACTATGTACAGATACAGCAAGAACAAAATGGCCGGCACTATCCACTGCTTGCTCACACATGTCATACCCCACAGTGTGACAACATCTACGTGCGTGGACACAACCAAGATAGTATCATTACTGAGGTAGTTCTCCTATGTGCCATGAGTGATTCTGCTGTATGATCATACACCCAACACTCCAGTCTTCTGTGGTGTTTCCCCTAAGGCCAGCCACCAAATAATATGTCATATGAGCAGTTCCAGACAAATAGAAGTGTGCTATTATGATCACTATATTGGGACAGTCCAACAACACCAGTGTGCCACAATGACAAAAGGCAATGCAACCATGATATATTGTACATTCCCTGTATGTTTAAGATATCAGGGTATCAATGATATGCCATTACCACAGGTCTAAGACAGGCTTCCTGCTGGAATTCCCTATTCTACATACCTCTATCCTCCCATTCACATCCTATTATACGCAAAAAATAGTTACATATCTGGTGGAGTGCAGTACTTCTCTGTTGAAATGTGCTACTAGTAATGACTCCCAAAGGTGTGCTCTGTGTGAGTAAAGTCTCATATAGAATGTTTGCACATAGTCAGCTGCTTGCATTTTAATATGCTTCTATTAGCAGGTAATTGCCTCTAAACCAGTCTGTGATTCTGATATGCTAATAGCAGCCAAAACAGCTGAGTTGCATTATCATTAGCTAATGACATGCAACCAAAACAGCTGAGTTGCATTATCATTAGCCAATGACATGCAACCAGTGTGCAATATATAACGCCTTCATGCAGTACAGGGCCCCTTTCTTAGCTGTTGAGATGGACAGTACTGGGGTGAGGAGACTACATCATCACACAGGGTTGGTCTGTAGCAGAAACCTTTACATAGAGCTGTGTGTACCACAGGCTGCAGCTGCTGCTGCAGGCAATAGACATATGTAGAGAGTGTGAACACGTTGGAGGACAACAAGCTGTAGATGTATCTGTGTTAGCTGAGTCAGCCTTGTAGAGGCAGAGCTAGGGTGAGCATACCCTTTACACTGCAATTATGGCATGTGTTTAAGGTGCATATGTTAGGTAACTGTCAATAACAGAGTACTAGGCAACATATTGTAATACTATACAGATATGAGATGTGTGTCCTTACCTGCAGGCCTGTGACGTCCAGCACTGAAAAGCAGTTATTTCATTTGCAATGCTTTGTGTGGATAATAAGTACATGAGTCATTCATTAATTGCTGTCTTCATAATAATGCAATTGAAATGCAACACAACACTGGATTTGAACCCAGGACTGTGTGTGGCAAAATATACTGTATGCAAGGCTTTTATCAGACTGTGCTACTGAGTCACTGCTACAGCAGATTTATTTGCAAAATATATGTGCACACATACAAGCTGTGACATACATTTTTTACATCCATCAGCATGTGCATGGCTTTATATGGCTGTATTTTTGCACCAGAGTCCCAGATGAATATGTCTTTTGCCATAAACACCTTAGCAGGTAACTTTATAAATGTTGCTGATAACAGGGCACATTCACCTGCTATCAAGGCCTCAGTTACATCCATTATCATGTCTTTGGCTATCTAGTGGTGTAATATTGCACCAGAGTCCAAGGTACACTCCCATTTTTTCCATTACTTTTTGTTCCAGTTTGTGCAGTGCAGCACAGCGTGCAGCTCAGTTGAAGCACGCCTAATGACTGTAATTGGCAATTACTATGTTTTGTTTAAATCACTTGTTTTAATTATGAGTTGTATGGTTTGATGGGTTAATGCAGTGTGCTGCAGGTGTGATGGGCTATGTGTTCTAAACATGGCAGAGGTGTTTATTTTATACAGGTGTTTTACAATGTTAGAAACCCATATAGTTTCATAGTTTCATAGTTTCATAGTATAGTACTAGGCTATCTGCCCTGGGGCATTTGTAAGCCTAGCCATAGTGATGTGGCATTTGCCACCCCATGAAATGGTACAAAAATGTACAGAATAAATTGAGAATACTGTGTCTAGTAGTGACACAATGAAGGTCCCCTTATATAATAGAATTAGTTTACTGTGCCCCTGTCTAGTAGTGACACAGATGTGACCCCTGGGGTAAACTTACGATCTCCCATCCACTCATCAAGATTTCTCTTGAAGAGAGTCAGTGAGGGGCTCTGCCTAATACGAACTGGGATATTGTTCCAAAGCATGGGAAGCTTCTGGGTTATGAATCTATCCCTCCAGCATGTCCTATTCATACTTGTGTCGAGGTTTAAGTCTTTAGCTCTCGTGGTCCTGATGGACTTGGATTTTTTGAGGTGGAGCATGTCCATCAGATCCTGATTGGACATGGCCTTGTACGTCAGGCAGAGATCACTTCTGAGCAGGCGGTATGATACTGAATAGAGATGAAGTTTCTTTAGTCTGACAGAATAAGACATATGTTGGAGACCCTTGATCCTCTTGGTGAGGTAGTTTTGTGGTCTCTCCAGCTGTTGCAAATGCCGGGTGAGGTACATACCAAATGGGGAATTGTACTCAATCATGGATCTGATGAGGGAGGAATATAGGGGTACAAGCAATGACATCCTTGGATCTGGATGTGAATCCCTTCATGATGAGGTGTGCAAGGTAGAATGTTTTTCTAACCACTTTGGCAACGTGGGTATCAAATGAGAGGTCGCTGTCGACTTGGGTCCCTAGGTCTCTGATTACTTTTTCAGTACTCAGTGGGTTGTTGTCTATGTGATAATTTGTGGGTACTTTGTTTTTCCCAAAGGGGATGACTATACATTTTTTGGCATTTAGTTTAAGACCGTGACTCTGGCACCAGTTGTCCGTTTCTGTGAGGCCTTTTTGTAGGATGTGTGTGTCTGCTGGTGTATCGACTATGGCGCCTAGTTTGCAGTCATCTGTGAACTTTGTCAGCCACAGCCCTCCCGTGTTTGCTTTAACATCTGAGAAATAAATGCTGAACAAGAGGGGTCCCAGGACAGATCCCTGTGGGACACCACTTGTGACTGGCTTTGAGTCTGACATTGCTCCAGCGATTTTAACTTTATGGGTTCTGTCCTTTAGCCAGTTTGCAACCCATCTAGTGACATAAGGGTTTATATTTAAGCTGTTGAGCTTATCTATGATGCCTGAGTGGGGTATTGTGTTGAAGGCCTTAGCCAAGTCCAGGTATGCTGTATGGACTGCTTTGCCCTCGTCAATGGCTCTAGTGACTGTTTCAAAAGTCAACCAGGTTTAAAAGGCAGGATCTGCCCTTTACAAAGCCAAACTCGGTGGGGTCAAGTGTCTGTAGGTCCCCTATGTCTCTGTTTATGAGTTCCATAATGATTCTTTCTATAGCTTTGCAGATCAGGCTGGTTAAGCTTATGGGGCGGTAGTTTCCAGGGTCTGTAGAGGCACCCCCCCTTGTGGAGTGGGACCACTGTTGCTGTACACCAGTGTTCAGGTACATATCCCGAAGTAAGGCTAAGGTTAAATAGCATTTTTATGTGTGGGTTTAGCTCCTCTTGGAGTTCACGTAACACGCAACCCGGGATATCGTCAGGTCCCATTGATGCTGTGTTTTTTGCTTTGTTTAGGGTGGTTCTCACTTGGACATCTGAGATGACAGGGAGATTACATTCAGCTGGGATAAGTATTTCTTCTTTTGGGGTGAAGGAGGGAGAAATTTGCACTGAACCTGTCAGCCAGAATGTTGGCAATATCTGTGGGTTCAGTGTATTTTTTTATTGTTGTGAACCAACTCTGAGCATATCTGAGGGTTTCCGCCCAGGTTTCTAACATAGCTGAAGAAGGCTTTGTGGTTATCTTTAGTGTCCTTAGCGATTTTTCTCTCAAAGTTGGCCTTGGATGTTTTTATGAGAGAACATAGTTTTCTGCTAATGTTGATCAGAGATGTCTTCCCTTCATGGGATTTTGCTCTGACGTGCAGTAGCTTCCTTCTTTTGTTATACAATCTGTTTATGGCTGAGGTCCACCAGACAGGATGCTTACCTTTGGTGGAGAGGGACTTGGATTTATTTGGGATTGCATTGTCCATGCATTCTTGGAGATGTCCATAGAAAGCATTTGTGAAGTCATTATAGTTCTATTTAGCTGAGCTTAGCAAAGCTACACAACTTGGCGCATCACACAACTCTGCACTAAAAAAAAAGAAAGAAAAAAAAGGTGAGATGGGAAAGTGGTGAAATGGGTCAAGCAGGGGGAAAACACACTGAAAGGCAGGGAGGGATGTGCAGGAAGGTTTAAGAAAGAACCATAGCTGCCTATTTCTTGTACAGCAACAACTGTGTACTCTGACAGATTTGTAGATGAATTTAGAATCTCAAACCACAGAGAGAGGGGGTGAGGAAAATATAACTGCACTGTCAAGCCAATTGGACTGAATTACACGTGTCCAGTGAATATGTATGTGAAATGGAGAGTTATGTATAGGAATATATTGTTTTTTGGCACAGGTGGACATTTTTGTTAAGGTGAGAGTGGAGTATTGGGGAAGGGACATAGGTATGTGTGGGGAGGTAAGTTGGGAAGGTGACAATGCATTTGCAAACAGACAAGACAGCAGACAGGGGTAGTCTGTGACACATGAGGGGGGTGACCACTTTGGATAGGGAGGATGTTGTGGAATCCGGGTACCATGTGCCTACAAACGGAAGCAGCATGACTCACGTCCCTATCCATGGGACTGCCAACACTGTTTGATCATTGCCCCAAGGGTGGCTGTGTTGGAAGCCTGGCACCAGGGCATGGCTTCCCCACCAGGGTGGCCAGCATGCCCTCAATCCGGCACAGGCAGGTGGTCATAGCCACAATGGACTATCCTGCACACCAAGACCGGCACTCCACCCAGGTGACAACACCCCCTCTGCCACTACTCCCAGAGGGAACTGGGTCCATCCCCTGGGGCAGTACCACCTGATGCTGCAGGTGGTGCAGGGGCAGCAGAGGGGGCACCACTGGTCTGGGCCCCAAATGTGCTGGGACCTGGTGCCACGGCCAGTTGAGGCAAGGTAGGGGGATTTGCTGGAACCAGTCTATCTTGACATGCTATGGTAAATGAGGTATAGCAATAAGTTATACTTAGTAATAACCAAGCCATTGTTAGTATTAACAGACTCGAATATCATATTTATTCAGCCAAATACAAATGAATTTACATTATGTGCAGCACAACAATAAGTAACATAACAGTGAGTATGGTAACAGCATGCCAGTATGATGTAAACCATAGGGCCAATAAAACAGTTTAACAAATATGTTAATATTGCATCATAATAAAACATAATAATCAACCACATTTTCCAAGATATAGTTAGTTTAACAAAATATGTTAATATTAAATCAATAATAAATAACAGTAATAAATAAATGAAGATAAGGGGTAGGGATAAAGAGAAAAACATTCCATTATTGCCATTGCAGATTACATCCCTGAAAACACTGAAATATATACTCTACAGATGTGTAGTATCAGTTTTGAGTACAGTGACTATAATTCGTGTATAGCAGATATAGCATGTACATACCTGTCAAGCTGTTAGCATGGGTCAGTATGGGCCTAGCAATAACAAATACAGGTACACCACTACACAGAACACTTTCACATAATGTGGACTTATATAACTACCCAGGTGTTCTGTAAATGGATTTGGTAGTACATTGCATTCCGAATAATACTTTATCTGGTAATCATGCAACAGACAGATTAGGCTTGTTTAAGTACATTACAAGAAATCATGACACTTGAGAGGCATGTTTGTGTACAGTAAGTAAACTAGACAGCCATCATGCCTTAGTTGGCAGGCATGGGAGTAGAACCCAATAGCTGTGACTGCAGGCTACATCTGCAAATAATGTATTAATTGACTGCCACAACTTAGTACAGACATGCAAGGGGTTCAGCCATAGTGGGACTGCACAGATTTAGTTTTGAATCAACAATGCTGATGAACACATTCTTGGTATTGATGTTAACATTCTTTGAAATCTACACACAATACCTGCTCTAATATGGGCTACATTGCCTATATATTTATTGTATTCCTGGTGAGAGAAAATGTGTGCATTATGTGACTGATATTGAAATTTCAGTGCTACATACAACTGGATTTGAACCCAGGACTGTGTGTGGCAAAATGTACTGCATACAAAGCATTTAACAGACTGAGCTATTAAGTCACTCCTGACTACTGAATGATTGATACTTGCTTGGAGATCACCTGGAACTATACTATGAATTAAGCACACCCCTCTGGCATTCTAGTACTATTACAGTGTTATACTAGACTGCAGTGACAGTAGAATGCACATGCATGGAATACAACCATATTGCATACATTAACAAAGCTATATTTTCGAATCAACACTGCTAGTGGCTAAGTTTTATTGTCATTGGTTTGAAATATCTGTGACGTCCACACACAATATCTGCCCATGGACTGACAACCTCACCCATATACCTTTATTAACTGCTGTCTGAGGAACAGAGAGCATTATGTGACTGATATTGGCCTAGAGAGAGCCTTGGACAGTACTATGAGTTATGCAATACAGTTTGCAGGCCATTAGATTTGCTGGCTACAGCTATTACAATGTTATACTTGACTGCAGCAACCTTACCATAGACAGGCATTGCATACAGCTCTATTGCAATGATTTTGACAACACAATCCTGCTGAACAATATTTTGCATACTGTTATTGGTATTGGTATTGTTTTATTGAAATGCAGTTCTTATTGTTTGTTTCTACAGGTCTAATTGCCCATTTATTGCACTACAGGTCTACTTGACTATTTATTGCACTACAGTTTTTCTTGTGTATACTTTATTGCAGTAAATGCTTTACTATTTCTTGCTTATTGCACTACAGTTAGCATACTAAATCCATACTTCCCACACTCACAGGAAAACCTGGCCTGGTGGCCAGCATGGGAATCAACATTGTGAACCCTCTCAGCTGTAGCTGTAGAGAGAGAAGCACACCATTATGCATACCAGTTTTGCAGACATTCAGCTTGCATATTGGTAAAGCAAAAGTAAAATTACTTCCATATTTGTGGGGCATTCCCTGCTCTTGCTTCTTGGACCCAGGGCAGCGCAGTGGTGCAGCCGGGCTCGCCTGTGTCGCTCGGTCAAGAGGTTCTGGTTCTCGGGGTGCCTTCTGGGGGGGAGTGTGGAGTCTGTACGTTCTGCCCTGCTCACATGCGTTCCATACTCTTTCCTCCGAGGGTGGTCTCCACACATTCTTCTGGGAGCATTTCTCCCCGATTTCTCGCTGAAACCGTGGAAACTGGAACCTAGTCGGACTTTCCCGGTCAACAAATGTTAAATAAAATAAATAAAATAAAAAGGTGTCCAAGGTTGCCCTCTTTCTCCTTTTTAGGTTGTCATGGTGGTGACGACATTGCTTATCGATGCAGGGGATACCAGTAACACTGGTGATTTCCCAGGCCTCTGCCTTACACTCTGAGCCCTAGAATCCACCCTGCATTAGCTGGGGTTCATGTTTTTTAACAAGGAGCCTAACCATGAACCTGGACTCCTGAATGCCCCACTGAATAACTGAACTCCAATGATGGTTTCAAACTTCACACCTATTGGGCTTAATATAGACTGTTTTCCTACCCTTACATGTCATTCAGCAACATTCAAAAAAGTGCCGCGTCACTTAGCAGCATGCAAACCAGCTAAGTGAAGCCAAGCACTGCAAAAGCTCTCACAACTGAGGTTTTAACAAGGTTTAGCATTGCGCAAACAGTGGTAGTCATTATCATCTTTATGCACTGCTTAGCATGAATAAGCAGTGCTTAGCAGAGTGCAGTAGTGCCAAAATTCACAATAGTTTCATAAAATTAAAATAAAATATTACATTCCTTTACAGTCATATTTTGCATAGTTTCATAAAATTAAAATTAAATATTGCATTCCTTTACAGTCGTATTTTGCCTCTTATTGAGTCAAACCCAGGACCTACTACACATAAGACCGTGAGTCTACCCATGTAGCTAGCTGAATGTTATAAAAACTAATATACCTTCACAGATACTACTAGGCTACCTGTTAGTGTTGCTAAGCACTGCACCATGCTGTGCAAACATGCTTAAAAACAACTATAAATAAATAATTAATTACATCCGGTTTCTATTTTTAGATGTCTGGCAGGTGTCGGCCATGTACATATGACCTCCGCTCGGCTCTGCCATGCCACACACACACAAAAAAATTAAAGTAAATAAAATAAAATCTTTATTATGATAATTAATTACATCCATTTTCTATTTTTAAATGTCTGCCAGGCCTCAACTGTCTATATGTGAGCACAGCTTGGCATTGCTGCGCTCCATGCTTCGCAAACATGCAGTAAAAAAAAAACTGAAAAAATTAATTACAAAAAACATATCATAACAATGACAAAGTATACAGTTGACACACTTCACAACATTACAACAGTGGCGGAGAGCATTACAGGGTGCCTCACACTCATCTGCAGCCATGGGTAGTCACTATACCTCTACCTACACTGATTCAATATCCATGTTCCTCTGCTGTCCCTTAGCAGCGAACCATCATTAATATGCATGGCATGCTGCTGAGGGCGAACCATGGCCATATACACAGATACAGTCTGTGTAGACTGCACACTGACTTTTATTAAATCCTTGGGATTATTTTCAGATCACCATGACATTTTGTTACAACTGATTCCTAAGGGTTGCAGAGCTATAATGAATGGCAAGATCTTATATAGAACTAATTACATAATTAGCTCCTTGATTGACCTGCATAATTAACTTTTTTTTAAAGATGGGCCCCAATTCTAAACATTCTAAACAACTCACATACTTCATTTCAGTGCTAATACAAACAACACATTGGACTGGATTCTGTAAAGCTCAAAGAAGCTATTTGTGAATAGCACAGCATGCCAAAAGAAGACTTCAGTGCACCTTCTGCATATGAAATTTCAGAAGGCATGCTGAAGGCAGTCCAAGTACTTAGTTATTCAGCGTAGGATAATTATGGATTCCACTCATGCCCATCTGATTCCGAACACATTGCATGTAGACAATGCAATTTAATGTAAAAAACTGCCTCACTGACTCTTTTTTAACATCCTTGGCATATGCTTTATGGACCTCAGGGAATAAAAGCTAATACTATGGATTTTATCAAATTCTGTAACAATTAAAAAAATAAAAAAGACATAAAAATGCAACTTGCACTTAATGAATTGCAACAGGCTGTAGTGATACAAGCCATAAATATAGCTATAGCTGTGCACCCTAGAAAGCAGCCAGCCAAAATCAGGAAATCCTAACCACTTTGAAATGGAAATGTGCCTCAGCATGGGTGTATTGCATCTGGTACATTCCAGAGATACATGGGGGATGCTGTGGGAGTGTCACAGACAGCTGCCAGTCATATCCTGGCAAAATTCCCAGAAGTAAAATGCAGCAGTGTGGATAACATGACACTTTCCATCACCCCCCATCACCCCATGGGATGGGGAGCATCCACAAGCCTTACACCATCTTAAACTTCCCCCATGTATTAGGTTCTACAAATTGCATACAAAAAATACCTAGGAGGACCTGAGTATCCCTGAAAAGAAATACAATACTGCAAAAGGGCTGACCATGGAAATACACCCTGGAATTGTCCATGAAGTTGCCATATGGGAGATAGTGACTGGAGAGAGCATTCCCAGCAAGTAAAAAAAATGAGAGGACTACTACTACTGGTTAAGTAAAATGACACAACTAGGATGTAAGGTAAGAACATCCCTCATGGCAATACTCATGCTGGCCAAAAGTGTTTTTTTTTATTTTCACAGGAACAGTTGACCACTTTCTGAGCTAGGCCAACAATAAAGCACATGCAACAAGTAGAAATACCATAAAGAGTGTGCTCAGTGTACTGAAAGCTAAGAATGCATACCTGAGAAGGTAGCACAGATGATAACAGTGTGTGCCATGCTACAAAACATGCTAACTAGAACACATGGTGGTCTTCCAACTGTAGGTGTACATGAACAGCCACAAGTGCAGATCCAGCAACAGCAGCATCTGACCCACAACTTTCAGTCATGACAAGCCATACATATATGAGTGCACAGATTAAAGACTGATATTCAGATGCTATCCCACCAAAGCAGCACAGCATGCATCTACTGGCAATTACCCTCTAAATGTACACAATGAGCATCACAAATAACACCATAATTATCATACATAACATTATGAACTTATGCAATTCTGTCACAACAGGGATCATCAACTCAAGGCAAATAAAACAGGATGCAGGTATGCACAAACCATCAAATCATTCTACATGGAAAGAACAAAAGGACACACAACAGTGAACACATTCTACACTCTTGAACTATAACAGCATAACACAGAACTTTTAATAGCGACAGAAAAATATATCAGTAGCTAATGTAATGAATGAAAATTCAGTTGCTATTTATGAAACTGTTGGATTCAATCTAAATAAATACTACAACAACAACACAACCTCTCACTCACAATCTCACAATCTATTCTGCCTCTACCATGTACTCATGTTGGACCATAGACACTGATGCTGACTGGGCAGTGGTGGTTGTGCTGAGAGGTGGCCAGGGCATGCTGAACCCTGCTTGTACTAAGGCACTGCTGTAGTACTGTAGAGGCCAGAGTTTCTACAGTCTATGCCATAGCTAGCATACTATCATTTTGAGCAGCCAACATCACCATTACCTCACCATGTCTGTGCTCCTGTCCTTCATGCATCACACGCAGCTTGTGTGCAATGCAATCTACAGCACAGGCAAGTGCATGGATGTCTGATCCATGACATTGCTGGAAACATTCATTTGTCTACAGCAGTAGGCGGACACCCTCAGACACCTATTAATGCACACCATCTGCACGTCTATGTCTACTGTGATACCCAGTTTCAAGGTGCTGTGGGAATCTGGCAACAGCAGCAGCAGTCTCAGCTTGGGTCTGTGGTTCAACATCCTCATCCTGTTTAACTTCCAGTGTCCTGACATTCGCAGAATGGCCTGACAAGTTTCCCCTCCACATCTGAGGCTACAGCTGCATCATCATCACTGTCAACATCTTGAATGGGGTCTATCAACATGTCAGTGTCCTGTGTGCCAGGGTCCATGCTACCATGTAGACACACATCAGATCCCACATCATGATCACTGGATGGGCTGATGGAGGAGACAGATAGTTGATGTTCTAAAAGAAGAGACAGATGACACAGATCAGGTCAATGTGTTTACATCACATGCTGGAAAGCATCAAATACATATGAGCTATATATCTCACTGTAATTTTAAAAATTATAATGCCTTTACATGAAATTTTCTGTATAAATGCTTCATGGAATCTACATAACATGGAGTATACAATTAGGTTACATAGCCAACTTATATGACATATGTGAGGAATACAAACAAAACACACACCTGACAACTCCTCATGTCAAGATGGTGTTTTTGAAGACAGATGAACTTCATCTATGGTAGGGGAGAAAAATCAGCATTATTGATCACATCATTGCCACCATTAACCATTTGAACACAGTTAAAACATAGATAAGATTTGACATACACATTCCACTTGTTTGTGCAACCGATGGAGTTGATGCAATCTGGCCTAGGAATGGGAAGAAGGACACAGTATTAATGGAGGACAAGAACAGGCATAACAGAAATTCATACCACTGACAGACTCCAGCTGTGGAGAGGTTGTACTGTGGATCCAGCTGTGGGAAAGTAAAGAAAAATGCAACAGTCATACATTTTATAACAGTACTGACAGCATCACATATACACCACAGTAGCATGGGCTGCAGATACACACATGACAGATGCTGTGCCTGTAAGCCAAATGGCCCTGTGTTGAAAAATGTTGACATTAATGTATGTATTTCAAGCATACTACATATTGATGCAAGCTATAAACCTGTTGCATTAACATACCTGGTCTGTCTGAACTTGAACCTGCGTGGCTTGGGCCCACACTGGATGTACTTGTAGTGTACAATGTTAGTGACATAACAATATGACAGTAAACAGCATTGCCAGGAAATGAGGCTGAGGCAGTATCAGGTAGTGGTCACAATAACACAATGTGGAGACACTGACCTGCGATTCCTTGGTGTTGTCCCGAAGTTGATGGACCTGTAAATATTAATCCAGACAGCATTACACATGCTAATTGGACTGTTCTGTCTGTGCTGCAGATGTATGACTACATGTCATTAAACTTACCTTTATCATTATCACCCTGTGTGGATCTGTGTGGATGGCTCAAATCTGCTGCTGTAAATCGAAATTAACAATACATGAATATGCATGCTACAGCAACATGCAGTGATTTTCTCTATACTCAGCCATGTCATGGAAAGAAAGATATAAATGTTTGGCCTAGAACACTGCCTCCTATCCCACCCTGGATGTGCATGACAACCCTCCTGCTATATGCAGTGAGGCCAGAAATATTCTGGTGTCATTGAGGGTTCTGTGGTGGTCCAAAACCAGTGGCATCCCTCAATCTCTTGTATTGTCTTAATCTGTTAGTTTCATGGAGGATCCTATCTGAGCATCATCATCTACAAGCATCACAGGATCTGTTGTGATCTGCAATTGTATTTATCATGTTGGGGAGATCAGTCCTGATTTAATTTCTCCAAACAGGATTGCCAGAAAAGCCAAGGAGTCTCCATCCATGTTGTTGGAGTGCATTGGGTATGATGTCATCTTCCTATGGAGAGATATTGTCACCCCTGGGATGGTTGGCCATCTGAGAAACAGTGATATGCACATGATCATATTCCTGACCCCATTTATGCAGGTGTTCTGTGGGCAGCATATGTCAACATAAACAGTATGCATTCCTTTGCAATACAAAAGTCTGTAAAACAGCATCTGTCATAAGTACTAATAGGACATATAAAAAGTAACAACAATGCCTGCATACATAACATTTCTAAAATAAACATAAACTGTAATATCTTTAGTGTGCATGTGGGATTAGAATGCCTCACACTACATATATGGTGAATGGAGATCCAAAGATAACAACATCATGCCATCGGAGTCTGTATGTGGTTTCTGTGAAAGTACTTCACAAACTAAGAATTGAACAACATACAGACAGCATCAGCAAACTTCAGTGTTCATAGGGAGGCCACAAACAGTACGGATCCTTTGTATATTATGCCAGTAGTGATAAGACTTTTCTAAGAAGCATCAATGAAGAAATATTGATAAAAGCAAAAGAACATACTATTAACACTTTGTTTATAAAATATCAATGAAGAAATATCTGTAACAGCAACAGAACATATTATTAATACTTTGGTTAAGAAACATCACTGAAGAAATATCTGTAATATCAAAAGAACATCTACATAAGGATTGTGTCTGAATCCACAGGTTTCTGTTGTTACAGCACAGAGTGCAAGGAATTCCCTGTAAGAAATATGGGTGATCCATAAATATGTCTTTATGTACTCTTTAGATCTGCAATGTAAATCTGTCCATGCAACTGTATATGGGAATTAAATCAATTACTGAAGATAGCAACACCTGTATGCATAAAGGTCAATCAAAAATCAGTCCATTAACTTACAGCATTTTCTGTTAAATCTCACACTTTCAATAAAAGTACATTTAAATAGTTACTTTTAAAAATGAGTAATTTTAACAGATGTAATATTCAACAAAACAGAGATGTCTACACTTGCCATTGTACCTCTAACTCCAAATCACTGAAAGTAGATGCATCTAATGTGCGCCCCTTCTTAAGTACCATTTGAGCCATACATAATTAATGAGGTGCATTAAAATTCTAGGTTTTAGAATCCTATTTGCTTACTTCCTCATAAATTGACTAGATGCAGCTTATCACCCAAGTATACTGCTTAAATACCCAATAGGTATTGATAAATGGTACCATATGTGACATGTGCCAGTTATCTTCTAATGATCTGATTACTTGACATCAGTGCCACTTTCAAATATTGATTTTGATACATTAACAGATCAGAGCATTGCTACCTGCAAATTGAGTGGGACCTCAGTGAGCAATTTTTCTGATTTTGCATTTATCAGATGTTTTTCTTTTGATGATTTAGACAGCTACTTTGAGGAGGCTGAGATGTTTTGTCAGTGTGCCCAACTGTACTGAGGAGGAGACCACCCAGATGCTGACTGCGTACACTAGAGTGGAGCATGGGATAAGAGCAAGGCCAAGGAACTTCACAATGTTAGAAATCTTGAACCAGATTGGGAGGGGACACCAAAGACATACAGAGATGTACCAGACTGGAGTGCAGGTTCTCCACCACTACTATCTGTATTGGTGTGATGCAGAGGAGCTTTGCTGGAGGGTCACTGAGGTTTGCAGACAGGCCATGGATCCCTAAGGTAAGTGTGACTATGGAATTCAGAGATAAATCTCTGTCTCATATATATCAGATACATGTTTTTATAACCATTAACTAGCTGTTGTGCCAATTAGCTCATGAGGATAATTAAGTGGATGGAATAACTACTGTCCTTATAAGTGTGGCTTCAATTCCCCACTGTTAATTTCTTTAATAATACTTATAATATACATAATTGTGAACTTTGTAGATGTATGCATTTTCCAACATATAACAACATAATTTCTCATATCTACTGTCCTTGTGCATCACTGACAACTATAGCGCTTAGGCTGCTAATGATTATAATATACATAATCGTGAACTCTGTAGATGTACACATGTTTTGCAACATATAACATCATTTCACATATCCATTGTATTTGTGCATCACTGATGCCTACAGCGCTTAGGCTGCTAATGTTTATAATATACATAATTGTGAACTTTGTAGATGTACACATGTTTTACAACATATAACAACATAATTTCACATATCCACGTCACTACCCATGTCCCCAAATCTTCTCTACATCCAGCTGATTCACTCTACAAGAACTGAAACAACCCACTACCTAAAGAACTTGCACAGCTGAAGTTCCCTTGCAGTTGCAAAATTTCACAAGGGAAAATACACTGAGTTAAATCTATTGAAACAATTCACTACTTAAAGAACTTGCAGAGCTGAAGTTCACTTGCAGTTGCAAAAGTTCACAAGGGAAAAATACACTGAGTTAAATCTATGTAAGACAAATTAATTGACTCAGACTAATAATTTAATTTGTAAGTCATGCAGTAGTGTGTTCTGTTTGTAGTGTTGAATCTGCTAGAAGGATACCCCCACCCCACTTACTCACACTCATAGGGCCTTTTACTGCTGAAGGTGAAGCTACATTAACACTTCAACATAATTTACTCTTAGTGTAATAGATCCCTGGAAAAGACAGTGAAAAACCCATAACTATAAAATTAGGTGCTGTTACTCAGGTCAAGTTTTTAGAGTTCAGTTAACTTGTCTTTGTATTCAGGAACATTCTACCTCACTGATTGATTATGGTGGTAAACCATCTGCAGGGTTTCTTCCCACTCTGTTTGCTTCACTCACTCTGCTCCCCTGTCCTTCCCCAATATCCCACCCTCCCCTAGCACCTCTACTCATTTCCCAAGAAAACCACTCCCCCCATTCCTCTGATCCAATTATATACAACTCTACCTTTTCCGCGCCCACATTTCATTCGCACCTTACCTACTTTTATTTAACCAAACCTATCTACTTCCCTTTACATCCATCAGCTTGAATTCTCATCCCCCTACTATATTTTTTTGCAACTTACCTTATATTACCATCACAATACTATCACCACCTCATACTGTCTTACCTTAACTCCAGGCTTACCACCTTCTCTTCTATTATATGCATAAAGTAACATTGTGCTATAATTGTACTACTGACCAGTCACATCTCCCCCTCTCCTACTTATCACAAACCACAGGACAAAACACCTAACCACATTGTCAAAGCCCACCCTGAAGTCAAAACATCAATCTTTTTGTTTTTCCAAAAATTCTCCTCCGAATATAAAATCAAAAATTCAGAATTCCCAGGTGTTGAGTTTTGGTAACCCATTTTTTGTTGTTACTAACTTAAAAGATTCCATAATTTATAAATGCTCCAGAACATGTGTAACAGGTGTAACAGGGTCTGTCTCTGCATCTACACACTGTGGACATTTAGGTGACTTTTTTGAAAAATAAGATGGGTATAATGGGTATAATAATATAATCATCATATCATCACCAAAGTTTAAAGAGTTAGTTTAATTTTTCTGATTTTTATTAAGTTAATAATAACCTCTACTATTTTAACTCCTAGGATGGATGCCATTTCTCTCTCAAATTCTCATGGATAACAGAATATGATTATTATATTTTTTATTTCTTTCACTTATTGCTTTCATATTTTCTATCTCTTGTTGCAAGATGCTACCTTGACCTGAAATAACTAATAAGTGGCTTTCTGAATAATGGTCTGAGAGCTGTCTAGCTTGATTAGAAACCCCTAGGGGTCAAAAATGAACACTTGGAATTATAGAAAGTAAAGTTTTCTGCTTTGCTTGTGTATGTTTGTGTTTAATCTTGGTAAGCATTCCAATCCCCCCATCACTGTGTAACAGTTTATATGACTGTAGAGAATAGAGAAATTGCTAAGCATATAATGATGTTTTTCCCACTGGTCATTAGTCAAATGTGTTTCTTGTAATAGAATAAAACTGCTTTTGATTTGAATAATGGTATCTATTTTTTGTTTCCACCTTTAAATGACAAGTGTTGGTATTTTACGGAATTTTTGAAGCAAACAGCCATCATCCCATCCCTACCCAGTGCACTATTATCCCTCCCACCAGACCAGGAGGAGGTTTTTTTTTCATTGATAACATTCCCAAGTAGCTAAAACTACTAATCTATTAACTAACAATTTATTTAGGTCAGCTATTTATCTTCAAAACATTCCCTACATATTGCATTTTTTTTTTTAGATCATTACATTAGTTAGACATCTATATTATTACTACTACTTACTACTACTACTGTAATTATATATATATATATATATATATTTTTTTTTTTTTTTTTTTTTCCTTCTCCCTTTCCCCAAAACACAGTTAAAAGATACTTATTACTTATTTATTTAACACAGTAATAAAAAAAACAAGCAATAAAAACAAAAAAAAAAAAAAAAAAAAAGAAAAAAAAAAAAAAAAAAAAAAAATAGACTGCATTACCTGGATTTACCACTAAGCCATAGACTCTTATACAGCAACAGCCAAAACAACATTTTCCATACAAGAACACACATTTTACCATTGATCGTTTTCAGTCATTTTAGTACCAAAAAGTTTGCTTCCCAGCAGTTGCAGCAGTCCAGGCAGTTCAATTTTCGAATTTTCGCGGTCGCCACGGGGAACCAATTCACGAACTCTCCTCAGCTGTACCACGTCAGGAGCACTCGTAGAAAACCATAAAACTTCGTGGGAATCTTGTTTCAGCAGCTAGGAGAGGAGATTAAAAAATAAAACGAGAGATTACCAGGCCTGCTGAAAAGAAGATAATGCAGGAAAAGCCAGGATGAATTAGAAACTTACAGTATGGAGCAGCATTTGTCTGAACTGTCTTTTTTGTGTGTGCTGTAATCCCTGTGTTATACTTTACTTTTTTAACTTTGCCACATTCCAGATTTTTATGGTTCTTGGTGTATTTGAAGCTGGGAAATTCTGTAAGCTCTATGTGCTCTCTTTATGACATTTGCTGAACATCCACAGATGTCTCACTAAATGTTTGTGTTTGGGATGTTAGGTCTTGTAATGCATCTTGTATCCATCGTAACCTGTTGATCAGATTTTCTGCCCTGTTTTGCAGTTTCTTGCTTTTTGTTTCTGGTCTTTGGAGAGCTGAAGTACTGCAGTGCTTATAGAATGGCGGCCATCTTTGTCTCCAAGAAATCAAAACATTTCCAACCTTACCTTTAGCTGCACACATATCACAAAATAACAAAATCTCTATTTATACCTGATATTAAGTTCTAACACATAAATTCCACTTTTACAATTTTTAAACCGACTATCAATGATGACATGCTCCTCCTAACCTGCCTAGCTTTTTTACTCTTAATTCTCAACCCCACTACAGCTATAGCCTTGCTTACCCCGACACATCAATACACATCAACAACCTCCTCCAACCATCACCCCACTAAACAACACAGCTTCTCACATATGTCCTCTCAGCTTTTCCCCTATACCCTCCCATATTATTCAAGACACAAATTGGCCTCCTCACCTCTTACAAAACCACACTTGACACCAGCATCATCACCTAAGAACAAAAAACACTTCTCATGGTACTCCTTCCTCATTACCTACCTACTTAAATGTGAAGACATACATCCTAACCCTGGCCCACCCTCTAGTCCTAACAAAAGAGTAATCCCAAAAATTTAAATATACTTACGCTGAACATTAGAGGTATATGTAATAAAATAGCCCAGTTGCCTGTCCGGATTGATCAAAATAAACCTGACTTACTAGCCCTTACAGAAACATGGCTACACCCTGGTATAAAAGACTCAGAAATAATACCTCCAAGCTTTGCAATAACCAGAAGAGATCTAAAAAAAAGGAGGAGGAATAGCACTTATATATATATATCCCTCTACATTCAACATCACACCCTACACTAGTAATATACCCATCTTTTCCACTGCTGAGGTACTAATCTCCTTTTTGAACCTCAATATATCAAAAATAATTTGCGTAATAGTAATATATATCCCACCAGGTAACAATATATCAGTGTTGGAAAATATTTTATCCTGGACATCCCAAACAATAAAGCTTGAAATAATAATCTTAGGAGACGTAAATATAGATTGACAAACCATAGCTTCCGACTACCCCATAGATAGTATAAATCTGTATGTTTTTTCTCAGCTTATCAATGCTCCAAGATACAAGAAAGGTCTTACCTGCCAATCCACCTTAGACTGGATACTGGTATCCCAACCTGCCAATTACTCCTCTGCTGGTACACCGTTTAACTCCCTGAGCAATCATCTACCAGCTTATTCCCTTAGAACAAAGTCCCAACAACTAAGAGTACACAATAAAATGAGTTAGGAACTCAACTAATTTTTGTCAGCATAAATTCAACAATCTCCTATAGGAAATAGACTGGACACCCCTTAAACATCATCATCATCTTCTTTCGGCTGTTCCCGTTAGAGGTCGCCAAGATCATCTGTTTCCATTTCTTCCTGTCCTCTGAATCATGCTCTTTCACACCAACCGCCTGCATGTCCTCTCTCACCACACCAATAAACCTCATCTTAGGCCTTCCTCTTTTCCTCTTACCTGGAAGCTCCATCCTTAGCATCCTTTTCCCAATATACCCAGCATCCCTCCTCAGCACATGTCCAAACCAATGCAATCTCACCTCTCTTGCTTTGTCTCCAAACTATCCAACCTGAGCTGACCCTCTAATATACTGATTCCTAATCCTGTCCATCCTAATCACACCCAGTGCAAATCTTAACATCTTTAACTCTGCCACATCCAGCTCTGACTCCTGCCTTTTCGACAATGCTACCGTCTCCAACCCCATATAACATAGCTGGTTGCACTACCCTCTTGTAGACCTTCTCTTTCACTCTTATTGGTACCCGTCTGTCACAAATCACTCCTGACACTCTTCTCCACCCATCCCACCCTGACTGTACTCTCTTCTTCACCTCTCTTCCACACTCACCATTACTCTAAAATGTTGATCGCAAGTACTTAAACTCATCCACCTTTACCAACTCTACTCCCTGCATCCTCACCATTCCTCTATCCTCCCTCTCATTTACACACATATATTCTGTTTTAACCCTGCTGACCTTCATTCCTCTCATCTCTAAAGCATATCTCCACCTCTCCAGGGTCTCCTCAACCTGGTCCCTACTCTCAGTACATATCACAATGTCATCTGCAAGCATCATAGTCCATGGGGCCTCCTGTCTAATCTCATCTGTCAACCTGTCCATCACCACTGCAAATAAGAAAGGGCTCAGAGCTGATCCTTGATGTAATCCCACCTCCACCTTAAACGTATCTGTCACTCCCACCGCAGTCCTCACCAATGTCACACTATCCTTGTACATATCCTGTACCACTCTTACATACTTCTATGCCACTCCCAACTTCCTCATACAATACCACAACTCCTCTCTAGGCACCCTGTCATATGCTTTCTCTAAGTCCACAAAAACACAATGCAACTCCTTCTGACCTTCTCTGTATTTCTCCAACAACACTCTCAGAGCAAATATTGCATCTGTAGTGCTCTTTCCTGGCATGAAACCATACTGCTGATCACTAATCATCACCGCCCTTCTTAACCAAGCTTCCACTAATCTTTCCCATAACTTCAAGCTGTGACTGATCAATTTTATCCCTCTGTAGTTACTGCAGCTCTGCACATCACCCTTATTCTTAAAGATAGGTACCAAAACACTTTCTCCACTCCTCAGGCATCTTCTGACTTTCCAAAATTTCATTAAACAATCTGGTTAAAAATTCCACTGCCATTTCTCCTAAGCACCTCCATGCTTCCACTGGTATGTCATCTGGGCCAACAGCCTTTCCATTCTTCATCCTCTTCATAGCTGTCCTTACTTCCTCCTTGCTAATCTGCTTCACTTCCTGATTCACTATCCCCACGTCATCCAACCTTCACTCTCTCTCATTCTCTTCATTCATCAGCCTTTCAAAGTACTCTTTCCATCTACTCAACACACTCTCCTCACTTGTGAGCACGTTTCCCTCACTGTCCTTTATCACCCTTATCTGCTGCACATCTTTCCCAGCTCTGTCCCTCTATCTAGCCAATTGGTACAGGTCCTTTTCTCCCTCTTTAGTGTCCAGTCTCTCATACAACTCTCTATATGTCTTGTCTTTAGCCTTCACCACCTCTCTCTTTGCCATGCGCCTCATCTCCTTATACTCATGTCTACTTTCTTCATCTCTTTGACAATCCCACTTTTTCTTCACCAGCCTCTTCCTCTGTATACTCTCCTGTACTTCCTCATTCCACCACCATGTCTCCTTGTCTTCCTTCATCTGTCCAGATGTCACACCAAGCACCTTCCTAGCAGTCTCCCTTACTAGCTCTGCTGTAGTTACCCAGCTATTTGGTAACTCTTCATTGCCTCCCAGTGCCTGTCTTAACTCTTCCCTGAACTCCACCTCACAATCACCCTTTTTTAACTTCCACCATTTAATCCTTGGCACTGCTTTCACACTCCTCCTCTGCTTCTTGATCACCAGCATCATCCTACAGACCACCATTCTATGCTGCTTAACTACACTTTCCCCAGTCACCACTTTACAGTCTCCAATCTCCTTTAGGCTGGCCCTCCTACTTAGGATATAATCCATCTGTGTGCATCTTCCTCCACTCTTGTATGTCACCCTATGCTCCTCCCTCTTCTTAAAATACGTATTCACCACAGCCATGTCCATCCTTTTCGCAAAATCCACAATCATCTGACCTTCTGCATTCCTCTCCTTAACACCATACTTACCCATCACTTCCTCATCCCCTCTGTTCACTTCACCAACATGCCCATTGAAGTCCACTCCAATCACTAGTCTCTCACCCTTGGGTACACTCACCACCACTTCATCCAACTCACTCCAAAATTTTTCTTTCTCATCCATCGCACACCCAACTTGTGGAGCATATGCACTAACAACATTCATCATTACACCATCAATTTCAAGCTTCATAAACATCAATCTATCAGACACTCTCTTCACCTCCAAAACACTCTTGGCATACTGTTCCATTAGGATAACCCCTACCCCATTTCTTCTGCCATCCACACCATGATAGAACAATTTGAATCCACCTCCTATACACCTGGCCTTACTTCCCTTCCATCTGGTCTCTTGCATGCACAATATATCAACCTTCCTTCTCTCCATCATATCAGCTAGCTCTCTCCCTATACCAGTCATACTGCCAACATTCAAAGTTCCTACCCTCAGTACTACACTCCTAACCTTCCTCCTCTCTTCCTGCCTTCAGGCATGCCTTCCCCCTCCTCTTCTTCTTTGGGCATGCCTTCACCCTCCTCTTCTTCTTCGGCCAACAGTAGCCCAATTTCCGCCAGCACCCTGTTGACTAACAGTACTGGTGGTGGTACAACTACCCCTTAATGATGATGTACTATACTTTAATAACACGTTCCTTCACATACTTAATACCCCAGCTCCCATTTGTATGAAAAGAATCAAACAGAACTCAGCACCATGTCTCTCTAAGGAATGTAAACACCTGATGAAGCAAAAGGACCTGGCCTGGTCAACCTGGAAACAAAACAAAAATTAACAAAATAATGTCAATTTCAAAACACTACATAACAAAGTGACCAAAACTAATCAACAGAGATAAGATGTCATATTATTCCCAGCTTCAACTCCAGCATAACATCAACCCCAGTAAATGTTGGCACTCCATATCTTCTCTACTTAACCCTGGAAGAAATGGAGAGCACACCCTATCACCAGATACCCCTCCATCACAAATAGCCAACAGCTTTAACAAGCACTTCATAACATCAATTTTGGACCTATTAACTAACACTCCTAATGCTGGACCCCTCCACCCTTCAACCTATTCAGACACCAACCCCAGGCCAACAGCTATTTCTAACCCTGTAATAACTAACCCTCCCCACTCAAAAAATGTCATTCAAACCCCATTCTCATTTCAGCCCATTCCCACTGACACAATTAAGAAACTGCTACAAAAACTAAAACCCTGCTCTACCTCAGCTGATAATCTCCCCCCATACTACCTCAAACTGGCTGCTAACTTAGTCACCTACCCAATCAATATCCTTATAAATAGGTCTTTATCTGAATCAGAAGTACCTACCATATAGAAACAATCTTACATCACCTCCATCCACAAATGAGGCAACTCTTTTGATCCATCCAATTTTCATCCTATATCCATCTTGTTACCTATATCAAAAATTCTCGAGAGAGGTATCCATCAGCAGGTAATGCACTATCTATTGCAAAACAACCTTTTAACCAAAACCCAACATGGCTTCCGACCTAGCCACAGTACAGCTACAACCTTATTATCTTTTACAGACACTGTGAACAAGGCCAGAGATGCAGGATGCTATACAGCCTCATTATTCCTTGATCTCTCCAAGCCTTTGGCACAGTGTCTCACCCCTTACTTTTGAACTCACTGTCTAACCTAGGCTTCTCACATAATGCAGTAAAATGGTTTCAGACCTACTTCAAGGATCGTAAACAAGCAGTGAAATGGTCCAATGAACTCTCAGCCCTACTGGAGTCCCCCAAGGCTCCATCCTAGGACCCCTACTCTTCAACATTTTCACAAACAACCTTCTCACTGCCTCTCACCCTGAAACCCTCATTCAGGATGCTGATAATTCCACCATAAACTGCACTGCTCAATCACTCCCAGAACTACTTTCAAAAACTCAACAGTCCTTTACTGCAGACGAATCCTGGCTAAGAAATGCCCAACTCTTTCTTAATCCAAAGAAGACAAAACTAATACTCTTTCATCCCCAAAACACCTCCCCTGTCACTGATCATTTCAACATCCTTGCATCTGACAACACTGTCATAGAAATAGTGCAAGAAACCAAACTTCTAGGTTTTATCATTGACAATAAACTTTCATTTGACCCCCATATACAGCATAATATAAAGAAAACTCATCAAAAACTGCGACTCTTTTATAGAAATAAACATTTTTTTTTCTGCAGCAACCAAAACTACCCTTGCAAAAGCATTTTTACTTCCCTACCTTCTTTATAGTGCTCCTATCTTAACTAACTTATAAAATTCTACCCTTAACAAGTTGAAATAGTGATACAACTAAGCTGCAATGTTTGCCACAAACTCTAAATATCACACGCACCACTGTAAACCACTCCTAGAATTTAACTGGCTTGAACTTCCCAACCAACTTGCCTTTATTCATCTAGCCACCTTGCACAACCTTATTTTCAAGCCTATTGCCTGCCCTGCACTAGCCCATCTAGTCACACTTTACACACCAAATTGATCCCTATGATCAGAAGACAAAAATCTCTTAGCTATCTCAAAACCCACAAGAAAACCTGATCACTCTCTGCATTCATACTCTGTCTCTATACTTTGGAATTCACTACCTCTAGCTACCAGGTCTATGCCTGGCCTAACCCATTTCAAAGCCACTTTAAAAATCATCTCAACAATACATGGCTCTGCTCCTGCATAAAGCCTGCATAATGCTCCAGTCTTCCTGTTTCTGCCACGTTTCAATCCCTCACAGACTGCAAGATCCTAAGGCTCTTCTAATTCTTTCTCTGCTTCTATACCATATCCTTAAGCTACTGTTCAGGCTTTATTGCTTCTATTCTTCTTAACTCTCTCTCACTACCTATCTGCATCACTAACTTTCTGGCTACTATTTTCCTAACCAAAACTAACATTCTATTTTGGATGTACTATAACAGTCAGTGTCACACACTATGTACTACTTCTTTGGATACTATCTGCATCATGTATGGTGAGAGTGACTATTATTGTCTGTAATGTTTTAACTGTATAGAATTGTCTAGATGTGTAGTAATATATTGTAACAACTTGTAGCAGTTTGTTCTTTTAACTTATTTTGTGTATAATATTTCTAATGTCATTTATATTGTACTGGATTATACTGCATTTGTATTGTACTGTAGGTGAAGCTTTTCTCCCCGGGCCTCTGCTGAAAATGGGTTCTGTAGACCCAGTCAGACCATCCCGGTAAACACATGTCAAGTAA
The DNA here is from genome assembly GCF_019279795.1 of Protopterus annectens. Lineage (NCBI taxonomy): Eukaryota > Metazoa > Chordata > Ceratodontiformes > Protopteridae > Protopterus > Protopterus annectens. The sequence goes on along the minus strand of NC_056751.1, from coordinate 617,697,612 downwards.
AAATAAATAAATAAAATCCACTGCCCTTGTGCATCACTTACACCTATAGTGCTTAGGTCACTAATGGTTATATACATAACTGTGAACTTTAAAGATGTACACGTTTTACAACATATAACAACATCATTTCACATATCCACTGTCCTTGTCACCCATATGGCCAGTTAAAAAGAAGGATGGCACTTAGCAATCCATTATTTATTTATGAAAAGTGAATCAATTCACGACTCCCTGGGCTAATCTGATCCCAGGGGTTCAAGAGTTAGCAGCAAGAATAAAACCACAAAGTCAGTGATTTACAGTCATAGACTTAGCTAATGTTTTTTTGCAGTACAACTGCAGGAAAAAGATTGGCAAAGGTCTGTCTTTACTTTTCAAAATGAACAGTATGTCATGACGCAGTTACCGCAAGGGTTTCAAAATAGTCTAGTTATAGTTCACCATATAGTTGGACGAATACTACAAGGTCTAGAATCCGAAGATTCTGTTCCGCATTACATTAATGACATACTAATACAGTCTGAAAAAAAAAGAACAGCATTTAGCTAAAGTGACACAGGTCCTTCAAACACTGCAGGAGGCAGTGTTTAAAGTTAAAAGTGAAAAGGTACAATTCATGTCATCTAAAGTAAAATTTCTAGGTACTATTTTACATCCTGCTGGGCGTACTCCTTGTTTGGCGAGGGTGCAGGGAATTTTGCAAATGGATAAACCGTTTACCATTCTGGATTTGCACAATTTCTAGGTATCATGAATTATAATCGGAAATTCAAAGAGGATTATGCCAGCATGACAGTTCCTCTGTATGACATGCTTTCTAGCCAGAAAGAATTACCCTTTCTGGAGTGGGGACCAAAGAAAAATGTGGCTTCTCATGATTTAAAGCCAGCATTGGCCAAGGATACAGAATTAGTAGTTCCAAGTCTAACATGTCCTTTTGCTTTACAGGCAGCAGCTGGACCCAACACACTCTCTGTTGTGCTTTTACAGGAGTGGCCTCAGGGCTCTGATTCAAGAATAAAAAAGACTTTATGCCCCATTACATTTTTCAGTAGGAAGATGACACGTTGAAAGGGGATATCATCCGTGCATTCAGCAACCTTTGGCCATTTACTGGGGTTTAAAACAAGCTGAATACCCAACAGATTTTTCTAAAGACATTACAGTACAGACACTGCATTTTGCCATACATAGGTTCATAGGTAGGTACTAGGCTATTGGCCCTAGGGCCTATATAAGCCTAGCCAAAAGGTACCCTGGCTTTCTCCACCCAAGAAAATGATTTTCCTGTGCCACTGTCGAGCAGAGCCACAGAAGTGATCCCCGGGGTGAATTTCCTATCTCCCATCCAATCATTAAGATTTTTCTTGAAGAGTGCTAATGAGGAGCTTTGTTTGCTATAAATAGGTAGTTTGTTCCAGAGTATGGGAAGTCTCTGGGATAGGAATCTATCCCTCCAGCATGTTCTGTTTATTGTGGTGACAAAGTTTAGGTCCCTAGGGTGTGTAGCTCAGAGGGATTGAGATGTCTTTAAGTTGAGCATGTCCAAAAGCTCTGGGTTTGACATAGCTTTGTGTGTTAGGCAGAGATCGCCTCTGAGTAGGAGATATGCAACAGAGTAAAGCTGCAGTTTTTTGAGACGGTCTGCGTAGGGCATCTGTTTGAGGCTGGCAATCCTCTTTGTGAGGTATTTCTGCGGCCTTTCCAGTTGTTGTAGATGTCTTGTGAGGTACATAAAGGGGGTTGTACTCTATAATGGGTATAATGAGTGATGAGTAGAGGGGAACAATGACCTCTTTTTTCTTGGATGAGAAACCTTTTGTGATGAGGTGTGCCATGTAGAAGGATTTCCTGACTACTGTGGAAATGTGATTATCAAAGGAGAGACTACTGTCCATGTGTCCCAAGGTCTCTTATCACACTTTCAGTGTTAAGTAGACTACCAACTATGTGGTAGTTCATGGGTACAGAGTTTTTACCAAAAGGGATGACAATGCACTTTTTGGCATTGAGCTTGAGGCCATGGCTTTGACACTAGGCATCTGTCTCAGCAAGGCCCTTTTGTAAGATGTCCACATCATTTGGAGTTTTGCTTATGGCTCCTAGTTTGCAGTCATCTGCGAAATTCATTAGCCAAAGACCTTCTGTGTTAGCCTGTACTTCAGAGAAGTAGATACCAAACAGGATAGGACCCAGGACTGAACCCTGTGGTACTCCACTTGTCACTGGTCTGAAGTTGCATTTGGAGTCTGCTACTTTCACAGTGTGGGTTCTGTCAGTGAGCCAGTTGGCAACCCATCTTGTGACATAGGGATTTATACCTAGTTTAGTGAGTTTATCTATAATTCCAGAGTGGGGGATGGTGTCAAAAGCCTTGGTGAGATCTAGATAGGCTGTGTGAACCACCTCACCCTCATCTATGGCTTTGTTGACTGCTTCAAAGAAGTCTATCAGGTTTAGGAGACATGATCTGCCTTTTACTAACCCGAACTGGGTGGGGTCCTGAGTTTGGAGATTACCAATGTCTTTGTTTATAAGTTCCATGATGATATGTTGCATAGCCTTGCAGACCAGGCTCATCAGGCTAATGGGGCGGTAGTTTCCAGGGTCCATGGTGGCTCCCCATTTGTGGAGTGGGATAACCATCGCTGTGTGCATTCAGTGGGCACATAGCCTGAGGAGAGGCTATGATTGAACATGGTACTTAGGTGGGGTGCAAGTTCGTTCTGTAGTTCATGTAGAATGCAGCCTGGGATGTTATCAGGTCCCATGGATGCTGTGTTCTTGGCTTTGGAGAGTGTGTTTTTTACCTGTGCAGACGTGATTACAGGAACTTTGCATTCATCCAGTATAGAGACGGGCCCTTTAGGGGATGAGAGTGGGGATAAAGTTAGCAGTGAACCTATCTGCCAGGATGCTGGCAATATCAGTTGGTTCACTATATTTAGTGCCATTGTGCTGTAACTCAGAGCAGATCTGAGTGTTGCCATTGAGATTCTTGACATAGCTATAGAATGCTTTGTGGTTGTTTTTGTAACTAGCTTTGGAGGATTTTATGAGGGATCTCAGCTTCTTACTGAGGCTGACCACGGAGTTCCTCCAATCATGGGATTTTACTCTTTTTTGCAAGAGTTTCTTTCTTCAGTTGTAGAATTTGTTTATGGCAGGGGACCACCAGATTGGCTTCCTTTTTTTGGAAGATAACATCTTGGTTCTGTTAAGGATTGCACGATCCATGCACGCGTGTAAGTGCTTATAAAGTGCATTTGTTTAGGAATAAGCAGTCATACTTCTATTATCCGTCAGCATGCGTGTCGTGAAGTCTGCCACTTCTGTCTTAAGAAGTGTGAAGTTGGCTTTGGAGAAATTTTTTACGGTGGTTTCCCTAATAGGGAGTGGGGGAGGGATGTGGATGTCTAGGGTGATTAGCTTGTGGTAGGATCTGACCAATGAGGAATTGACCTCTGGTGTGGAGCACCAGTTGTCCATGTTGGAAATAACCAGGTCTAGGATATTACTGCCCTTGGTGGGGGTGTGGATAAGTTGATCCAAGGCATTGGAATTTATGAATTCCAGAAAACCTTGAGCACAAGAGTTGGTACATGAGGGGGGGTAGTTGAAATCATCCATTATTAGGGTGTTAGGTTGTACCCTAATATTGTCCAGTGTATCAAGAAATGAGGAGCGTGAGTCCTGGGGCATGGTGGGGGATCTGTAGCAAGCTACAATTTGGATTGCAGTCTTGCCCAGAGTTAGTTGCACTTGGATAATCTTGGATGCATTATGCTGAGCAACAAGCCTGGAGTTGTGGATATCATTAATTAATATGGACACGCCTCCGCCTTTAGTGTTTCGGTCCAGGTTAGGTGGCCAAAAGGTGTGGCATGAATTATAGCCTGGTAATGCAGGGGTACTCTCTGGAGCCTTGAACCAGGTCTCTGTCACTGCACAGATGTCGACGTTCTCCATTTTAAGGAGTGCCTCGAGTGAGTGCATTTTGAGGTTTAGACTTCTAGCATTGAGTAGCAATACCCTCAGATTCTGCTTGCTTGTACCTGTTACGGTGATGAATTTGTCATTTGAACCTTCCTAAAAAAGGCAGTATAGGGGTGGCTAGAGCCTTAGTCAGTTTCCAGAATCCCAGGGGTGACAGGTGCAGGCCATCTCTGGCAGCATGCTACTCAGGGCTAGGGTCATACCTGCCTGGGCTACAAGATTGGACAGCTCCTCCATGTCCCTTTTCATGTAGTCTAGGGAGGTACATCTCAGGTCATTCACACCAACATGGACAATGACATATCTGTACTTGTTGGGGAGTGATCTGAGTGCATGTGTTATGTGGCGGATCCATGCACCCAACAGGCAGCTGACAGTAACTTTCTCCTTGTTTAGCCTGGTGAGTGGAACATCAGTGTGCCTGACTATAGAGTCACCTATGACTAGCATGTTGGATATGTTGTTATGCCTTATGGGCTGTGGTTGAGTGGCACACTGAGTTTGTGGGCTATGTGTCATTTGGGTTGTGTTGGGGGGGGTGGAGGTTGCTTGTGTTTCTGCTTTGGAGGTCCCTGTTGCTTGGGCAGGTTTTTACTAAAAGCCGCCATGAATGTAGATGTGTGTTTTGTGTTTCTATGTGTGTGTTTTGGTGGTGTAGGTTTTGAGGGACTATGTGATGAGTGTGGTGTGGTGCAGTTGTTTACCTTCTCCTCTTGACTGTCTAGTCCAGTCTTGGGTGAAGAAAGCTTTGCTTCCAGTTTGGCTATATAAGTGCATTTCTCAGAGGTTGTAGTGTTGGGTGGTAGGAGGAGAGGGTTGTCTGTGTACATGAGGCAATTAATGCATGGCCCAAAGATGCCCAGATTCATCAGGTAGACAAGAGAAAACACCGGGAGCCGACCCTTAGACATGTCTGGATAGGTGCTTATTTGTTAAGTACTAGAAACTGTTTTCCTCCAGACAAATGAGGAAAGTTGAGCGCTGTAGTAATTTGTAGCTTATTTAGTGCTTACAAGTTTTGAACAAGTGCTGAGCTCAAAGAAACAGACTTGAGTGCTGAAACTAAAAAACTGGCTAGTTCTAAGAAACAAAATTAAGCTAGAAGGCTTCCCTCCCTACAGGCTTTTGTAAATGAGACTCAGCTAAATAAACTGATTGATGACATCAGTCAAGCAGTGTTTGCAAAATGGTTGGCATTATTTAGTGTCAAGCAAGTTACAATAAAGGCAGGAGATAAGTATTACTTATCTAATTTCATGGGATATGAAGGAAAACGACACAAATGCATTAGGCACATTTCAAATCCAGAAAAGTCCATTCTGTCTCCTGATTTTCAGGAAGACAGGCCATCCATCTTTGTTGATGGTGCTCGATTTTGGGACAAAGGACAATATCGGACAGGATTTGCAGTAGTACCAGAAAGCCCTATTATGGGACAGCCGACTCTGATTCAGTTACCGGGACACATGTCTGCTCAACGAGCTGAATTGGAAGCGGTTCTTTATGTATTACAGCATTTTCCACCTGTCAATATTTTTTCAGATAGTACATAACTAATGAATTCTCTGTGGCTGCATATGTCTGCATGGGCAAGGAGAGGGTTTGTTGATAACATGGGCAAACTACTCAAGCATGCTTCTGTGTTACAGACTATTTGGAATTTGGTTTCTAGTCAGTCCCTTGTAGGTTGCTGCAGTATCTTAAAGGTAAAAGCTCATCAAAAAGCTACAAATTAAATTTTTCAGTTAAATAACTATGCTGATCAGATGGCAAAAAAGGTAGCAAAAAAAGGAATGCAATTGTATCCTACAGAACATCTTTCTAGTGTACCAGATAAAACCACTGCATTACATGCCATACAGACATTTTCAATTCAGAATTTGCAACATGATTTGCTGCAGATCCAAACTAAGTTTGGACTGCGGAAGAGTTAGAAAAATGTACATTTGTAAGAGAAAGTCCATGGCAACATTATGCAAAATGTTTTGAAGACGGTTCTAGTCTTCCCTATATACCGTACCAACTGGCACAACAGTTAGTGAAATTTAATCATCAGGTATTGGGACATTTGGGTACACAAAAGTTATGGCCCATTGTAAAGAACAAGTAATGGCATCCACAGTTAAAAAAAATCTGTGATTTAGTGCATGCTGAATGCTTACTATGTTTGCAGGTTAATGCTCAATTGAAAAACACAGTTACTAAGGGTAACTCCAGCGGATGGACCTTGGTATGCCATCCAAATTGGCTTTGCAGGTCCATTACCCCCAGCTAAAGGTGGGTACAGGTATCTTCTAGTGGTAGTTGATGTTTTTTCAAAATGGGTAGAAGCAATTCCTACAAAAACAATGATGGCTAAGGCTACAGCAGAAGCCTTATGGAAAAACATTTTTTGTCATTGGGGATGGCCACGAGTTATCGAATCTGATAACGGGCCACAATTTATCAGTAAACTGATGAAAGCTTTGTGTGATTTGCTTGGTATCCAGCAACAATTTCATGTTACTTACCATCCCCAGTCTAATGGGATAGTTGAAAGAACGAACAGGACTCTTAAGGAACACCTTAAAAAAGCCTGCTTGGAAAAAGGTGTAAATTGGGTAAAACGTTTGTCTGGAATCCTGCTGGGTGTCAGAGCAACTCCACACAGTAAAACAGGGATCTCACCTTTTGAAGTCATGACAGGCAGAAAAATGCCTGTACAATTGCCATTCAATCCTACTGTTAGTACAAACAGATCATTATTAGAAATTGCACAGCACCAACAATGGCTAAAAGAGATTTCTGAATCGTGTCAAAGCCTATCAGAAATGCAAGCATTCAAATTACGGTCAAAGGATCCAGTTATGCCAGAAGAAAACCTTCCCTCTGGGACACAGGTATTGATCAAGATGTTCCAGATGGACGGTCCATGGGATAGTAATTAGCAAGGACCTTTTGAAATAATTGCTCAGTTAGGACCTCTAGTGTACAAAGTTGAAAGAAAAAGAGCAAAATAATTTGTGTTCATAAAAATCAGTTGAAAGTCATTAAGTGACTTCATGTTTTGTGTTTTTTTTTGCAGATTCAAGGCAAATGCCAAGTCTGAACTGATACCACTGTGTGTCAATTTACTGTATTACCTATGATGTATCTCGTACCAGAAGGGTATGAGTATTGGTTGCCACAATTTAAAGTTAATTATATAGATATGAGAGGAAAAACACATACAATTGAGTATTGTACACACACTCAAAATGGACTAATTTGTGGACAGCATTCACCTGTCTATTAACCATGCTTACTGCAGCATTCTGTTAATTTGTGTAAATGCCTTCTTTTCAAATGTTTATAGAAGCAGCTCCTCAGTATATTTGTCTGGTTACAAATCAAGACATAGGTCATAATTTAAAATTACCTTTTGTAGGATATTTATCACATGTTGATTTCCTTAAATGAAATAATAAGAGCTATGTGTTTACTAAACCCATAAAAGTAAATATTTCCAAGAACTGGAATTATGACTTAATACAGCTTCCCAATATATCTGTATCCTTGGATAATTTAAAAAAAACATAATAAATAATACTAAACTTCTCAGAGACTATTTGGAAAAAAGAAATAAAAGTATTCTGTATTATGAGCATACCTCTCAACCTTGAAACATCAAAAATCTGGACAAGGACCATGAAAAATAGGTACAAATCTGTAGGCTGTTTAACATAAAATTTGCATGCATAATTATGTAACCCCACCCACTCCGGTGGAATTGTAGGATACTAACTTTCGTGCAAACTGAAGAACAGACAACCAAAATATGGCACCAGAGCCCCCCTGCAGCCATTCCATTGTCCCATTACCTGGCTATTTTGCTCCATTTACCATAAACACTAGTGTGCATACTGCTTTACTTCTACAATTATTTGGATTTTTTTACACTTTACAGCACAATGCACAAACACCAGTAGACATCTGTTAAACAAAGCAATACTGTTTCACAATGAAAATAGGCTTGGCATTAAAACTTCTCTGCCCTTGAAACTCACATTCATTAAAATAGCATTGAAACCTACACCACATTCAAAGAAAATGCATCTGGCCAGTGGTGGATAAAGATTATCTTTGGGTTGTTTTCAAGTCACCTACACCACATCCAAAGAAAATGCATCTGGCCAGTGGTGGAAAGTGTTCTTTGATACACCTTCCTGACTTTAGTAAATTATATTCCTTGTATAATACAGCACACTTGTTAGACAAAGTACACTTTAAATTTATTGTTTGAACATTTTTTTCAGTAGGCAATGAAACAAAATGCATGAAACAGTAATGACAAAACTGCCCAATTCAGAACATTTCCATCATGTCTACACACACACACACACACACACAAAACTAGAATGACAGTGGTGTAAGGCATAGGCATTTTGCACAACTTCTTACACTTATTTTCAATTTATTTTTTTTTTGGGGGGGGGCAAAATGCCAAAAACCAGGGACACATTTTAAAAATTGTTTGTATAATTGTAAAGTTGCTAGAATAAAATGTTATGTTACCAATATGCATTTCACTGGCAAGACTTGAACACAGTGCTCTGTGCACTACAGTCAGAGCAACAACATACCACTATGCCAAATCAGCAGCTTGTTTCCCCAAAAGATAGGAAGACTGAAACTTAAATGGCTATATCATTTAGTGAATCCAGTTCTCTTCTCACCATAGTTCTCAACCTCATAGCACAAAAAACCTGGACAATCTAATAATGGGGAAAACATCCCCAAAATAGGGACACATTTCAAATATTGATCTTATAAACAGAAAATTGCTAAATTATATTCCTTGTATAATACAGCACACTTAGTTGCAACACATTTTAAATGTATTGTTTGAACATTTTTTCAGTAGGCAATGAAACAAAATGCATGAACCAGTAATGACAAAACTGCCCAATTCAGAACATTTCCATCATAAAAGTCCACACACACACACACACACACAAAGTCATTTGCACATTACATTTGCTGCACTCTAACCAAAAAGAAAGTTGTATGCATTTTCATTTGCATTTATTTCTTCAAGTCAACAAATTTCTCATCTGATTGTGAAGAAGCTTACTTAACTCTCTTAAGCTGTAAGTAATTCCTGATAGTAGAACTATAGCAAACACCTTCATCTGATCTAGGAAGGCTGCTTATCAGACCTAAGAAGGCTGAACATATTGTGTATCATAGTCTACAACACTGATTTTCCTTTAACAATGTGATTAATATGTTTTATACAATCTTCTTTGGTGAAGCTTATGGCTGGAAATGTAATCAGAAAATCAGGTATTACTGTAAACAAGCAACCAATTGGTAATCTCAGAAAAAGAACAAGTCAAAGTCTGCAAAAGACTGACAGATCTGCAGATGGGCAGGGTATTTCATGCCACCTCTAAAGAAAGGGCTCTGATATCTGCAAATTTCAAAGTCACTGTACAATAGTATAATTTCAAGATGAAATTAAGCAACATACTCGGGATACTATTAAAAGGTGGTACTACAATGTTTATGAATAGCCAGGGATATCCATCATAACCATTGCTATGTGTGATCTTTATATAACTTAGGTGCTGAAGGCACTTCATTTATGTAACTTGAAATAAACCCAGTTAACCAGCAGAAGCACTTCATTAAACAGTTTTGAGCCTCTTTGGCTGCTTTCCACTGGATTTTGTATTTTGTATCAGAAGCAATTGCTCTATAAGTACATAAAATTACAGAAGTTAACTACTAGTCTTGAATGAAATTTGACAGGTAACCTGCTTCAATCTTTAGGTGGAGTCTCAGTGACATATGTGCCTCTTCCTTTTTGTTTTCCTTATAGATGTTATAAATTGTAGATTGATCTTTTACTAGCATTAACAGTAACTGGATTATGACAATGAGATCTTTTACTAGCATTAACAGCTGCATATTAAGGAAGCCGTAACTGGATTACAACAATGAGATCTTATAGAGTTTCAAAAGTCATAAACAAATAGCCTTTAAGCTGTCTGTATATGAGAATAATGTTTGGGTTTAAACTGATTTCTCCATTTCTTACTTTTGCAGTTCATATAGTGGTGCTGCGGTAGCGTTGTCGCCTCACAGTTAGACGTTGCCCGTTCGATTCTCAGTTAAAGCGTCTACTGTGACGCGACATGTTGAATGAATGCGTTCGTTGAAGGTTGTTGTTGCGCGTTAGGCCCGGCAAGCCAGCATGTAAACTCTACTGCCAATCATTAGCGGACGGAGTTCGCTGTGGCGACTAACGGGAAAAAAAAGAAGACACACACACACATACTTTTCTAATCTAAGATTTCATATATGAAGTCCTTTTGATTTGTATCAATGTTACTAGATTCTTACAAGTATAACTTCAGAGGTGAGTGAAATGCAATGGACAAGATATCTGACAGATTAATAAAGTTTGACAACAAAGGTCCATTTAACAGTTATGTGCAAAAAAAACACAGACTTAAAATCCAAACTCCTTTGCAAGCAGCAGCATTTGAAGTAAGTTTCCACTCCATTACCTTAAAACTGACAAGCTCTGTTCAAACACACTTGAATAGCAGCAGCATTTAGCCCTTCCACCCATTACTTTAAATCTAAACTGACAGTCTCATTCCACATAACGTCCGGATAACATTTGAAAAGGAGACTTGAACGAAAGCAGGTAGCCGACATTTGAACAGAAGCCTGCTTGCAGCATTTGAACAGCCCAGCAGCCGGAAATGTGTGCAGAACTTAATTCCGATAGGCTGGTAGTACCAACTGTGCTGATGTCATTGTGCATGGGATGACATCAGCCAAAACAGCATGAAATGTAAAAATAAAGTGGGAAAAAATCGGAAATGATGGGGTGTCACTCGGGAATCGTGGTACCCCATCATTTGGACCCCAAAACTCAGTAAAAAATGAATAATTTGGGATGGTTGGGAAGTATGATTATGAGGCATTAGGCATCATTGCAAAAGATAAACTACTTAGTTTGGCTGAAAAGACCGAAAAAGATACTGCTCACAATTGGTGGGATATCTTTACTGGTTGGTCAAAATCTGTTAAGTTGGTTGATACATCCTGTATTAGTAGTGGTAGGCATTATAGTCATACTATCTGGAATTGCTACCTAAGTTTTCATTTGTGAATAACTTATAAAATTCAACAAATCATGATGACTCACCTAGATAAACTGTGTAGTACCACTTTAATAGTGCTCTTAAGGGAAATTGCACTTTACTATGTGTGTACTTGTTATCCTCCCAATGTGTACATCCCCCACTGTTGTCAGTGGTAAGGACTGAGGCTTCTTGAATACTGGGTCAGTGCTGGGGTGTCACATATGGTTTACTATCAAAAAAACGAAAATCACATCTGCGAATGGTGATTTCCATGACAAATAACCTCGACTCATACATATTAAGTAGGTTGTATGGTCAACACAACAAGATCAACAACTTTCTGTCGATCTTATTGTCTGCAACTCCCATTGCCAATCATGTTTTGAGTCCCTGCCCTGTGTATGTCCTTCTAAATGGACGTACACATGAACTTCAACATTGCCGAGCATCTCTCCTACCATGTTCGAGGAGAAGGCTGTCATGCAACTGACTGTCAACATTTTGACTGTAAACCATCACAGACTTATCTCAAAAAAGTTTCTAGACAATTTACTCTGGAAGAACATTAGAGAATCACCATACACAATTCTCAAGGTTGCATATAGGTTTTAAAATATTTGAATCTCATTCTCTTCAATCTCTGTTCAAACCTGAAACTGCAATATACATCCAAACCCTAAATTTGACAACTACCTGCCTAGCTTATCCAATGTGACTGAAAGTACATGTTATGAACGCAGTGAAGAGATTTGGTTTTATGACATCACCTGGATGGTGAATGGTCTACTAATATGGATCTTGGCTTAGGATTTCAAAGAATGAACATGTGTTGGTTATGTAGGTAAAGAGTTAGTAAAAAATAATTCATGTCAGCACTGTGTTCAAAACCATTAATAGTAATGGAAAACATACATTCCTTAGACAGTGGGATGGTATCATGAATCGCAGAGCTTCTGTTAACAGAACCATGCAAGTTGCTGTACATGAGTGTTAGAAAAATCTATATATGCTGCTTAGAAAATATATTTACATATATGCTGCTTAGAAAATATATTTACATACATGCTGCCTAGAAAAATATATTTACAATGTGTGCTGCTTAGGAAGATGTGTATTTAATCATTCAAACATATATAAGTTGTGTGATCAAATATATAGAGAAATGTGTGCTTTAGTTAGGAATAAATGTACTTAAATCCATAATAAAGAATAAAGGTTATGTAATGCATTTAATTCTGTCTTACTAGAATAATAGTAGAAATAAACCTGCATATTATTGCTTGAAGCACAAGCTGCAGTGTAATCAGAAATTTGACCTTGGCAGCTTGCAAGCAGTCTGGCTCATGTCTTTCAAGTAAAGATTATTTTGCAAAGTTAGAAAATAATAAATCTGTTAGCATGTGTGTCCTCTTTCCTGCCTCCACCAGGAGAGAGTAGCCTTGCGCACTATCTCTGATAGTGCAGCTGAACAAGAAAGACAAAGGGAGGCATTAAGGAAGACATACATCTATTGTATTTGAACTAATCAGAGAACCTTGAATTGGCTACATCCTCAGGAGGTCATCGTGACTGACCAGCTGCTTGCAAGGCTGCAACATTCTCATGGGAAAAGGACTTTTGAAAACACAAATTCAGCACTTTTTATGAATTACTATGATGTAAAGACCCTGTCACTGACCACACCAGTGAGGTGGGCAAAACTGATAATGACATGTATATAACCGATGTGTTTTGTGAATAAAATCAGTCAAAATTCTATACAAACTTTGTGTATGGTTTTTTGCCTCCTAATGTACATTAGAGCTTTAAGATATCTGAGTCCTCCTGCATTATTGTTTGTTATTAATTGACATTGTGTTTGAATAACTCAATGATTTTTACAGTCTGACTCTAACGAATTTATTTAACATCTTGGTCCTTCGAGCCGGAATTCCCTTGGTAAGCTACAGGTCAGAATATATAGGTGGTATTGAAGTCTGCGCAGAAGAAGGAAAGACCTCCGACTGAATTGTCGTGCCCAAAGAGGCTGTCCACTTGTCTGATCTGTGGCGGCGGAAAACTGGGTCCTAAAAAGCCTATCAAACATAAGCAGGAGGCTCGGGTAAGCAGAATTCCTCTCTTTGTTTTTGTTTTAGATCGGGGACCAGGTTACACTGTGCTATTGCTAAGGTTTGTGATAGCAGGGAGAGGTAGTCAAGTATTGTATCTTGAGTCATAGATCAGGAAATAAAGCAAAACAAAGTAAACAGTCATTCTAGACACTACTGTGAATACGGGAATAGAGATACCACGTGGTACAAGAGAAAGGGTTACGTAACAGTTCTGTTGTTGTTTTTTCTCTCTCTCTCTCTCTCTTCTTTTTCTTTCAGAGACATGGGAAACGAATGCACTAAAGGGTCACGTGACCCGCTAACAGAAGATGCAAAATATATGCAATTACAGAGAGCAGATAATGTGAGATATTTTGCAACATGGGTTAACAAGTATGACTTTGATGGTAAATTGGATAAAATGTCATTAGTAAAACTTTTGAGACAGTTAAAATCTGACGAGAAGGTCAGGCAAAAAACAACGACAGTTGGGTGTTCCTCAAGCACATAGGTGGATTGAGGAAGCGAACCGAGAACAGAAAAATAAAATGCAAAGGCATTATTTTTAGACAAAGAGGATAATAATGTAATAGTAGCATCGGTCCCTCCCCTACCACCACCGATGCCTTACTCAGAATATGAAGCGGAGGCGGGCTGACCCCACGTTACCCAGAGACAACAGGGATATTAAGACAACCATTTGTAAGAGAACCTATCGGGACTAGATCCCGAACACGTCAAACACTTATAGATGTTCAACCAAGCGGAAATTTATTAGATGAGGGTGAGGAAATCTGTCCATTAATAGAAGTACCAAACCCGCAGGCAGGACAGGAGGGCCAGGCCTCAACTCTCTTAGTGTATAGACCATGGACACCGGAAGACATCCGAAAAGCTACAGAAGGAATTCCCCATCCAAAAATTAACTTTGAGAAATTTCTACAAGATTTACAGGGTATGAGATTGAGTTACCACTTAAATGGGGAAGAGGTAGAAAGAGTAGTTAGACAAATTTTAGGTCCAGACTGGCACATGATTTGTGGCACCTGGAATGCCCGTGACGCACAACACAGGCCACTCCCACATAGTGACGCAGAACTAGATACTAGATTGAAGGGTCTTACAGACCGCATTACTGAAAAATGGAAACCTAGGGCAGACTGGACTTGCATTAACCAGTGTGTACAACGAGATAATGAAACTGTGGATGCATACTATGGTAGATTATTAGAATGTTTTAATAACCATAGTGGCATGCCTGTTCCTGAAAATCAAAAGAATGATAGTTCATATGAACAACAATTGAAGAATGCATTTTTGAAAGGTTGTATTGCTATCAATAGCTTCATCACGAAGCACATGATAGATCACCGAACAAGTAGGCTTCAAGCCTTGTTAGAGTATGCTAGACATGCCGAAAAACATTTTAACAGTAAAAGAAGAAGAAAAGCAGGTCTTCACAGCTGAAGGCGGTGCGGAAGTTTTGTAGTACAAGCAGCCAAAAGGGTAAGCAAAATATTCAGGGTAACAAACGCTCTGACAAAAACTCAGAAATTTATGAGAGCAGAAAGAAAAAGGTGAATGCTTCAATTGCGGTAAGAAGGACATTTGGCAAGGGATTGCAGGAGCAAGGCACCTGCGGAAAAAGGATAAGGAAGATGAGGATTGACTATATGACAGTTATGCTGCTCAGCAGTTATCAGGAGAGACTAATGAGCAGGGGATGATGTAAATACCTTAGAAGAAGCAGATGACATGCAACTGGATGTAGAAGTTGGGGAAAGTGAAGTTTTAGATCTGGCACTACTGAGCTTAGAGCTCTATTTAGCAGACACGAAACCGGAAGTTACACTTCTGGTAGAAGGAGAGAAATCAAATTTTGTGTGATTCAGGAGCATCACGAACCTTGATACATCCTTCAAAGTTACCGGAACATTCTGAGTCACCTGATTACATATTAGTGAAAGCAGCAAACGGACAGTTGTACAGGGAACCACTTTCCCATGATATAGCAATAACTGACCCGTCGGCATGACCCAAAGAAGTAAAATAGTACTTTCTGCCAAATGCCCCATGAACTTATTAGGAAGAGATCTTATGCAACTTTTTGGCATAGCAGTAGTCCCTACCATGAACGGTATGGAGGCACAGAGACAAACTGATACTTTTGTAGTACGGTCGGAGGGTGAAGCTTATTATTGGTACAGCCAGGATCTGGTTACAACCGGACCAGGGGCAGTGACCAAGGAACTGATGAATGTAGCCACCAGCAAGGTGCCTCCCCTCGATACTGACCAGCAACATTTATTACATTGTACCCTATATTATTGTAGCACACCAGGACCTGATAAAGAATACGAACAAAAGTTGTTCAGGAATCCTGCAAATAGACTGATATTACGGACCCTATACTGGGACACTGAGGGCAACAGTGTAGTGAGTTGTTCGTTACCTCAGGAGTTTTGGAATTGTACAAATCCAATAAACTACCACACGTTAGCCTAACCAAAACAAGAATGTTAGGTGGGTAGACTTGGGTGACAAAGTGACAGGATGGGAGAGACTAACTGACTCAGAATTATCGGACTTAGGAGTACAGAAACAGAAACTGAATTGGTTAACGAAGCACGCCCAGCTGTACACTTACAACAGAGTGAAGACAGCTGAATGGCGTTCTTGATAGAAGAAGAAGAAAAAGCTTTGAGTGAAATACCAAATGTTCTTTGGTCAACAGGAAAATCAGATGTAGGACTTATTCGTACAGCAG
The DNA here is from genome assembly GCF_019279795.1 of Protopterus annectens. Classification (NCBI taxonomy): domain Eukaryota; kingdom Metazoa; phylum Chordata; order Ceratodontiformes; family Protopteridae; genus Protopterus; species Protopterus annectens. The sequence goes on along the minus strand of NC_056751.1, from coordinate 617,681,638 downwards.
GGCCAGTAGTTATTACACCAAAATCAGCCTTTAGACCAAGGAAAAGACAATATCCTTTGAGCAAGGATGCGAACAGGGAATCAAACCTATCATAATGGCATTACTCAAGGAAGGGATACTGGTGGAATCTTTAGATTCACCATGTAATACTCCTCTATTTCCTGTAAAAAAAGCAAACGGGAATGGCGGATGGTACAAGATTTACAAGCTGTAAATGATGCGGTAATACCAAGAGCACCTACGTGCCAGACCCACATACCTTATTAAATGATTTGAAGCCAACAGAAATATTTCACCGTGGTAGATATTAGCAATGCATTTTCTCAATACCTATCCACCCTGACAGCCAGCATTGGTTTGCATTTACATTTCAGGGCAAAAGGTATACGTACACCCGACTACCACAGGGATATAGTGAAAGTCCAACGATATTCGCACAAGAGATGGCTAGCAACCTGGCAGTGTTTTCTCCACCAGGGGGCAGCCAAGTACTACTTTATGTAGATGACATCTTGCTTGCAGCCCCTACCCAGCAACAGTGTAGGGAAGACACAATAGCATTATTAAAATTCTTAGCTGAGCAAGGGCATAAAGTGAATAAACATAAATTGCAACTTTGGAAAGAACAGGTTAAATACCTGGGATATGTGATATCCAAAGAAGGCAGAACATTAGATGAAGATCGAAAAACAGCTATTTTACAAGCACCCAGACCAACTACCAAGAAGGAAATGATGTCCTTCTTGGGAACGACTAATTTTTGTCGAAGTTGGATACCGAATTATGCTTTAGAAACGGCTCCATTGGCTGATTTAATATTTAAAACACCAATGGCAGCACAAGAAACACTACACTGGACTCCGTAAGCAGAGGCAGCCTTTTGCAGACTAAAAAAACTGATAGTTTCATCATTAGTTTTAGGGCTTCCGAATTACCATAAGAGATTTTTCCAAACTGTAGATTGTAGGCGGGGATATATGACGTCAGTACTGACGCAACAACATGGCAAGCAACGCCCCATAGCTTACTATTCATCACAGTTAGATCCGTGGCACGATCATTACCACCCTGCGTACAAGCAGTAGTCGCAGCAGCTATGGCAGTGCAAGCTTCAGCCTCAGTGGTGTTGTTTCATCCTCTCACGTTGAGAGTACCTCATGCAGTTGCGATAATTTTACTGCAAGAAAAAATAGCATTTTATCCCCTGCCAGACATCTTTCTTGCATGACCATACTATTGAGTCAACCCCATATGACAATTGAACGTTGTACAACATTAAATCCGTCGACATTACTTCCGATTCCTGTGGATGGCATACCACACAGCTGCCTACAGGAAATGGAACAAATAACCACACCCAGACAAGATCTTACTGATGTACCTTTAGCTGGCAGAGGTGACATTTTGTGGATGGGTCCTGTAGACGAGGTCCTACAGGGAAGAACCTAGTGGGCTATGCAGTAGTGACTGATGACGAAATCATAGAAGCACAACCCCTGCAACATAACCTGTCAGCTCAAGCAGCAGAATTGATAGCTTTGACACGTGCTTGCACTCTAGCGAAAGGCAAATGTGTTAACATATATACTGACAGTCAGTACGCTTTCTCTACAGTGCATGTCTTTGCACAACAATGGAAAAACAGGGAATGATAACATCTACCGGCAAGCCGATTAATCATGCACAATTAATTCTGAACCTGTTAGATTCTATTCAGTTACCCACTAGAATAGCTATCTGCAAATGTGCAGCCCATACAAAACAACAAGATAGAATTTCAAAAGGAATGCTCGGGCTGATGCAGCTGCAAGCAAGCTGCCTCAGACCCAGAAACTGTGCTTTTAAATGAAGAACTACAACCTTCTGAGACTCTAGATTTAGAAATGTTAAAAACAATGCAGACATTAGCTACAAAAGCAGAAAAGCAAAAGTGGATAAAACGAGGAGCAATCCTTGAAGAGGGACTGTACATCTCCAAAGAGAAAAAGCCCATATTGCCATCTAATTTATTTAGATATGCAGCTTTGTTGAGTCATGGGCAGAGCCATGTCTCAACAGGGGGGATGGTACAGTTAGTTAACAAAACATTCCAAACATATGGATTTACGAATTATACACAAAATTTGTGCAACATGTCATATTTGTAGCAAACATCATGCACAGGGAGCATTTAAACCAAAGCGAGGGAGTTTTCCAACACCACCCTATCCGTTCCATACTATTTGTATGGATTTCATAGAACTGAACAAATGTGAAGGGAAAAAATACTGTTTAGTAATCATAGATATGTTTTCAAAATGGGTAGAAGCTTTTCCAACTAGAAATCGGATGCAGCAACAGTGGCAAAGGCCCTAGTGAAAGAAATCATTCCTAGATTTGGCATACCGGAAAGAATTTATAGTGACAATGGGACACATTTTGTTAACCAGACAATACAGCAGCTTGGGAGATTTTTTGGGATTTCTTTGAAAAACCATTGTGCTTATCACCCTCAGTTAGCAGGACTGGTGGAGAGGTACAATGGAATCTTGAAAAACAAGTTGAGAAAATTAATGAGTGAGACTCAAAAGACTTGGATTTGCTGTCTGCCTTTAGCACTGCTGAGCATGAGAACTGTTCCAAATGTAAAGGGCTTGACCCCTTTTGAGATAGTGTTTGGAAGGGCATATTGTGTGCCACAATGGAAGGCCCTCATGCCTGCAGAGCTGGAGGCCGATGGCTCATTAGCTAGTTATATGAAAAGTTATTAACAAATAAGACTGTTTTGCAGTTGAACTCTTTTCAGATAAACAAGAAACAAAACCAGAAGCCGTGCTGACCCGGGTCCTGGATTTGGCTGAAAATCATAAAGAGAAAGAACTGGGCGAGTCCAAGGTGGGAAGGTCCGTACCAGGTACTGTTGGCAACACCCACTGCAGTGAAAATTGCTGAGAGATCATCTTGGGTTCATTTAACCCACTGCAAACCTGTTAAGAAATTCAGTTTGGACATACTACAGGAACAGGATGGCCAGAGTCAGAATGAATAAAAATGTGAAACAACCCCAGAGACACTGGTTCACTGGCCTACTGATCATACACTTAATAACTATGTTTGTAGTAACCTTTTTGTTGTTATGGTTTTCTTGCATATAACTACAGAAGTGAAATTAATAAAACGTGATGAAGGACTGGCTACAGACTGGCACCCAAACTTTAACACATACCTGGCTATGAAACGAGTTTATGTAGAGACTATGAACGTTTCAAATTGCTGGGTCTGTACTGCAATACCCACAGCATATGGAGGACTTTTGATGTCTGCTGTCCCCTTGGGAATAAATGCAACTTGGGAAAACCTGTTATTTGACACAGGCACTGTGAGATCACAAGACAAAGTGGCATTACATTTGCCTGTTACTCAGAAAGGAATTGTTTGTTTTGTTAAAATGATACACTCCAGGTTGGTTGGAGTAACTGTAACATAACTGTGTCTTACAAATGTTATATAAAACCTATAGACCAAGGTACTAGTTGCAGCACGAATTATGATTCATATTTAAGCTTGATGAAAACAACATTGAGAAATGTGCAAAAATCTCCTGAAATATATAGACAATTCTCTGTTATAGATAAGAAAATGTTTCATTCAGGGTTAACCCGCATCAGTACAAAAGTAGAAAACTGTTATTTTGTTTGTGGGAAAAAGGCCTATAAATGGTTACCTGAGAATTGGTCCGGCAGTTGTTTTTTGGGCTATCTGGTTCCAGCCATAAGACATACTGCAGAATTGCCCCTGGGTAAAATACGTAATGTAAGAGATGTAGCTCACCAAGCTGAAAATACAGTCAGAAAACCTACTAATCCAGTGGGTAAGATTGAAGCAAGCTGGAAGGATCATTCGTCTGTGAAGGACAAAGAAAAGTTGACCCATATGGACTTGAGTGACAGTGTTATATCCTGGGCTGGAATATTCCCAACCTATGGAGCAGTCAAATCGATTTGGGAACTGAGGAAATTGTCAAAACTCCTCAGTAATGAGCAATCGACTTTTTCCGCTCTTGAACTTGTGACTGATGAGATGAATGCAATGAGAACAGTCGTACTACAGAACCGAATGGCTCTCGACTTCACCCTAGCGGCGAGAGGTGGTAATGCGGCGCTTATCAAAGAAGAGCGCTGTGCGTACATTCCAGACAACCAGCATGAAATTAATGATCACCTGGAGGTAATACAGCAGGTGTCAGCAATGGCAGAACCAGGCCCAAACCCACTGACGAACTTTTCCAGAATCTGTTTGGGGGTGGGGTCGGTCCTTATGAACATTCTGATTGCAATTTGTGTGGTACTGCTCATAATTGGAGCATGTGTCTGCTGCGGATACCCTGTGTGAAAAAATTAGTTAAAGACTTAGTTGATGTATCAGTGACTGAAACTATGTACCAAGATATAGAATTGAATTTGTTGATACCAAGTGAAAGTCTATCTGAAATATAAAACAAATGACTTACTTAGCTGAAAGTCCTTGAAAGGAAAAGGCTAAGAAATGAACTAATACTGTTTATGTTTCAAATAGCATTAAATGCATTAAAAGGAGGGAGAATGTTAGAAAAATCTATATATGCTGCTTAGAAAATATATTTACATATATGCTGCTTAGAAAATATATTTACATACATGCTGCCTAGAAAAATATATTTACAATGTGTGCTGCTTAGGAAGATGTGTATTTAATCATTCAAACATATATAAGTTGTGTGATCAAATATATAGAGAAATGTGTGCTTTAGTTAGGAATAAATGTACTTAAATCCATAATAAAGAATAAAGGTTATGTAATGCATTTAATTCTGTCTTACTAGAATAATAGTAGAAATAAACCTGCATATTATTGCTTGAAGCACAAGCTGCAGTGTAATCAGAAATTTGACCTTGGCAGCTTGCAAACGCAGTCTGGCTCATGTCTTTCAAGTAAAGATTATTTTGCAAAGTTAGAAAATAATAAATCTGTTGCATGTGTGTCCTCTTTCCTGCCTCCACCAGGAGAGTAGCCTTGTCACTATCTCTGATAGTGCGCAGCTGGGAACAAGAAAGACAAAAGGAGGCATTAAGGAAGACATACATCTATTGTATTTGAACTAATCAGAGAACCTTGAATTGGCTACATCCTCAGGAGGTCATCGTGACTGACCAGCTGCTTGCAAGGCTGCAACATTCTCATGGGAAAAGGACTTTTTGAAAAACACAAATTCAGCACTTTTTATGAATTACTATGATGTAAAGACCCTGTCACTGACCACACCAGTGAGGTGGGCAAAACTGATAACGACATGTATATAACCGATGTGTTTTGTGAATAAAATCAGTCAAAATTCTATACAAACTTTGTGTATGGTTTTTTGCCTCCTAATGTACATTAGAGCTTTAAGATATCTGAGTCCTCCTGCATTATTGTTTGTTATTAATTGACATTGTGTTTGAATAACTCAATGATTTTTACAGTCTGACTCTAACGAATTTATTTAACAATGAGGGACACAGAAATGTGTAATGACTAAGATATTCCTTTGCAAAATGCACATCACTAAACAAATATGTACATCTTCCCTGTTTTGCATTTTGACTATAAGTCTGCACATCCCAGTCCCTCAAAATATAAGGATGATGTTCTTGAATTGAATGCAATCATTAATGATAAAACAGAACTTTATAGCACTTTTAAAAATAATACTATATTGCTAGAAACATTTGTCAGACATACAACATTCTGTAGTAAGCTTTACTAACCTTAAACTTAGAGATACTGTTAGCAGACCATTAAGGATTATGAATATATTCATAGGAATTTGACAGATAACTGAGTTTTTTGTAACCATGTGCAAAATAAACATTAATATCAATAAGTGGAATATGTTTCTCTGTATAACTGCTATGTGTGAAGTAAACCAAGATAACAATTTCAGATATTTTTCTTCTGTTTGGATTGAAACCTAAAGCACATCAAAATGAAGGGAGGCTGGCCAGTTTCCTTACAGACTGAGTTAACAGGCAGGAAGTGTTACTTAATAAGCAGGTGTTGAAGTGGTACTACACTATTCAGGTAGTCTGTACTTTAATTCATTGAAGACACTGAGACAGTTCTGCTGTTACAAAATTCATTTACTGCACATGACGTTTGCATCTATCTTAACAATGAAAGGTATATACATCAAAACATACTTCAGCTTAGAATAATCAAAGTCTCTCTTACAAAAGAAAATGCCCCAATCTTTATAGTGTCCTTTCTGCCTGCATCAGCAGTTTTGAGAATTTGCCAAAATAATGTCTTTCCTTTCAAGCTGGTCTGCTGACAGTTTGTTTTCCATATCTTAAACATTCTGTTCCCGAAGAATAACTCCTTTTGTCCTTGCCTTATCTTGCGTATCATGTTGATGAGACACAGCTGCAGACAAGAGTTTGTCTTGACCTGCTTGTAGATAATAAATTTCACAAGCTGCATAGTTTATAAGAGATAAAATATTTTACTTCCGATTCTTATTAACAATGAATGCCAAGCTATATGTTTTTGTCTTTAGTTAATTGTGTGCACTGTACACACTGAAATGCAGAACACTTGTTTTACATTTAAAGAAAAAATCCACGGAAGTCCATTTTAACCTGTTCTTTACTATCACAAGCACACGGAGACCACAGACAGTCTGGGACTGGGTTCTCCCTCTTTCTCTAGATCCCCAAAACAACTCCCCACTGGCACAGCTACAGGGTTAAGATCTCAGCTGAGTGGCCAAGCCAAGACCTCCAGCACCCTCTCTGTCCAACCAGTGCTTCATTTCCTTGCCCAAGTAGCTGAAACACACACACACACTTAGAGATTTGATTTATACACACACACACACACACACACACACACACACACACACACACACACACACACACCTGGGAAAGTCTGGTACAGTTTTACTAGCTATGCCCCCTTTTGCCAGACTATAAGGTAGTTCAGACTGCCACCAGCCACTCCTTATCAGCTACTTTAAGGCCCTTAGCAAAGGGTGTCCAATCTTACTGTGTAATGTTACTATTAATCCAAATTATACTTTGAACAAGAACAAGGCTATTAGAAGTGGCCTGCACAGTGCCACCAAATATATATGCAATTACTCTCAGAGTTTAAATATCTCTAGACAGAGCAGCCACAATTGAAAGGTTTAAATACATTTAATAATAAATAAAAGCACAAGACAATACCAAATATGTATTCACAGAGTTCTGAGTTCAAAACCACAGGAAATATTTAAAACAACATTGCAGGACAGTCTCAAATGAATACAGAAAACATCTAAACTAATCTTTATTATATTCCTTACTGAAGCTAAAATAAATTACTGTACCCAAGTTAACTCATTTACAAAGCTCTATCTGTCTCTCTCTCTCTCTCACTCTCTCTCTCTCTCAGAGAGTTCATAAATTAATATCTCAAATATTACTGCTGGGATACTTGCAGGATGACATCACTTTAGTCATCTAGCAGTTGCCAGCTAAACCCCCATTGCTAGAAACTACCAGCGTTTAGCATCTCCCTGTGAAAACAAATAAATAAGGGCCTTCTTAGATCTTTTTGTGAAATGGTGGAAGTCATAAAATAATTTACATTCCTCCACATACAGAGACAATACAAAAAACTTCTAGTTCTGCACATTGTGTCTGTTACTGCACTGAAACTGAGAGATAACATCTTTTGTTTATGGTCCAGCTATAAAGTAACTTAACCTCAACCATTCTTCTGAACCTTTGCAAGTTAATCTTCTATGCTCCAGTTTCTACTGTTAAAAATATATACATTTACACTGCTACAATAGAGTATATACATTTCTGTTCTCTTCCAGTAGGGTACACTGTGGATACATCTTTTAAGCTTAATTACGGGAAAAACCCTGTTCAATACACATTTCTGTACCAGCAGTTTAATGTACACATAACATACTGTTCTGATACATTTGTAAGACAAGCATATGAATCATGTTGACATTAACAAATGACACATAACCATTTACAAAATTCCAGACAGCTGTGCTGGCAGTATCTCCCTCTGTCACACTTCTATATAAATCATATTAATATTCACAAATGGCATATAATTATTTTCAAAATTCCAGATAGCTAAGGTGGCAATATTGCCTTTTGTGACAGTGTACATTACTGTTGTTTGACAAATATATCATTTATAGTTGTTGTTTTCTTTTTTTTTTCAGATGATGAAGACATGACCAGGAATCGTGCACTATGCATCAAGTGGATGCACAGGCTTGAGGAGCAGTGGATGGAGAAAACTATGTCAATTACTTTTTCTGTTTTATGAAATGAATTTCATCTGACCCTTGTTACAGGCCTGTATTTTTCACATTGCGATGTATATTGCTTAGAATACATGAATACCCATCATGCATCAGTAAGGTAAGTGAAATAATTACACTATAGCCATGCTTTAAATTGTGATTTAAATCCAAAAATGTTGTTCATGTAACATTAAGCCATTTTTTCAACACTCAGTTTTTGACATGTACTCCACAACCTAAATAACAGTTTGGTTGTTGTATTTGTCACTCATACTTTGAAGTGGATGTTTTAATTACAGATTTTAGTGTTTTGATTGCTGTTTATAGTGCATGGCTTGGTATACTTGTATATGTGGTTGGTGTTCCCAGTCACTGATCTGTTGTACATAGTTTGCCCCTAACAGATTGAATAGATGTCTGCTCTGACAGTGCTTTCACTTTTTGTAGGTTGTGTGGTATGCCCTTTGGTTCAACATTGGTATTGCATCTGTCTACAACACTTTTAGTGTTTTGTTAAAACACAGTTCTTGTAAGTTTGCTGACACTTGTACAGATAGACATTTCTTTGAAAATAATTCATAATCAACAAGCATCATCATGATATCTGCACTGTGCAGTCTACTGATTGGTACTAACTGTAGGTAAGTAATGCATACAGTTGCGCACATACAAATCTGTTAGTACAATATATATATATATATATATATATATATATATATATATATATATCTATATACACACACACACATCTATATATATCTATATATATCTATATATATATATATATATATATATATATATATATATCTGTACACACATACACATTCTCATATGTCACAGGCTATAATGATTGACCATACAAAATATCTGTTACTGCTGTAGTTATAATACTGATGTATGTTAATGCAATTATCATGCCTCAAGAATAACATCTTGTTTACAAATGAGGTAGACATTTATAAGGTACCTCTGTCCATAGTGGACATGTGTGTCAGTCCCTGTGTACGTTTATAAATCACCATACATTGGTCCATGTTGTGCTTAAATTGTATAACATACAAAATCAGCTATGCATGGATTTTAACCATTTTCATAAAAAGTGCAGTCTGTAGGATACATATCTGTCTTTCTATCATGTTCTGGTTAAGTCACAGAGAAAATTGTGATCCTAAAACCTTGTATTTCTGCTACTGTTTGACATAAATATGCAGGAGATTCATAACTGAGGTGTTTGTGGATGCCTTGTAATGCAATCATAATGTTACCCCTCAGAAATGTATAAAAGACTGGGTAGAGGGAAATGTGTTTAAGGTCTTCTGCATAAGGCATGTTTGTTATATCTTGTATTCTTTGTTTATTGAAACTCAGAAGTAGTTGTACTTTTTGCATATGCCAGATCAGTTACATACTAAAGGGAGCATTGTACTCCATGACTGTTGTGATAAGGGCAGACTAGGATGCAGTAATGATCTTCTTGGACTCAACTGTCATGCCCTTACTTATAACTCATGCAACACAAAAGGATTTCCTCATAACTGTGGCCATGCGGTGGTCGAAGGTAAGGCTACTGTCTACATGAGTAAACAGATTCATGACCACAGGCTTGACTGTTGTGGTCATATTATCAACATGTTAATTATTTATGATGGTTGGCTTTCCAATGGGTACAATTATGCAATTTTTACATCTGACTTTAAGAGCATGGCTTTGCCACCATTTGTTAGTCATAGATAGACCTTTAAGAATGCTTGTGTCTGCATGGGAGTCAATGATATCCTCCAGCTTGCAATCATCTTCACAGTTAGTCAGTCATAAACCTTCACTATCTGCTTTCACTTCAGAGAAATAGATGCCAAAAAGCAGTGGCCCCAGCAGTGAGCCATGGGGGACTCTGCTAGTGACCGAGCTCTTGTTTGACATGGCCTCACCTATTTGGACCTTTTATGTACTATCAGTGAACAATTTGCCTATCAAGTGCATGATAAAATGATTTATACTTAACTTGCTGAGCTTTTCTATAATGTCTGAGTTGGGTAATGTATCAGAATGGTTGTCCATGAAGAGGTAAGCTGTGTGTACAGTCTTGGTCACATTCATTGCTTTTTGGCAAGTCTCTATGAAGTCCACCACATTTTATAGGCATGACCTCCCTTTAACAAAGCTGACTTGTGATAGGGTCATTGATTGCATGTTATCTATATCATCATTTGTCATGCCCATGATGCATCTGTACATGGGGTTATGTACGATGCTGGTCAGACTTATGGGCCTGCATTTGCTCTGATCAGTGTTTTGAAATCCTTTGTTCAAGAGAATTACTGTAACCGTCTTCCATTATTTGTGCACAAAACCTGACTGTAGGCTACAGTTAAAAAGTGATCCAAGTGGACCAGAGAGGTCATGTTTTTGCTATGTAGTAAGCATTACTGGATGTTATTAGTGCCGACTGATGCAATGTATTTTGGTTTAGAAAGTGAATTGCAGAGATGTTCAGTAGTGATGGTTGTGTGGAATGTGGTAAACAGTATTCTCTTCAGGAATCAGGTGGTGACTGGGGGATACATTTCAGATGAACCTCACATTTGCATTCACACACAAACATTACACTTGTAAGGGAAAATGAAGGGAATAATGACCTACATCCATAAACTCTCATGAACAGTTTACCGAGGCAAAATGCATTATTAACAGTGCAGGTCACCATAATACTGTTATGTTGACATTTACGAGATATTTCTTTCAAAGTTCAGTTATGTTTATGTGGCATGAGGCAGTTTTAGGCATGCCTCCATTCAAATGTCACGGTATGTTACATCTGCTTGATTTGTGTATGGTTGCATGCTTCATGGTGGCCAGTATTCAAATGATCAAGTAATGTCCTGATTTCCAGTGGTAAGCTGTGTTATGCATGCCATTCCGTGGCATTGTTTGTACTGTTCACATCGAATATATTCTCCCTGACATGTTCTATTATTGGTCATGTCCATAACTATAGATAAAGTGACATAGGGAAAATATTATGTGCATTATAAGCCATTCACCACCAGCAATTTTGTTGATTATAATTGTGCTACTTTGCTTATGTTTGGACCAATTTAAATTGAACAGCGTTTTAAATAAGAAGCAAAAATGAAATGGTGGAGCACAATCTGGTTGTGAAAGTATACTAAGATAAAAGTAAACCAAACTGCAGTGGTGCAGAGAAATAATTTAAATAAAAGCACACATCAAATGCAACAAAAATCATAAAAGATGAGCGCTTTCGTACCCATCAAAGTACTTCATCAGCTCTACATTAAAATAGTGCTTACACCTTAAATAGTGTTAACAATTAGTGCTGTGAATCACGTGACTTTAAAATAGGTTTCAAGGGAATTAACTCATTTAACCCCTTACCACTTGTAGCTTGTAAAAGTAACATCCATTTTATATCCTGACATTCAGTTCTAGTTACTACATCCCCTCCTCTGACATTAGGCTGACAAACCTCCAAGACTAAAAATTTAAAATGATGACTGTTCCCTGCTAAGGCAACATGCTTAGTCAGGGCATTCCTGTTATCATTTCTCCATATACTGTATAGATGTTCACGTATCAGGTCCCTCAAACATCTATTTGTTTTTCCCACATAGAACATTTTACAAAGTTCACAAGAGGCCAAATACATTATACTTTCAGTGCTACTATCTGACTTTCAGTGCTACTATCTGCATAAAAGAGCACATGGTGCAGTGATGGCTGGGAAAATCCCCAACCTACCAGTAGCTAAGCAACTAGCCCCATTACCGACTGACTTGGTAGATTTATAAGAACATTCTCTTCAGAGATCTCTGATTCTTAAAGGTAAACTGTGGAGATTCACCCACTATCTCTCTACATTTAATATCAGACTGTAGCACTCTCCAATGGTTTTTTAACACTGTCACAAATTACAGATGAATTATTGGAAAAAGTAAGACACATTCTTGTCCTGCTCATTGAATTCCTAGTCTTATTGTTAGCAGACTCTGTATCAGACTGTAAATAGGACTTAGAATGGGTGTCACGAAATGAGAGGCAGAAATTGGGGGCACCAGAAAAAGAGCAAGTGGTGGGAAACAAAATACATAGGACTTAGTGTTTAATCTTTCCAGTATGACACTGAGCCCTGTACAGTTAAAGGTACTGAACTATGGCCTTAATTTTATACCTATAGGGTGTTCTAATCTCACAGATGTTTTGAACAATTTACGTTTATTTGTTAGAAATTTATCTTTGAGATTGTGCTATAGTAATAATGCTGGGAATATATTTCAGTTTAAGAAACCTAGCATATTTGTGCCAGTAAATCTGCCTTTAGTGGAAGCCTTCTATAAACTCTGTCAAGATGATATTTATGAATATTTTTTTGATTAAGAGACATTTTGGTTCCAAACAGCTCTATGACTATTTGTTGGTGGAGTATCCTGTTATACCACAAATTCATGGGCTCCCGACGTTACATAAGAATCCCAAAGATCCACCTATGAGACCCATTGGGTCTGGCAGGGGCTGGGCAACTGAGGCACTCTCCATTTATGTGGAGAAACAGCTTCATCCTATACTTGATAGAACAGAGTATGTCTTATGTATGTATTGTATTTATTTATTTTACATTTGTTAACCGGGTTAGTCTGGCTGAGCTTTTGGCTCATTTTCAGCAGAGACCCAGGGAGAAAAGCTCCTCAGTACTATGTTACCAAAATTTAATAAATTGTTTTCTAGTCATAACAATCAGCTATAGGATCTCACAAGCAGAGACCTGGAGAGAAAAAGAGCTCCTCAGGCAATTCACTTATACAGAATATTAACAATTGGCAGACAAGTATGTGAATTGATACAAGCAAGGTTTTAAACAATTAGCAGAAGAAAATGTGTTTAGTTACAATATTATTTAAGCTGCTTAGAGCAAAATGAGTTAATAGTTAGGCAGATGATCATTTAAAGTGGGTGGGATCTAGTTGTATAGGAGTTTGGAAACAAGAAAGGAAAGTAAGAATGGCTAGTAGGAGATGTAGGGAAGGTAGAGTATAGGAGACAGATTAGACAGGTAGGTTGTTTTGAGATGGTAAGAATTAATAGTAGTTGGAGATAGAGGAAGGGAAGAGGTAGAAGAGGCAGGGGAATAGTATTAGAGATACATTAAGAGTGAGGTGGTGAAATAGGTGAAAGGATGGTGGTTTCAGGGTGGTTGGCTACAGTGGCAAGACCACTTTGTTTTTAGGTATTTCCTTGTGGCTAATTTGAAACTTTTGCTATGCTGGAGAGATTTTATTTCCAAGGGGAGATGGTTCCAGGATGTAGCTGGGTTATAGTTATAGAGAAGGCAGCCTATTTTGGTTTGGGGTTTGTAGATGTCTAATGATTATTTTTACAAAGACTGAATGTGTGGAAGTTAAAGGAATTTAATAGTGATGTATTACTAGTTACTATGGATGTAGTATCACTTTTTACTTGTATCCCCAATGACATAGGGGTAGACTATGTCAGACTTTTTCTAACTCATCATAGCGTTTATAATACCAATACATTTCACTTGATTTGTTCCCTTTTGGATGTCATTTTGGAACACAATTTGTTTATGTTTGAAGACTCCTTTTATGTACAATGCACAGGCATAGCTATGGGCACAGTTTGTGCTAATAGCTACGCTAATATGGTTATGGCTCAGTGGGAGTCTGACTTTGTGTTTAATGAGAACAATATTTTCTGTAGGTTCATTCTACACTACGATCATTTTGTAGACGATGTGTGTTTTGTTTGGAGGAATGATTATTGTTCTCTATGTGAATTTGTAGACTATCGTAATACCAGTGCAAATTTTTTAAAATTTACTTTTAATTCATCTGATGAAATGGTTTCCTTTCTGGATATGTAGGTTTTTCTGTCTCCTGATGGGATAGAAACACGGATGCATAATAAACCCTGTAGAACTAATATACTACATGCTAGAAGTATGCATCCAAAGTTTGTAAAGAGAAATGTACTAAAGGGACAATTTTATAGGTGTGCCTGACAGCATACTAAAGTTAGTCATATGTATGAGTCTTTTGAAATGGTATCAAGTAATTTGAGAGATAGAGGCTACCAGCAGGATGATATATCTGAGGTACAGAATGAGGTTGCCTCATTTTGTGACACCCGTTCCAAGTCCTATTTATAGTCTGGTACAGTGTCTGTTAATAATAAGGCCAAGAATTCATTGAGGAGGACAATAATGTGTCTTACTTTTTCAATAATTCATCTGTAATTTGTGATATTGTTAAAAAACTTTGGAAAGTGCTACAGTCTGATATTAAATGTAGAGAGATATTGGGTGAAGCTCCACAGTTTACCTTTAAGAATCAGAGATCTCTGAAGAGAAATCTCTGTTATAAATCTACCAAATCAATTGGAAATGGGGCTAGTTGCTTGGCTACTGGTAGGTTGGGGACTTCTCCTTGCCATCACTGTACCATGTGTTCTCTTGTTAATAGTGATGATATGTTTGTGCACACAGTGACTGAATGTGCCTATGAGCTCAAGGTCTATGCAGACTGTAGCACTGAAAATATAGTGTATTTGGCCTCTTGTGAACTTTGTAAAATGTTCTATGTGGGAAAAACATATAGATGTTTGAGGGACCGGATACATGAACATTTATACAGTATACAGAGAAATGATAATAAGAATGCCCTGGATAAGCATGTTGCCTTAGCCGGGAACAGTCATTTAAAATTTTTAGTCTTGGAGGTTTTTCAGCCTAATGTCAGAGGGGATGTAGTAACTAGAACTGAATGTCAGGAAATAAAATGGATGTTACCTTTACAAGCTGCAGGTAGTAAGAGGTTAAATGAGTTCATTCCCCTGAAACCTATTTTAAAGTCACATGATTTGCAGCACTAATTGTTAACACTATTTAAAATGTAAGTACTATTTTAATGTAGATCTGATGAAGTACCTTGATGGGTATGAAAGCGCTCATCTTTTATGATTTTTATTATATTTGATATGTGTGTTTTTTATTAAAATTATTTCTCTGCACTACTGCAGTTTGGTTTACTTTTATCTTAGTGTTTTAAATAAGTCTTATGCATGCTACTATACCTTCAGTCTCATATTTGTATTTGCATAACTCACCATTGGATGGAATGTTGATTAAGTATGTTATATTGCAGATATGCACATCATTTTCATATTACATTCTGCTATGATCTTTATGGGAATGTTCTGCATAATCCACATTTGCTTTTCATTTCTGTCATGTTTTTAATTCATCTTGAGAGAGTATGGCACCTGTCCACATTCACCTATCAGATGATGATCAGCACATTCCAGGCCACTGCCAGAGTCCTCAGATGATACCTGTGTTGATGACAATGGTTAGGAAGCTGGACCTGCACTTGCTCGAGCCATCATGACTGCTGCACCTCAGAGGACTTGATCTAAGGGCCAGAACAGAGATGATTATCAGGAGGAGCTCAGGGAGGTTGTGACCAATGTGTTCTAAACACAGAGGAGAGACATTAGAGGGACATTCTTCCAGGACATGGCATGGGCTATGCATGACTCATTCCAGGAGATAACCCAGGAGATAATTTATTAGGCTCATCCCCATCAGCCTGGTCCCTCCAGTCTGTGTACTCCAATTTTGTAATGCTGCCAACAGGCTGATTGCTATAGAATTTACTGGAC
This sequence comes from Protopterus annectens, assembly GCF_019279795.1. Lineage (NCBI taxonomy): Eukaryota > Metazoa > Chordata > Ceratodontiformes > Protopteridae > Protopterus > Protopterus annectens. Next base: position 617,665,635 of record NC_056751.1, on the reverse strand, counting down.
TGTATATGCACTCCTGTGCATGTATACCATGTAGATGACAGGCTTGTGTGTTACCATCATGCAACACTTAATTATGCTTCAATGTGTGCATGACACAGATTAAAACATTACACTTTCTGCCCACATTCATATGTCCATGCATTGTGGCAATTAACCAGTAGCTACTGCTGCAAAAGTTAGCCTCTAAACATGTGTTTTACTAAGGGAAATTGACAGACGACAGGTGTTCTCTATAGTCCAACCCTACCACTGTGATATAGTTTGAAATTGTGTTTTGCTATATCTATTGCTATATCTAGTATGTGCAACAGAAGGACATGTCATTGCCCTTGTGTTTTGCATGACAGTTGTCATGATGTCTCACTGGCATATTGTAGTGTTGTTTGCCATGCTGCCAGGTATTGTTGATGCTGATGTCCTGTGGGGTCATATGTAAGTACGCAATAGCTATGGGCAGTCCTATATTTCTGTCTGCATCAAACACAAATGTAATATTAATGTATACACAATGTTAAAGATAATTTATTTTGTACCAGTATATTATGCTCTTACATTTCCATGTCCACTACTTATTCACATAAGTTCACACCTTCTGCAAATAGTTGCACAAATTAACTGAGTATACATCTGTTCACAAAGTCTGGCACACAATTGTACTTGTGAGCATTTACTAGCTTACCAGTGATGTGTTTTAAATGGTGCTCACAGAAGTGTCCTCTGCTCAGTAAAGAGCATGGTGTATGATATGCACCTGGGGTTGTTTATTCAACATTTGTATGACAGTGTATGTGTTGGAAATTCTTAGCTTTCTTACCTATGCATGTTGATGTTACTTGATTGCACATCACTGTATATGTGTGATTTATATATGGCCATTTCTGTGGACATCAGAATTCTTTCTGGCTATGTGACTTACATTGCCATTTGCTTAAATGCATTTTGTGTTGGATTATACAGCACCCTGTGGGATGTACACATATATTTGCAGTGTGTCATCTTACTCTGCCCTGCTTTTCCCTGATATGGGCTCAGACTGGCCACCTCATTTACACCTTCATAATTCGGTATATTTAAAGATGTTTGTATTTTTTGCAATTACTGACTATTGCCATGTAACAACTCTGTTGACATGGTGAACATGTGCCAAATGTATGACCATTTTACAGATGCAGGACATCTGCATACAAGTCGCTGGCTACTGCTTGCAATACATCCTTGTTCTCATTCTACTTGTGTATTATTAACCAATGTACATTGTTGAAATCCATGTGCACAATCTGATATATTTTTTAGGTTGTAGTGTTATATTTTTATAAATGTTCTTACAAATCACTGGTGTGTGTATGTGTATTGATCTTGCTTTCAAGTACATTCTATGTAGGCCACTGACAGTCCTATATATGTGCCTACACTTGTGTGTTGCCCTTGACAAAAGACATATTTTTGTAATGTATATATATATATATATATATATATATATATATATATATATATATATATATATATATATATATATATATGTGTGTGTGTGTGTGTACATATATCATTTGTTTGGGTTGTGTACACCTACTAGTGTATGTTG